>NC_037342.1:84303934-84630707 GCF_002263795.3 Bos taurus | reverse complement strand
AGGACATGGGACCAAACTAGATGTCCATCAGCAGATGAATGGAAAGAAAAACACCAATACAGTATACTAATGCATATATATGGAATTTAGAAAGATGGTAATGATAACCCCGTATGTGAGACAGCAAAATGTATAGATGTATGGAACAGTCTTTTGGACTCTGTTGGAGAGGGAGGGTGGGATGATTTTGGGGAATGGCATTGAAACTTGTGTAATATCATATATGAAATGAATCGCCAGTCCAGGTTCGATGCATGATACTGGATGCTTGGGGCTGGTGCACTGAGATGACCCAGAAGGATGGTATGGGGAGGAAAGAGGGAGGGAGTTCAGGATGGGGAACACATGTATACCCCTGACAGATTCATGTTGATGTATGGCAAAACCAATACAATATTGTAAAGTAATTAACTCCAATTAAAATAAATAAATTTATATATTTAAAAAAAAATAAAAAATAAAACTTTCAATAATTAAAAAAAAAGAAAAAAAATCTAGAGAATGAAATCAAAGACATAGGTAAGAACCTCTAAGTAGGAAACAAGACAAAAGTCAAAAGTCTTTTAGTTGAAAGGATTAATAAAAGTCAGAAACCCATTTCCACCCATGACTGATTCTGTCAATGTATGGCAAAAACCACTACAATATTGTAAAGTAATTAAACTTCATTTAAAATAAATTAATTAATTTAAAGAAATCAATCAAGAGAAGAGAGATCAAACAATAAAGCTACCAGTATGAGGAACAAAATATTTTATATAGCTGTCAGTAGTACAGATTTATAAATACATTTTGAAATGTTTTTTGACAATACCCACTAAAGTGGCCATGGTTTATGATCTGACAATTTACTTCGAGGCAGTGATTTATGATACCATAAATTTGAATGACTTTTCCCAATATATTTTCAATTAAAGGAGTAGATACAGAATGTATATAGTCTTAGAAGAAAGAATAATAAAATAAGCATATGTCTTTCAGAACTAGAGCAACTGATATTGTTCACAATAAATGTCAAAGAAGAGGTGAAGAAATTAAGTTCAGTTATGGAGAAATAAATTGCATTTGGCCTTAATGAGATTATATACCCATTTTAGAGTGAGCAACCAAGCACTCTAAGGAAAAATGGGAAATCTAAAGAGCCAGAATTTCATCTGCAATAGACATTTTGTTTTAGGGAAGACAATTTTTGCTGAGACTGAGATATTATTTCTCAACATTTCATGTGACATAGTTTCACTATAGAAGTTATAATACTTTCAAAACCAAATAGCACACTGATAATGTCTCATAAGTCAGAAAAAAAATACCCTCCAAAAAATTATAGCTTAATTATTATTAGTGAACAAAGAATATCTCATGCCACTTAAATAAACAAAGGATGTTGCCAAGTCACCCATCACTGCAGTGACCCAAATGTGTACCCTAAGGGAATTCAAGATAGAGAAAAATAGGATACTGGTTGTGGATAATAAAGACACATATCAAAGCTTGATTTCAATAAACCCAGACTCTTGCTCCTTTTTATATTTGGAAAATACTAAAGTTATTAACTTGTAACTACTGGTGATATTTTTATTTAGACTATATTTTGTTGCTGTTGTTGGGTGAGAATTACCAGACTCATCAAGGGGAAAAAAAAAGGAAGAAGACTGAAAACAATAAAATTAGAAATGAAATGGAAAAGTTACAACAACTACTGCAGAGATACAAAGGATCATGAGACTACTACCAATAATTATATGCCAATAAAGGGAACAACCTAGAAGAAATGTACACATTCTTCGGAAAGTACAACCTTTTAAGACTGAACAAGGAAGAAATAGAAAACACAAATAGACCTATTATAAGCACTGAAATTAAAATGATAATTAAAAATCTTCCAACAAAAGCAGCCCAGGGATAAATGGCTTCACAGTCATATTCTATGAATTGTCTAGAGAAGAGTTAACCCTTATCCTTCTCAAACTCTTCCAAACAATTATGGAGGAAGGCACACTCATAAACTCATTCTATGAGGTCACCATTATTCTTATGCCAACAAAGTATCAGGAAAAAGAAGATTACAGTCCAATATCCCTGTTAAATGTAGATGCAAAAATTTTCAACAAAATACTATTACTAGCAAACAGAATCCAACAATACATTAAAAGGAGCATACATCATGATCAAATGAGTTTTCTTGAACCACTTGAACCAAGTTCTCTTGAACCAAGTTCCCTTGTACTGGACCAGTCTAGACAGGAAATTGATGACCTCAAACTCACCTTAAAATAATGTTCTAACAGAAAAGAAACATACATATCAGGATTAAAAATAGAGCATATCAGAGGTAGATAGCTACCCCAAAATTCTAGATCTGGTCTATATGATTATATTAAATATTTTCTTGACTTCTTGGACCTTTGTTTATGAATCTAAGGTTTCTGAATCTTGTTCATAACCATGTGTAAATTTTAGAAACCAATCGAATTGTTGGCTTTGGGGTCAATTACCTACTTCCAGTACTTCTGGTTTGCTTTGATGGGATTTTTTTTTTTTTCTTTTCCAAGGCTCTGATTAGATGGTCTTTCAAAAATTTATTTTAGAAGAAAAAGTTATATTTTTGTCTAGGCCACTACTGCGATTAGTAGATGGTCAACCAGAGCACTTATTCTGACCCCGGCCATAAATAGGAGCTTTTCTTTAGTGTTATTCAAGCTCAATAAGACTCATGAGTTAAATTTCAGGCAAAATTATAACTTCCCAATGATTACAAGTGTCTCTCTCTCAGTTATTGGATTTATTTATATAGCTAAGAGGTGGCTATGGTCATTTACGTTTAGCCCCTCCACTCATGCTGGGAATATATATCTATATCTATGTGTGTGTATATATATATATATATATATATATATATATATATAATCAGTGTAATAATACTCTTGAGAGTCACTTGGACTGCAAGGAGATTAAACCAGTCAGTCCTAAAGGAAATCAACCCTGAATACTCATTGGAAAGACTGATGCTGAAGATGAAACTCCAATACTTTGGCCACCTGATGGGAAGAGCTGACTCATTGGAAAAGACCCTGATGCTGGGAAAGATTGAAAGCAGGAAGAGAAGGGGACAACAGAGAATGAGATGGTTGGATGGCATCACAGACTCAACAGACATGAGTTTGAGCTAATTCTGGGAGGACAGTGGATAACAAAAAGTAGAACACCACTTAGTGAACTGGGTAATTAAGCTACATGCCTTGTGAAAAATTCAAATATATAATGTTTCTGAAGGACAGTGATTGGTATGGGACAGACTGAGTCACACTGAAAGTAAAAGTCGCTCAGTCATATCTGACTCTTTTCGACCCCATGGACTAGTCCATGGAATTCTCCAGACCAAAATACTTGAGTGGGTAGCCTTTCCCTTCTCCAGGGGATCTTCCCAACCCAGGGATCAAACCCAGGTCTTCCCCACTTCAGGCAGATTCTTTATCAGCTGAGCCACAAAGGAACCCCATGAGTCACGCTTCTAGAAATGTGATACTGAGTTGCACCTAATGGAACTCAATGGTTTAATGCACTGATATATGGCCCTGGCTTCTGCCAGGAAAGATAGGAAGATATACTTCAGGATTCCCTTGTGGTCATAGCATCTTATGTGCTAATTTAATTACTACTTTAAGAAATTTGCCATCAGTATGAGACCAATGAACAAAGACACCTGTATTTCACTGGTATAATGACTTAACAGCTATTTTTGTGCCTTCAATGGGATTGGAAGATGCAATTGTACACACAGAAATCTTGACAGAATTCACCCAGAAGGCCTTAAATGACAGTAACCAGGCTATAAAAGTATTAATTCTGGAGTCAAAATGATGAGGAAAACTATATTACAAAATCATGTGGCCCTCAATAACCATATAGCATTTCAAGGGGGTACCTGTGCTGTAATTCAAATTGAATGCTGTTTTTGCTTTTAATACCAGATGAATCCTACAATATTTAGCATTTACTGACCCATACACAAAATCAGACTTCTTGCTCAAGTGATCCACTTTCTGGTCTTGCTGGTCTTTTAGAGACTTGTTTTGGTTCTGAGGTTTCCCTGGTGGCTTAAAGAGTTCTGAAAGTACATGGTGTAAATCTCTACTTACTACTTTATTATTGTTACTAGCTGTATTACTTATATCCTGTCTGTTTTGTAAAATTATTATCTCTTGCCTTATTCAGTGTGTAATCAGCCCTCTGGCAAAATTAATAATGGCTAAATATCTTGAGGTGGCCAATTATATATACATATATATATATATATATATATATATATATATATATAAAATGGTAATAGTGCAACTCTAGATATGAGAAGAATCAGGAAAGGAAAGTATTTCTTAGATAATAATAGACTAGTAAAATAGGCAATTCAGAGAGTTTTAGATTATCAACAGTGCCTAATCTGAAAATGAGTACATTGAATGGCTTCTCAGCACAATCCTCTCCTGATACAAGGATATGGCTTCCTAGTACCAGATAGAAAATTGATTATAAAATGCTTACCAAATGTTGATTTGAATTTATGACCAAGAAAAGATACTGTGGACAAAGAATGTTGCCTGCCATTTTGATAGACAAAGGATCTTGGGGCTATGTCAGCCATCAGATGCTGCAGTCATTCCCCACATGATGGACCATGAGGGAAATTCAGAGTGGAGAGAAATAGAATACCCATCCTAGATCGATAAATACATATATTGTATCACATAGATAGTCAGGTAGAGAGGTGGATAGATAGGCAGATGATATATTATGTATCAGTACCACAATATTAATGCAAATATGTTAGAAAATAATATGTAATATCAATTGCTAAATATTATTTCTTATGGAGGTAGAGAAAATTAAGCAGGAAGTAGGAAGAACATAGGAAATAAGGATAAGAAAAAGTCACTGAAGTAGAAAATGAAAAATAATGACAAAATCAATAAAATATAAATCTGATTATTTGAAAACATCAATAAAACTGATAAGCCCTTAACCAGATTAAAAAATAGAAGTGGGAGTAGAAGGAGAAAAGATAAAAGACAAGAGAGAATGAAAAGACATATTTGCCACTTCAAGAATTAAAACACAGAATTACAGATTCAGAGTCTACAGATATTAATAGAATAGTAAGAAATATCATTAACAAATCTGAACCAGAATATTTGATAACTTAAAATTCAGTTTACTGTAAAATGTTATTAAATAGGTAATTAAAAATCCAAACAATCTTATATTAGTTAAAGAAATTGAATTTGTACTTAAAAGCATAGTCAAAAATAATTCCATGTACAAAAAATTATACACAATGGAGTATTACTCAGCCATTAAAAAGAATTCATTTGAATCAGTTCTAATGAGGTGGATGAAACTGGAGCCTATTATACAGAGTGAAGTAAGCCAGAAGGAAAAACACCAATACAGTATACTAACGCATATATATGGAATTTAGAAAGATGATAACAATAACCCTGTGTACAAGACAGCAAATAGACACTGATATATGGAACAGTCTTATGGACTCTGTGGGAGAGGGAGAGGGTGGGAAGATTTGGGAGAATGGCATTGAAACATGTAAAATATCATGTATGAAACGAGATGCCAGTCCAGGTTCAATGCACGATACTGGATGCTTGCGGCTAGTGCACTGGGACGACCCAGAGGGATGGTATGGGAAGGGAGGAGGGAGGAGGGTTCAGGATGGGGAGCACATGTATACCTGTGATGGATTCATTTTGATATTTGGCAAAACTAATACAATTATGTAAAGTTTAAAAATAAAATAAAATTTAAAAAAATTCAACTTCTAAATTCCATAAAATATTTTAAAAAATAAATAATGCTATTTCTACACAAAGTTTTTCAAAACAATAGAGAACAGTAAACACATCATTTCATGCAGGAAGCATTTAAGTGACAAATTTCATTACAAGAAAGAAAATGACAAATGTCTCCTATCAAAATATGCAAAAAAATATTAAGCAACATACCAATATGTGAAATATATATGCATGTTAGTTTGTATCAGAAATAAAAGTCTTTGGCATTCAAAAATATTCATTAAAATAAAAGACTAAAGGTGAAGATTTATAATGCCATTTCAATAGATACATATGAATTCATTCAGTTCACTTCAGTTGCTCAGTCATGTCTGATTCTTTGCAGCCCCATGGACTGCAGCACGCCAGGCTTTCGGGCCCACTGCTAACTCCTGGAGCTTGCTCAAACTCATGGACATTGAGTCCATGATGCCATCCAACCATCTCATCCTCTGTCGTCCCCTTCTCCTCCCGCCTTCAATCTTTCCCAGCATCAGGGTCTTTTCCAATGAGTTAGTTCTTCGCATCAGGTGGCCAAAGTACTCGAGCTTCAATCCTTCCAATGAATATTCAGGGCTTATTTCCTTGAGGATTGACTGGTTGGCTCTCCGTACAGTCCAAGGGACTCTCAAGAGTCTTCTCAAACACCACAGTTCAAAAGCATAAATTTTTTGGCACTCTGCTTTCTTTATAGTCCATCTCTCACATCCATACATGACTACTGGAAAAAACCATAGTTTTGACTAGATAGAACTTTGTTGGCAAAGTAATGTCTCTACTTTTTAACATGCTGTCAAGGTTGGTCATAGCTTTACTTCCAAGGAGCAAGTGTCTTCTAATTTCATGACTGCAGCCACCATCTGCAGTGATTTTGGAACTCAATAATAATAGTAATAATAAAGTATGTCACTGTTTCCATTGATTCCCCATCTATTTGCCATGAAGTGATGACACTGCATGCCATGATCTTAATTTTTTGAGTGTTGAATTTTAAGCCAACTTTTTCACTCTCCTCTTTCACTTTCATCAAGAGGCTCTTTAGTTCTTCTCTTTCTGCCATAAGGGTGGTGTCATCTGCATATCTGAGGTTATTGATATTTCTGCCAGCAATCTTGATTCCAGCTTGTGCTTCATCCAGCCTGGCATTCCACAGGATATCCTCTGTATATAAGTTAAATAAGCAGTGTTTCAATATACAACCTTGATGTACTCCTTTCCCTCCTTGGAATTAATACAAATTAATAAATTTCATTTCAGATTTATGAAAAAAATGTTTTAGAAAATGAAGAATAGAAAGGACTTTTCCCCAGCCTGATAAAGAGTATCTGTATATATTCTACACATGTAAGAGTTGGACTGTGAAGAAGGCTGAGCACCGAAGAATTGATGCTTTTGAACTGTGGTGTTGGAGAAGACTCCTGAGAGTCCCTTGGACTGCAAGGAGATCCAACCAGTCCATTCTGAAGGAGGTAAGCCCTGGGATTTCTTTGGAAGGAATGATGCTAAAGCTGAAACTCCAGTACTTTGTCCACCTCATGCGAAGAGTTGACTCATTGGAAAAGACTCTGATGCGGGGACAGATTGGGGGCAGGAGGAAAAGGGGACAAGAGAGGATGAGATGGCTGGATGGCATCACTGACTAGATGGACGTGAGTCTGGGTGAACTCCCGGAGTTGGTGATGGACAGGGAGGCCTGGCATGCTGCGATTCATGAGGTCGCAAAGAGTCGGACATGACTGAGCGACTGAACTGAACTGAACCATCATACTTAATGGTGAATTTTCTCTAAGATTGTACATGAACAAGTTAGGCCAGTCCGAATTTCTCTTCTGCAATGTAACCTAAATTTTAGCTATTGCAGAGGTAAGAAAATGAAATAGAACAGAAAGGTGAGAAGAGGAAACAATTAAAAAATATACCAATGGTTAGATGGAATCATTATAACAGTATGTATATTCAGGACATTAAAAACAATCAAATATACCTACTCAGTTAATTTAACAATGTCACAACATACAATGTCAACACAAAATATCAAAATTATTTCTGCAAAAATAGCAATTAGAAATTGAAAACAAAATGCTATGTAAAATGCTAGTAAAAACAGGAAAGTTGAGGTATACATTTAAAAAATATATACAGAGTAGGCCAAAAAGTTGATTCTATTCTTTTCAGAAATTGTTGGAGAAATCTGACTGAACCCTGTGTCCAACCCAATATAATTGTATCATTTTCCTTTACACTTGAAAGTAACAGAAAATTATAAGCCAACTATACTTCAGTAAAAATATAAGTAAAGGGGGAGATATGTCCACAGAATATTTTAAGAAACAGACAATTCTATTTTTAAATTTATATAGAAAGATATAATTTTAAAATCTGAAATAGAAAATCATTCTCCAAAAAAGAAATTATTCTACCTAAATTAAAGACATACTATAAAATTCCCACAAACCAAGCTGGGTGCTATTGAAACAGAATGTTCATTAACAGATCTAAATGTATAAATTTTCTAACAAAGCTATCAAACTAATTCAATGCATATATATATATATACAAACAATATTGGATTAATTGGATATTCATATACAAAGAAAAATAAAGAACCTCAATCACTACGTCACACTATACACAAAAACTCATGGAAAATGAATCAGAGAACTGGACATGAAATCTAAACATAAAAATTCTAGAAGAAATGTTTTGGACCTTGAGGTAAAATAGTATTTATGAGGTACACTACAGTAAACATGAACTATAAAAAAAATAAAAAAAGAAGAAGCCTGTTGGTTTCCTGTTCATCAGATGTCATCCCTTTGGAGAATGGCATTAAAACATGTATAATATCTTATAAGAAATGAATCACCAGTCCAGGTTTGATGCAGGATATAGGAAGCTTGGGGCTGGTGCACTGGGATGACCCAGAGGGATGGTATGGGGAGGGAGATGGGAGGGGATTTCAGGATGGGGAACACATGTACACCCATGGCAGATAAATGTTGATGTATGGCAAAACCAATACAATATTGTAAAGTAAAAAATAATAATAATAATTTAAAAAATAAAAAATAAAAGGAAAGCCACAGACCAGGAGAAAAAAAAAAGTTTGTATATATATTTAACTATATATATATATATATTTGCATAACATTTTATATACAAATATAGGTATAAACAAATGACAAAATACATATACCCAGATGATATAAATCACTTATAACAAGAAATAAGAGCCCATAATTCAATTTTTAAATTGCATGAAGAACTTGAAAAGAAATCCCTCCTTCAAAAAGAAGATACGCTCTTAGCAACCTTTTTAAAAATGCTCAACATCATTGGCCACTACAATAACTAAAAAAAAGTAATACAAAGTGACCATAATGTGGAAAAAATACTTGTAGTTTGATTTATGGCTCCCTTCTTATGCTTTAGATATCTTTTCATATTTTTGTTTACTATTGCCTAGTGTTCAATGCTGACCACCATATGGATCCCAGAGATCAATTATCTGGATTCTATTAGACTTTTTGTTTACTTCCATTGCCCTCAGAAGAATGTGGGGGAAATTTAAAAGGTTTTTATTTTACGCAGTTTGAAATGGCTTCCAATAATATTATGCCTTCACTGATCTAACTCTCAAGAAATCAGTACTAGGTTTTAAGAAAAGATTTAATATTTATAATAAAATAAAACTTCTTTTTCCAACATGAGTGCATATGTTATGTCACAGGTCCCCATGCTGGAATTAAGCCACCTTTTCTAGCCACGTGTCATTAAGTTTTCTTAGAAACCTAGGTTCAGACAGAGAAAGGGGACCCACACATTTTGGTTGCAAGTCCAGGGAATACTGACTCTTTTCAACTGACTTATTTGAAAAGACTCTGATGCTGGGAAAGATTGGAGGTGGGAGGAGAAGGGGATGACAGAGGATGAGATGATTGGATGGCGTCACAGACTCAACGGACATGAGTTTGTGTAAACTCCAGAAGTTGGTGATGAACAGGGAGACCTGGAGTGCTGCAGTCCATGGGGTCACAGAAAGTCCGACACGACTGAGCGACTAAACTGAACTGAACTGCAGGGAATACAATTCCCCACTCAAGAATGAGTGTTTCTCAGGTCTGTCTCTCCAGAATACCCGCTTCCAAGGCAAAGCCTTTCTATCAAAAGAGATAATTAATTCCTGGGAGAGAAGACAGAATCTACAATAAAAGTCCTTGGACTTTTGTGGAAACTGCTTTAAATGTCCTTGCACCACAGGTGAAAATGTCTTTTTTGTTATCTACATTCTCCAG
The DNA here is from genome assembly GCF_002263795.3 of Bos taurus. Classification (NCBI taxonomy): domain Eukaryota; kingdom Metazoa; phylum Chordata; class Mammalia; order Artiodactyla; family Bovidae; genus Bos; species Bos taurus. The sequence goes on along the minus strand of NC_037342.1, from coordinate 84,620,572 downwards.
AGCAAGGTTCATTGAGGTTGGAGTGACCTTTTTGATTGTGTTTCCACCACACATTCTGCCTTCTGCCTATGGGACCAGCGCCATCTACAGATGATCATTTCTCCATAGTGTTCTCAGTGAATCCATTCTAAATTCAACTTGCAGGTTTTCTGTGAAATGTTTTTGAGGCTGTAGGCTAGAAGGAAAGATTTAGACTCATTAAAAGACTTATCCACTGTGAGACTGAATATTCCGTTTTGGATGTATCATATTTTTCATGTTGAAAGTTACTTAGCCCAAGAGGAGGTCAATTTGAAGACAGGGTTATTTCTGAACATCCTCAAATACCATTAAATAATTTAAAACCAGAAGGTAAGCTTTTCAATAGAGCTGATGCTTATTAAAGATTGTTACTTACCATATACAGTAATCATCATATTTCAACTCTGTTTAAATAGAGTAATACAGCATTTCATCTTCACCCTTTTCTTCAAGAGGTAATTAATTGGTAAGTATCATTAATCTAATTTGCAGATGAAAAAATTTGAGGCTCACAGAGATAAAGAAATTTATAATATCCAGCTCACTAATACCAGACACTCTTCATTTGCTGTGAGATACTTATTTAATAATTAAGACTGATCATGACAAAGACTGATATGATCAAGGCAAACAAAATTTAAAATCATTGTACCACAAAAAGATATAATGTGAATATTAAATCATAACCTGTTTATTTCAAACACAAACATGAAGAACTCTTCCTGAAATAAACCACTGTGCCTAATATGGGTCTCTGTGGCTTCTTTAAAAGTAAAGTTGAAAATGATTCTTCCTAAGTTTAAAGCATGGTTAAATGTTTCTATGTATTATTGCTCAAAATGTTGATTTTTTTTTTCCTATTTCTGGGTGCACAGGCAACAAAATAAAAAGTCAGGGTCCTTTGTGTGTGTCCTGAACTGTGTGATGGATATGTTCAGAATTGTTTCCTCAATCACTTCTCATAACAGCCTGTGAGGTGGTCATTAATGTTCTCACTTGATTTTAGAGGGAACAAAATGTAAGGTGCCAAGAAATATACCCCAGATCATGAAGTTGCAAGTGGGGAAAAACAAGATTCTTATCTTGTCTTTCTGATTTTCAAACCAATTTGTTTTACCACTGGGATTGTCACTGTTCATACTTTTCAAGAGAGTCTGTGGGATTATGTTTTTGATTGGAATTGGAGAGAGAAGATAATTGGAATTGAAGAGAAGAGGATAAAGTAGACCTTCAATGAAAGAAGTGCCACATGGCTATCAGTATTAGAGGCTTACTTCATAGCTCAATCAGTAAAGAAGCTGCCTTCAATGCAGTAGACCCAGGTTGCATTCCTGGGTCGGGAAGATCCCCTGGAGAAGGAAATGGCAACCCACTCCAGTAATCTTGTTTGGAGAATCTCCTGGGCAGAGAAGCCTGGCAGGTTACAGTCTATGGGGTCACAAGAGTTGGACACCACCTAGTGAATAAACCACCACCATCAATAAGTTATATATTGTGTGTGTATCTAGTGTTTGTGTGTGTATGTGTATCTGTGTGTGTATGTGTATCAGTTTCTGATGATCAATTTCCTTCATATATACTTGCCTCTGATGTTGAATTGAAATAATTATAGTTATTATGATCATATTGAAAGTAGTTTAGTAAGCACTGTTTATTATGACAATGTAGAGCACGGGTTAAGGATGTGGAGGAAAAAATCCAATCGTGCTTCTGTTATTTATTATCTGGTTGATCTTAGACAGGATTCTTAAGTTCTCTATGCTTCATATTTCTTAATGTGTGAAATAAGCATAAAATGAGGGTAGCAATCATCTCATAAGTTTGTGATAAGAATTAAAAAACAAATGCCTACAAAATAACTGAGAATAAATTAAGTGTTCAAGAAGTTTATGGTAATAAGATTTTTATTATTACTGTCATTATTATTATTAACATGATTTTCTGAGATTGTTTCTCATCTGCAAAACTAATGAAATAATAACATCCACACAGGTTGCTACCATGCCATGCATATAGAAATCAACCATTAAAAGTATGTAATTAGCTATTAAAAAAACTGTTGGATTTAAGTGATGCATGCTTGCTCAGTTGTGAATAAGTTCAGACTCTTTGTGACCCTATAGACAGTGGTCCACCAAGCTCCTCTGTCCAAGGGATTCTCCAGGCAAGAATACTAGAGTGAGTTGTCATGCCCTGCTCCAGGTGATCTCCCTGACTCCAGGACTGAACCTGAGTCTAGTTGCATCTCCTGCATTGCACACAGAATCTTTACAACTGAACCACAGGAGAAGCCCAGATTTGGGCTATATGTTTTATTAAATGTATTGCAGTAGCTTCTATATCCTTTCATTATGTCAACAATTACAACTAATCTGTTGCCAAGGGTTCTTTTCTCTGGCTTCTATCTCCAAACTGAACCTCAAGCCATTTCATTTAAGACATACCAACACCTTTACTAGAGTTATGCCCAAGAATCCCTCTTTTTGAATCCCTCTCTATCTTACACTCATATTCTCAATTACCTGTGCTGGCTTCCCATTTCCTAACAGTAAAAGTGAAATTCCTTAGCTTTGAATTCACAGGCTTTGCATGTGTTTTCTATCCCTCTTTTCAATCTTTGTTGACACTGTACATGAAATCTACTAAATCACATTAGGTTGTGAGCTATCTCACATGGCCTAGAGATCATCTCCTGCTTCTGTCTGCATATGGTTTTGCATGTCTATATATTAAAAATCACCTTCACCCAGGAGAGAATTTGAATAATCTTCAAAATATCAGAACTTTTTTTTTCCTATCTTAAAAAAACATTATTCAAATTCAGAACTCAGTAGAATCTGGGCATTTATTATTTCTTATGTTGACACTCTTAATTCAAGGTTGAGCTAATAAATTATGACTTTTTTTCAGGTAACACAATAATAACATAAGATACATGGCTAATGCAAACAACGTGATGGAATTTATTCTACTGGGACTCTCACAGAATCCAAAGATGCAGAAAATTATATTTGTTGTCTTTTTGGTTGTCTACATCATCTCTATGGTAGGAAACGTGCTCACAGTGGTCACCATTATCACCAGCCCATTACTGGGGTACCCCATGTACTATTTCCTGGCTCATCTCTCATTCATTGATGCCTGCTATTCCTGTGTCAATACCCCTAAAGTGATTATAGATTCCTTCTATGAAAAGAAAACCAGCCCTTTCAACGAATGCATGACCCAAGTCTTTGGGGAACATATATTTGCAGGTGCTGATGTCATCCTGCTCATTGTGATGGCCTATGACCACTATGTGGCCATCTGTAAGCCCTTGCACTATATGACCATCATGAATCAGCAGCTGTGTGGACTGCTAGTGGGAGTGGCATGGGTGGGGGGCTTTATTCATTCAACCATACAGATCCTCTTCATCATCAGTTTACCCTTCTGTGGCCCTAACTTCATACACCACTTTATGTGTGATCTGAACCCTTTGCTCAATCTTGCCTGCACTGACACTCACATCCTAGGAGTCTTTGTTCCTGCCAACACTGGTTTAATCTGCCTTTCAAACTTTCTCCTCTTGATCGGCTCCTATGTGATCATTCTGCGCTCCCTAAGGGCCCATAGCTTAGAGGCTAGACATAAGGCCCTCTCCACCTGTCTCCCACATCTCAGCAGTTATCCTGTTCCTTGCACCCTGCTTATTTGTGTACCTGAGACCAACAGTTACCTTACCTGTTGATAAAGCAGTTTCTGTATTCTACACTATGTTAACGCCCATGTTAAATCCTTTAATCTATACTTTGAGAAATGACCAGATGAAAAATGCCATTAGTAAACTGTGTAGTAGGAAAGTGGTTTCAGGTGATGCATAAAATGTGCCTGGAACCCAGCATTCATTCAACTTATGTAAAATCCAAAGGACATTATTGATGACCTCAGCCAAGAATACCTGAGATAAAAATAAAACTGCAAATGATCAATTCTACAAGGAGAGGAAAAGAAATGGAGGCATCAAAAGAGAGGAAGAACATAGACTTGGGCTACTCTTTGCATATTTGAAAAGCTCTGCCAAATTATAGTCTAGTTTTACTGGCTCCATCATTGTATAAGGATTCATAAGCTTTCATCATAATAAAACAAAATAAAATAAATGTTAAGATACAGTGATACTCAGCAGTAAGCTTTTTAACAATACAGAAAGGTAGGCACTACTATCATCCCCATTTTGCATGTCAGAAAACAAGCAGTAAAGTGTTTGTTCCCAAACAGTAACATTGAAGAACCAGTAACTAGAAAGTAATTGACCTCTCTAACCATGTTATTAATGGCTATGGTATATATAGCCAGGAGATGATGATAGAAGTGTAGCAAAATTATACGTTACTATTTATTAATACAGGGATTGTTCTGAACTATTTATGTATCTTTCTGTACATATACATACAAATGTACATACATATATGTATATATATTATACATATGCAATATATTAGCAATATTATATGCTATATTAGTTATATATTAGTATTAATATATACACTACTTATGTGCATATGTTTAATTATATATAAGTAAATTCTAGTGATTTTCATTAAGGCTTCCCTGATAGCTCAGTTGGTAAAGAATCCGCCTGCCATGCAGGAGACACCCATTCAATTCCTGGGTTAGGAAGATCCCCAGGAGAAGGGAAACACTACCCACTCTAGTATGAAATCAGTTATTATAGTATTAATACATATGCTACTTATGTGCATATATGTTTAATTATATATAATTAAGTTCTAGTGATTTGAATTAATAACCTGCTAATTTTTATACATCATGTTTGCATGTATGCTCAATCACTTCAGTTGTGTCTAACTCTGCACCCTATGGACTGTAACCTACTAGCCTCTTCTGTCCATGGGATTCTCCAGGCAAGAATATACTGGAGTGGGTTGCTGTGCCCTCCTCCAGAGGACCTTCCAGACACAGGGATCGAACCCAAGTCTCATGTTTCCTGCATTGGCATGCAGGTTCTTTACATTAGTGCCACCTGGAAAGCCTTTTATGCATCATAGTCACTGAGAATATGTTGACTGTAATACTGTGTATGTAATTACTATAGGAATATAAAAATAATCAACTATTTAACCACTAATGGGTAAATAACAAATGTAACACCATTTACAAACTTCCTTTAGCATTAAAAATCATTCTGTAAAGGTCATACCACCAACTTAGGCTCATAAACCAATAGAAAGAGTGATGTTTCAAATAAAAGAATGTTTTAATATCAGGTAGGATGTTCAATGTATTAAGTACATGGTCATACTCCATTAAGCGCTTGCCTACAGGATAATAAATTCTGCAAATAGCACAAGGTCTGGTTCATGATAAATATAAGCATAAATGAAAATGTTCACTAAAATACAGAAAAACTATGAGTGGAGACTTGGAAATTTTTTGTAACTTATCTTTTACAGAATCAAAGATGAATGTTTTTTTTTTTCCCCCTTTTTGAAACCACAAATTGTTTTACTCCTACTTATCCCAGGAATAAAAAAAAAAAAAAAAAAAAACTTATTATGTCATCATATGAGCAAATCTTTTACCTTGATAGTTTCCCTGCTTTTAGGAAGACTTTGTCATCCTATGAACACTTTTTTTTTGTTTGTGTGTTTAGGAAGTTTACTTTTGAAAGGTTGCAGCTGAGCCATGAAAGATTCCAGGATTCTTGGCCTCCGGAGGAGAGAGATTCAATCCAGGGCCAGTGATAAGGCTTGATTGCTCAGAGCTTTTGTGAAAAAGATTTATTAAGATATAACAGAGATAAAGCTTCTGAATTAGACATCAGAGGGGGGTGGGGAGTGTGCCTCCCACCAACCATTCAGTTAGTTCAGTACAGTCTCTCAATCGTGTCCGACTCTTTGAGACCTGATGAACCACACAGCATGCCAGGACTCCTTGTCCATCACCAACTGCCGGAGTCTACCCAAACCCATGTGCATCGAGTTGGTGATGCCATCCAGCCATTTCATCCTCTGTCGTCCCCTTCTCCTCCTGCCCTCAATCTTTCCCAGCATCAGGGTCTTTTCAAATGAGTCAGCTTTTTGCATCAGGTAGCCAAAGTATTAGAGTTTCAGCTTTAGCATCAGACCTTCCAGTGAACACCCAGGACTGATCTCCCTTAGGATGGACTGGTTGGGTCTCCTAGTAGTCCAAGGGACTCTCAATAGTATTCTCCAACACCACAGTTCAAAAGCATCAATTATTCAGCACTCAGCTTTCTTTATAGTCCAACTCTCACTTCCATACATGACCACTGGACAAACCATAGCCTTGACTAGACAGACCTTTGGTGGCAAAGTAATGTCTCTGCTTTTTAATATGCTGTCTAGTTTGGTCATAACTCTCCTTCCAAGGAGTAAGTGTCTTTTTAATTTCATGACTGCAATCACCATCTGCAGTGATTTTGGAGCCCAGAAAATTAAAATCAGCCACTGTTTCCACGGTTTCCCCATCTATTTGCATGAAGTGATGAGACCAGATGCAATGATCTTAGTTTTCTGAATATTGAGCTTTAAGCCAACTTTTTCACTCTCCTCTTTCACTTTCATCAAGAGGCTCTTTAGTTCTTCTTCACTTTCTGCCATAAGGGTGGTGTCATCTGCATATCTAAGGTTAGTGATATTTCTCCTGGCAATCTTGATTCCAGCTTGTGCTTCTTCCAGCCCAGTGTTTGTTATGATGTACTCTGCATATAAGTTAAATAAGCAGGGTGACAATATACAGCCTTGACATGCTCTTTTTCCTATTTGGAACCAATCTGTTGTTCCTTGTCCAGTTCTAACTGTTGCTTCCGGACCTGGATATAGGTTTCTCAAGAGGCAGGTCAGGTGGTCTGGTATTCCAATCTCTTTCAAAATTTTCCACAGTTTATTGTCATCCACACAGTCAAAGGCTTTGGCATAGTCAATAAAGCAGAAATAGATGTTTTTCTGGAACTCTCTTGCTTTTTCCATGATCCAGCAAATGTTGGCAATTTGATCTCTGCTTCCTCTGCCTTTTCTAAAACCAGCTTGAATATCTGGAAGTTCACAGTTCACATATTGCTGAAGCCTCGCTTGGAGAATTTTAAGCATTACTTTACTAGTGTGTGAAATGAGTGCAATTGTGCAGTAGTTTGAGCATTGTTTGGTATTACCTTTCTTTAAGATTGGAATAAAAACTGACCTTTTCCAGTCCTGTTGGCAGTATGTTATATACCTATCAGGAAGTTGTTAATTAGAGAAAGGAGATGTCTCAAAACTCAGAGTGGCATGAGGCCCCTCACCCACAGTATGAACTTTGAGATAGCATTGCACCAGGTGAGTCATCCCAGGCCATAAAATGATGGACGTAAATCTTGAATAAAGTCAGGCTTCCAAATAAATATATAGTTTCATTAACACAGATTAGGAGAACAATGCAACAGTAAAATGTACAGATTTATTGAACCCTTATCTGTTCTGAGTCTTTAAGCTGAACCAACTTGAAGAAGACAGAGACTAGGGTAAACACACCGTTCATTAACATAACTAATGGAAAATATTTCCATAAGAAAAAGGCATTGGTTAGCTCAAGGTTTGAGAAAAGTTAAGTTCAGGTGGAGTCAAGTGCCATTATGGCAGCACAGAATTTTAAGAGAAACCTCCTTTTAATTTTGTATAGACAAGGGAAAAAAAAAAAACACCTGACACTTGTAGTTTGTTTCATCCTGCCACTTAAGAGAGATAAAAAACCTTTGACACTTGCAGCCTATTTCCTCAATTTGAAGACCCCTTAGCCTTCCTGCCTGTTTTCCTCTCATTTTCATGTAACATATAGCTCTTATGAAAAGCAGTTTGAAAAGTATGTAGGTCTGTCTCACAAAAGGCAATATTAGTTTAAATATAATCCTTTCATCTTGTTTGTTCTTCATTCATTAAATAACAAGCATTTTTGAACCAAAGGAATGTAACAGATACATTGATAGTTCCTGAGACTTTAGTGATGAATAAAGAGAAATCCAAAAGACGTGTTCTGATCCACTGAGACCTGATAGACAGAGTGCTTGAAAAACTATGGACAGAGGTTCATGACATTGTACAGGAGGCAGGGATCAAAACCTTCTCCAAGAAAAAGAAATGCAAAAAGGCCAAATGGTTGCCTGAGGAGGCCTTACAAATAGCTATGAAAAGAAGAGAAGCAAAAAAGCAAAGGAGAAAAGAAAAGCTATATCCATTTGAATACAGAGTTCCAAAAAAGATCAAGGAGAGATAAGAAAGCCTTCCTCAGTGATCAATGCAAAGAAATAGAGGAAAGCAATAGAATGGGAAAGACTAGAAAGCCTAGAAACCTCTTCCAGAAAATTAGATATACCAAGGGAACATCTCATGGAAAGATGAGCTCAGTAAAGGACAGAAATGGTATAGACCTAACGGAAGCAGAAGATATGGCAAGAATATATAGAAGAACTGTACAAAAAAGATCTTCATGACCCAGATAATCACAATGGTGTGATCACTAACCTAGAGCCAGACATCCTGGAATGCAAAGTCAAGTGGGCCTTAAGAATCAAGACTATGAACAAAGCAAGTGGAGGTGATGAAATTCCAGTTGAGCTATTTTAAATCCTAAAAGATGATGCTGGGAAAGTGCTGCATTCAATATGCCAGCAAATATGGAGAACTCAGCAGTGGCCACAGGACTGGAAAAGGTCAGTCTTCATTCCAATCCCAAAGAAAGGCAATGCCAAAGAATGCTCAAACTACTGTGCAATTGCACTCATCTCACATGCTAGTAAACTAATGCTCAAAATTCTCCAAGCCAGGCTTCAACAGTACGTGAATCATGAACTTCCAGATGTTCAAACTGTATTTAGGAAAGGCAGAGGAACATCTGCTGGATCACTGAAAAAGCAAAAGAGTTCCAGAAAAAAGCATCTATTTCTGCTTTATTGACTATGACAAAGCCTTTGACTGTGTGGATCACCACAAAATGTGGAAAATCCTTAAAGAGATGGGAATACCTGACTAACTGAACTGCCTCTTGAGAAATCTCTATGCAGGTCAGGAAATACAGTTAGAATTGGGCATGGGAACAACAGATTGGTTCCAAATAAGAAAATGAGTACATCAAATCTGTATATTGTCATCCTGCTTATTTAACTTATATGCAGAGTACATCATGAGAAATGCTGCACTGGATGAAACACAAGCTGGAATCAAGATTGTCAGGAGAAATATCAATAACCTCAGATATGCAGATGACACAACCCTTATTGCAGAAAGAGAAGAACTAAAGAGCCTCTTGATGAAAGTGAAAGAGGAGAGTGAAAAAGTTGGCTTAAAGTTCAACATTCAGAAACTAAGATCATGACATGTGGTCCCATAACTTCTTGGTAAATACATGGAGAAACAGAGAGTTATGGGACCACATGTCATGATCTTAGTTTCTGAATGTTGAACTTTAAGCCAACTTTTTCACTCTCCTCTTTCACTTTCATCAAGAGGCTCTTTAGTTCTTCTCTTTCTGCAATAAGGGTTGTGTCATCTGCATATCTGAGGTTATTGATATTTCTCCTGACAATCTTGATTCCAGCTTGTGTTTCATCCAGTGCAGCATTTCTCATGATGTACTCTGCATATAAATTAAATAAGCAGGATGACAATATACAGATTTGATGTACTCATTTTCTTATTTGGAACCAATCTGTTGTTCCCATGCCCAAAAATCACTGCAGATGGTGACTGCAGGCATGGAAGTAAAAGACACTCTTTGGAAGAAAAGTTATACCAATCTAGACAGTACATTAAAAAGCCAAGACATTACCTTGCCAACAAGTTTCCATCTAGACAGGTTTTTCCAGTGGTCATGTATGGATGTGAGTGTTGGACTATAAAGAAAGCTGAGCATAGAAGAATTAATACTTTTGAACTGTGGTGTTGGAGAAGACTCTTGAGTGTCACTTGGACTGCAACGAGATCCACACAGTCCATCCTAAAGTATATCAGACCTAAATATTCATTGGAAGGACTGATGCTGAAGCTGAAACTCTAATACTTTGGCCACCTGATGTGAAGAACTGATACACTGAAAAAGATTCTTACGCTGGGAAAGATTGAAGGTGGGAGGAGAGGGGGATGACAGAGGATGAGATGGTTGGATGGCATCACTGACTCAATGAACATGAGTTTGAGTATACTCTTGGAATTGGTGATGGACAGGGAGACTTGGTGTGCCACAGTTGGACATGACTGAGTAACTGAACTGGACTGAATTTATCCACTGAGAGACACTCAGAGTTGAAAATTACAACACAGTGTATAGGGCAGGTAAAACTATCCCTTTTAAGACGAAAATGACATCTTATATCTGTCCCCTGTTATAACCAAAGAAGTCACACAATGTCCAATGGGCCTCATTGGGATTTGGAGACTGTATATTTTTCATTTCAGTAATTTTCTTTGATGCATTCATCAGCTGACTCACAAAGCTGTTAGCTTTGAGTGGGAACCATGAAAAGAAAAGGCTTTACAACAGGGTCATGCCATCTGTAAGCTTATCTGCCATTCTGGACAAATAATCCAGTAGATCCATGGTGCTTGATGTGTCAATGGCAGATAGGGATGCTGGAGTCTTTGGCAGGCCTCCACATGTGAACTGCAGTGCAGGCACTTAAGATTTTGCAGCAAAGTGTTGCCGTTTTTTTTTTTTTTTTTAGATAACTACTCTCCTTTTGAGAGAGAACTCTTGGCCTGCTAGTGGACCTTAATAGAAATCGAACATTTAACCAAAACCCACTAAGTACTAGGCAAGCTGAGCTGTCCATCATTAACTTGATGGAATCTGACCCATCAAAGTCATAATGCTGGGTGTGCACAGCAGTACTCCTTCCTCACATAGGAGTTCTACACATGTGATCTTGTCCAAATAGCATCTGAAGGAAATTTCCATGCAAAAGTTTAAAAAAAAAATGTTCATAGTCCCCACTCTCATTACTCTAGCTTCTCTCTCCGTGCCTGAACTTATGGATTCATTAACTATGATTAATTTATAAAGAAGCCTTGGGACCTGAATATGGAGAATCCTGCAGTGCTAAGTAGGCATAACCTAAAAGTGGGGAGCTATAGGACTACAGCCTCATTATGAAAAGTCACTCAAGGTCAGGAAGGATGGTAATCCTCCAATGGGTACAAATTCAGGCAGTTCACCTAGTTGCTCACTTTGCTTGAAAGTAGATACATCCAGATGTGTAATGCATACTGAACCATGGGTTTTTACCAACTATTTGGCTGGATGTATAGGGACCTGAATGTTAAGCTTTAAGTCCACTTTTTCACTCTCCACTTCATGGGAAATAGATGGGGAAACAGTGGAAACAGTGTCAGCCTTTATTTTGGAGGGGGGGCTCCAAAATCACTGCAGATGGTGACTGCAGCCATGAAATTAAAAGACGCTTACTCCTTGGAAGGAAAGTTATGTCCAACGTAGATAGAATATTCAAAAGCAGAGACATTACTTTGCCAACAAATGTCTGTCTAGTCAAGGCTATGGTTTTTCCAGTAGTCATGTATAGATGTGAGAGTTGGACTGTGAAGAAGGATGAGTGCTGAAGAATTGATGCTTTTGAACTGTGGTGTTGGAGAAGACTCCTGAGAGTCCCTTGGACTGCAAGGAGATCCAACCAGTCCATTCTGAAGGAGATCAGCCCTGGGATTTCTTTGGAAGCAATGATGCTAAAGCTGAAACTCCAGTACTTTGGCCACCTCATGCGAAGAGTTGACTCATTGGAAAAGACTCTGATGCTGGGAGGGATTGGGGGCAGGAGGAGAAGGGGACGGCAGAGGATGAGATGGCTGGATGGCATCACTGACTCGATGGACGTGAGTCTGGGTGAACTCCCGGAGTTGGTGATGGACAGGGAGGCCTGGCGTGCTGCGATTCATGGGGTCACAAAGAGTTGGACACGACTGAGCGACTGAACTGAACTGAACTGAACTGAAAGGGACCTGGAAGAAATATGGTTGAGAGGTTAGTGAAAACAAATTTGGTCAAAACCCAGAAACTCTTGGACAAAATCCAGTCATTTATAACCACTTAGATGGGACATGGGTACCACTCTGATGAGAAATAATCTCAGGAAAATGAACATATCAGGAATTAGGAGAGTGCAATGTACCAGAGACAATACTTTGCCAACAAATTTCTGTATAGTCAAAGGTATGGTTTTTCAACTAGTCACATAAGAATGTGAGAATTGCACCATAAAGAAGGCTGAGTGTCAAAGTACTGATGCTTTCAAATTGTGGTGCTGGAGAAGAATCTCGTGAGTCCTATGGACTGCAAGGTGATCAAACCAGTCAATCCTAAAGGAAATCAACCCTGAATATTCACTGAAAGTTCTGATGCTGAAGTTGGCCAAATACTTTGGCCACCTGATCTGAAGAGCTAACCTATTGGAAAAAAACCCTAATGATGGGAAAGATTGAGAGCGGGAAAAGCAGGGGCTGATAGAGAAAGAGATGGTTAGATAGTATCACTGACTCAATGGACATGAGATTGAGCAAACTCCAGGAGGTAATGAAGGACAGGGAAGCCTTTCATGTTGTAGTCCATGGGGTCACAAAGATTCAGACACAATTTAGTGACAGAACAACAACCAAAGAAAAAACAAACAAACAAAGAATATGCCAGAAGACTATTTGCAATGGGGCCAAGGATTTTGTAGTGAAAGCTTTCAAGATGGATTCTGAGTTTAATTAAATTATAAGTAGGTTGCTGCTGCTAAGTTGCTTCAGTCGTGTCCAACTCTGCATGACCCCATAGACGGCAGCCCATCAGGCTTCCCCCATCCCTGGGATTCTCCAGGCAAGAATACTGGAGTGGGTTGCCATTTCCTTCTCCAATGCATAAAAGTGAAAAGTGAAAGTGAAGTTGCTCAGTCATGTCCAACCCTCAGCAACCCCATGGACTTCAGCCTACCAGGCTCCGTCCATGGGATTTTCCAGGCAAGAGTACTGGAGTTAGGTGTCCTTGCCTTCTTTGATAAGTAGGTTACTTGGAAGAATTGGAGGGAGAACCTGAAGAAAGCATTAATGCATGAGGAATAAGAAGTAGCTTGAAAAAGAACTACTTGTAAGAAAAGAAAGCACTTTCAAGAAAGTCTGAATACAGTAACAAATTATTTGCAGTTGGAAGAAAAACAACTTTAAGTAAGATATATTGTGTTCTGCCCATACTTAGGATTTAGGAGTGAGTGTGGAAAAGCTGAACCATTATACATGCTATCTCACAAACTTATCATATAAATTATAATCTGGAGGGGGAAGTTCAGACCTACACAAAATTGTTGAGAATAAAAAAATCAGAAATAAAGAAATTAGGGAGCATAAAATGGTAATGTTACTTGGGAATTCAACCAGAAAGAACGTGGGCATATGAAGGAAAGCATAACCAGCAGAACTTGAGAACATTCAGTGAAAAAAGAGCCAAGACACTAGGCAAGGCAAACAGAGCCCTGAAAATTTCGTCCTTCCTTATAAGAAAAATGTGAAGTTAGGGAATATGCTTGTTCCCAAGCAAAGAGTTCCAGGCAAACCTATAATTACTTTCAGAGAGAAAAATCACCAACATCTCAATCTCCCTTTATCTCTCAAAAGCTGCCATTTACACTGAAAGCTATAGAAGATTATTTTAAGGAAATTAAAGAAGACCTATAAGTAGAAACATCTCACATGCATGGATTAAACAATTAGTAAAATTAAGATGACGATACTCCAGGAAATGAATTGCAGGTTCAGTGCAATTCCTATCAAGACACTAATAGTCTTTTTTGGCAGAAAGAAAAAGCCAATCTTAAAATTTGTAAGATACTCCAAGGAACCCCATAGAGCAAAGCAGTCTTGAAAAAAAAGAAAAAATGAGAGGACTCACACCTCTCTATCTGAAATTATTAACTGCTACAGTTAAGACAGTACTAGAATGAGAAGACAGAGATCAGAGAATTGAAGGCCCAGAAGTAAACACATACATCTATTGTCAACTGTGTTGCCAATTCCACTCAATGGGAATTAAACAGTCTTTTCAACAAGTAGTGCTGAGAAACTGGTATGAAAATACAAAAAAAAAAAAGAATTTGGTACTCTACCTCACACCATACATGTTAATTAACTAAAAATATATCAGGTACCAAATGTACAACTAAAAACTCTTAGTGGAAAACAAGGAGAAATCTTCATGATGTTGGATTAATCAATGGTTTCTTAAAAATGGCAATAAGACCACAAGCAGCAAAACTGAAATAGAAGAATCAAATCCCATCAAAATTAAAATTTTTGTGCATCAAAGGACATTTCAGGAAAGTAGACAATATTGATGGTGGGAGTATAAAATACTCATAAGTAGTGAGAACAGTTGGATATTTCTCAAAAGTAAAATATAGAATTGCCATATGACCCAGCAATTCCTCACTTAGATTAATACTCAAGAGAATTACAAAGATCAATCCAAACAAATGTGTGGAAATGTTCCTAGTAGCACTATTCACAATGGCCATAACAATCCATGTTTTTAATAATTGATCAGTAAATAATGAAAATTTGGTATATCCATATAATAGACTATCATTCAATGAATGATAAAATGAAGTACTAATACATGCTGTAACATAAAGTTCAACCTCATGCTAACTGAAAGAACAGGGAGAGTGTACATTGTTTGGTTTTGTGTATATGAAATGCCCAGAATAAGTAAATTCAAAGAAGTGAAAAACTGATTAGTAGTTTCTGGTTCCTGGGGTGAGAAAGAAATGGTAATGCAATAATTGATTGACAAGAGGTGATAAAAATATTCTACAATTAATTGACAAGAGGTGACAAACCTATTCAGCAATTAGAAAGTTTTAATGTTTGCACGACATTGTTAATGTAACAAAAACGTAACAGACTCACAGGAAACAAGCTAGCGGTTATCAGCAGGGTGGAAACATAAAAGTAAGGGTGTGGATTGCACAAACTATTGGATGTAAAATAGATTCAGTGAAGAATTGTACAGCATGAGGAATATAGCCAATATTTTCTTTTTTTAATTACTCCAAATTATATTTTATTAAAGCAAGTTCTTTTTTAACTGGAGAATAATTGCTTTACAATGTTGTGGTGGTCTTTGCTATATATCAGTGCCAAACTGTCATAATTATATATATATATATAACAAATATATATATATATATTTATATATATAAATATTTATATATATATATAAAACAAAAATAAATAGTTCTATAATAGCTGAAGAAATTAAATTTGTACTTAAAATTCTTCTAAAAAAAATAACTCTAGGCCCAAAAGTACAAATTCTGCATCAACAAAATATTTTTAAATAAAACATATAAATTCTACATAAATTATTTTGAAAATAGGAAATAATAAGCACATCATTCCATGCAGCCAACATTGCCTAAATGTCAGATCACATTATAAGAAAGAAAATGACAATTATCTCTTATGAACATAGACACAACTATATTAAACATGTTAAATGAAATTTGTCAATTTATTTAATAATAATTCACGAGGACCATGCATGAGAAGTAATTGAAAGTGTTAATCACTCAGTTATGTCCAAATCTTTGCAACCCCATGGACTGTAGCCCATCAGGCTCCTTTGTCCATGGAATTCTCCAGGCAAGACTACTGGAGTGGATCGCCATGCCTTTCTCCAGGGAATCTTCCTGACCCAGGGATTAAACTTGGGTCTCCTGCGTTGCAGGCAGATTCTTTACTGTGTGAACCACCAGGGAAGCCAAATAGCTTATACCAAAGGTAAAACATTGCTGAAAAGAAAAAGAAAAAATAAAATCAAATATATTCACTCTGTGTCTGTGTGTGTGCATGTGTGCTCAGTGGTGTCCAACTCTGAGATCCCTTGGACTCTCACCCTCCAGGCTCCTTTGTCCACTGAGCTTTCCAGGCAAGAATACTGAAGTGAGTTACTATTTCCTTCTTCAGGGGATCTTCATGACCCAGAGATTGAACCCACCTCTCTTGTATCTCCCGCATTATCAGGTGGATTCTTTACCACTATTATATTCACTAAACTAATAGAATAAATGAGAACAGCAAGATAATATCAATAGATATTTACTAGTCACTGTAGTTCTATTTAGATTTATGAATAAAAAATATATGTTACCAAGTAGGGAAAGGGAAAAATACTCAATCTGATAAAGAGCATCTATATAAAACCTATGGCCATCATTATAGTTATAGGTGAATTCTAAGATCGGAAATAAGACAAGTCTGCCCACTCTTAATTCTCTTTTGCATTGTACTCTACATTCTAGTTGTTAAATTTTGAATAAAGCCTCAACAAAATACTCATTTTTTTAATCCAACAACACATTAAAAGGATTATACATCATGATCAAGTGGGATTTATCTGAGGAATGCAAGAATCCTTCAATGTATGGAAATCAATCAATGTGATATTAAGCAATTTAAGAATAAAAATCATATGGTCATCTCCAAAGATGCAAGAAAAAAAAATTGGACAAAATTCAACAATCATTTACAATAAAAAAAAATCTCCTGAAAGTGGCCATTAAGGAAATATACCTCAACATAATGAAGGCCATATACAAAAAACAAAAAAAAAATGCAGTAAACAGCATTCTCAGTGATGGATGCTGAAAGCATTTCTCCTCAGAACGTTAACAAGACAAAAATGTTGTCTCTCACCACTATTATTCAACATAGTTTTGGTAGTCCTAGCCATGACAATCAGAGAGAAAATAAATAAAAGATATCCAAATGGGAAAAGAAGAAAAACCATGACTGTTTGCAGATGATTTGATACTGTACATAAAAAAATGTACAAGATGCCAAAAGAAAACTATTAGAACTTAATCAATACATTTGGTAAAATTGAAGGGTACAAAATTAATACACAGAAATCTCTTGCATCCCTATACAATAACAACAAAAGATCAGAAAGAGAAATTAAGGAAACAATCCCAGTTACTACTGCAACAAAATGAATGAAATATCTAGGAATAAAAATACCTAAGGAGGCAAAAAAAAAAAAAAAAAAAACTGTACTCAGAAAAGTATAAGATACTGATAAAAGCAATCAAAGTTCACCAACAGATGGAGAGATCCATGTTCTTGGATTGGAATAATCTACTACCCAAAGGAATCTTCAGATTCAATGCAATATCTATCATATTACCAATAGCATTTTCCACAGAATTAGAAAAATAAAT
This sequence comes from Bos taurus, assembly GCF_002263795.3. Lineage (NCBI taxonomy): Eukaryota > Metazoa > Chordata > Mammalia > Artiodactyla > Bovidae > Bos > Bos taurus. The sequence continues at coordinate 84,603,294 of NC_037342.1, read as the reverse complement.
TTTCAATGTGTATGGAAACATAAAATACCTTCAGTAGCCAAAGCAAACTTGAGAAAGAAAAACAGAGCTAGAAGAATCATGCTCCCTGACTGCAGACTACAGTACATAGCTACAGTAATCAAGACAGCATGGTACTGGCACAAGAAAGAAATATAGATCAATAGAATATGATAGAAAGCTCAGAGTTGAACCCACACATCCATAGTCACTCTATGACAAAGCAAGCAAGAATATGCACAACATAGAAAAGATAATCTCTTCTTTAAGTGGTGCTAAAACTGGAGAACTTCATGTAAAAAAAAAAAAAAATGAAATCGGAACAGTTCTTAACACCATACACAAAAATAAACGCAAAACGGATCAAATACCTGAATGTAAAGCTGGACACTATAAAACTCTTTGAGGAAAACATAGGCAAAACACTGTTTGACAAAAATCACAGCAAGATCTTTTTTGATCCTCCCCAGATTAATAGAAATAAAAACAAAAATAAACAAATGGAATCTAATTTAACTTCAGTTTTGTACAACAATGAAAACCATAAATAAGATGAAAAGTCAAAAACTCAAAATGGGAGAAAATGTTTGAAAATGAAGCACCTGACAAGGTATTGATCTCCAAAATACACAAAGATCTCATGCAACTCAACACCAAAATACAAAAGAACTCTATCAAAAAATGGGAAGAAAAACTAAATATATATATTTTTCCAAAGAAGGTATACAATGGCCAACACACATATGAAAGGATGCTCAATGGAACTGATTATTAGAGAAATGCAAATCAAAGCTACAATGAGTTCTCATCTCATACTAGTCAGAATGGCCATCACCTAAAAATCTACAAAAAATAAGTGTTGGGGAGGATGTGGTGGGAATGTAAATTGATGCACCCACCATGGAGAACACTGTACTTGTTCCGTAAAAATCTGAAAATAGAACTACCATAGTAATCCTACTCTTGGATCTATACCCAGAGAAAACCGTAATTCTGAAAGACACAGGCACTCTAATGTTCTTCAGAGAAGGCAGTGGCAACCCATTCCAGTACTCTTGCCTGGAAAATCCCATGGATGGAGGAGCCAGGTAGGCTGCAGTCCATGGGGTCGCTAAGAGTCAGACACGACTGAGTGACTTCCCTTCCACTTTTCACTTTCATGAATTGGAGAAGGAAATGGCAACCCACTCCAGTGTTCTTGCCTGGAGAATCCCAGGGATGGGGGAGCCTGGTGGGCTGCCATCTATGGGGTTGCACAGAATCAGACACAACTGAAGAGACTTAGCAGCAGCAGCCAATGTTCTTGCAGCACTATTTACAATATCCAGGACATGGAAGCCCATCAAAAGAAACATGAATAAACAAGATGTGGTACATATTTACAATGGAATATTATTCAGCCATAAAAATGAATGAACTTGTGCCATTTTCAGAGACATGGATGGAACAGAAACTGTCACACAGGGTGAAGTATGTCAGAAAGAGAAACATAAATATATAATGTTGCTTATGAGTATAATCTAGAAAAATAATACAGATAAACTTATTTGCAAAGCTGAAATTGAGATACAGACATGGAAAACAAACATACAGATACCAAGGGGGGAAGGGATGGTGGGATGAATTGGGAAATTCAGACTGACATATCTATATTAAATGGAAAGGAGATTTAAAAATAATAAATAAATAAAGAGGGGATATATGTATATGCATACCCAATTCACTTTACTGTATAGCAGAAAGTAACTTGACATTGTAAAGCAACTACTCCAATTAAAATTAAGTTAAAAAAAACAAAACCAATGCCATTAATTTTATGCCCTCACTGCTTTGGCTTTCAGGTAGTAGATACTAGATTCTAATATGGATAAGACAGAAGTTCTCTGTATGACATAAGTGCACAGTTTAACTATATCACAGGTCCCCATGCTGGAATTATACCCTAATTACTATTCATGTAACATTCAGCCTTCTTAGAAAGCCTGGTTCAGATAGAGAAAGGGGAGTCACACGTTTTGGTTGCAGGTGCAGGGAATACAATTCCCCACTCTAGAATGAATGTTTTTCAAGTATGTCTTTCCAGAATACTAGCTTCTAAGACAAAGCCATTCCATCAAAGGATATAATTTATTCCTGGGAGGGAAAATAGAAGCTACAAGACAAGGTTCTTAAACCTTAGTGGAATTTCTTTAAATATCCATGCATTGCAGGTTAAAATGTTTTCTTTGACTACTTACATCTACAGAGATAGACTCATCACAGGTGGAACGATCCATTTGAATGTGTTTTCACCACACATAGTACCTCCTACCTATGGGTCCAGAGTCATCTATGGAAGATCATTTCTCCACAGTGTTCCAAATAAGCCCATTCTAAATGCAAGTCCAGGGTTTTCTGTAAAAACTTTTTGAGGCTTTGGGCGAGAAGAAAATATTTAGACTTACAAAAAGACATTTTTCAACTGTTGATTTGCTATGAAATTATCTAAATATCTTTAGATGACTCCAGGAGTTGGTGATGGACTGGGAAGCCTGGTCTGCTGCAGTCCATGCAGTTGCAAAGAGTCAGACACAACTAAGCAACTGAACTGAACTATCTAAATACTACAAGTTACTTATCTCAAGAGGAGGTCAACTTGATGATGGGATTATAATGAACACTCACAATTATCAGTAAGTTCTTCTAACACTAAAAGGTAAGATTTTCAATATTGCTGATGACTATAAAAGACTGTGAGATTTCATACAGAGTTAGCATTATGTTTCCACACTTCTCAAATATACTAATAGAGCATTTTACCTCTACCCCACTATTCAAGAAATAGTTGGTAAATATACATAAACTAATTTGACGAATGAAAATTTGGGGGCTCATATAGATATAAAATCCAGCTCCCTAACACCACATACCTTTCTTTCATCATAAGATACTTCCTTTAGTAACCAAAACCAATTAGGAGAATCAAAAACATGTAAATACAAAAAATATTTTCACACACACAAATATATAATGTGAATATTAAATGATAGAAATCATAACCTGTTTATTTTAAGCCCAAACCTGAAGAACTTTTTTTGAGATCAACTGCTGTGAACAATATGGATCTCTGTGGCTTCTTTGGGGCATCCCTGGTGGCTCCTAAGTTAAAGAATCCACTTGCAATGTGGCAGACCTGAGTTCTATCCCTGGGTTGGGAAGATCCCCTTGAAGAGGGCATGGCAACCCACTCACTCCAGTATTCTGCCTGAAGAATCCCACAGAGGAGCCTTGTGGACTACTGTCCAAAGGGTCACAAGGTATTGAACACAACTGAGTGAAAAGTAAAACTGAAGATGATTCTTCTTTAGTTTGTTGCATAGTTAGATGTTTCTCTGTATTATTGCTCAGAATGTCAATTTTTCCTGCCGCTCGGTGAATAAACCATAAAATAAGTGAAGTTCCTTTGTCTGTCCTCAGCAGTGTGGAGGATATGTTTCCTCAGTCAGTTCTCATTATAGCCAGTGAGGTAGATACCGTGCTAACTTTATTTTAGACAAAACAAGGATTTGAAGTGCCAAGAAACACATCCTAGATACAAGAAGCTGAAAGTGGGGAAAAGCAAGATTCTTATCTGGCCTTTCTGATTCACAAAACCACACACTTCAGCACTGGATTTTCATTTTTCATATTTTTCAGAAGAGTCTGTAGGATTATGCTTTGGAGGGGAACTGGAGAGAAAGAAATGAGGTGAGGGAAAATGGATCTACCACAAAAGCAACACCACATGGTCATTAAGACTTGAGGATTTAAATATTATGCTGTGTGTGTGCATGTGTGTATGTATGGGTATTTGTATATCTGTTGATGAATTTGCTTCCTAGATACTTGCCCCTGAAATTTTATTAAAGCAATTAGTCAATATGGTCATATAAAATTTAGTTCACTAGTTAAATCATGTCTATTATGGCATAATAATACAGAGCATGAGTTAAGAATGTGGAAGAAAAAGATCTAATCATGGTTAAATCTTTATTACCTGCTTGATCTTGGGCAAGATCCTTAAGTTTTCTATATTTCTATTTCTCAATGTATAAAATGAGCATACAATGAAAGTAGTAACTGTCTAAGAAGTTTGTTATAAGAATTAAACACTCAATGTCTTCAAAAACTGAAAGCACAGTAAGTGTCCAGTAAGGTTCAATTATTATTATCATCATCATGATTTTCTGAAATTGCTTCTCATTTTCAAAACAGTGAAACAATATCACCCATACAGGTTTCTACCACACCATGAATATAGCAATCTATCATTAAAATTATATTAGTTCTTATAAAGTTGTTGGGTTTAGTCAACACGCGTTATCAACTTTATTTCAGTAGCTCCTGTATTCTTTCATTACTTTCCCATCAGCAATATCCTGGCTTCCCCAGTGGTTCAGTGGTCAAGAATCCACCTGCCATGCAGGAGACATGGGTTCAATCCCTGGGTCAGGAAAATTCGCTGGAGGAGGGCATGGCAACCCACTCGAGTATTCTTGCCTGGAGAATCCCATGGACAGAGGAACCTGGCAGGCTATGGTCTATAGGGTCACAAAGAGTTGGACAACTGAAGCATCTAAGCACACACACACACACACACACACACACACACACACACACAGAGCAATAACCTATTACACTTTATGTCAACACTTATAAATAGTATGGTACTGTTGTTCCTTTCTCTGGTTTCTATCTCCAAACAGAATTTCAGCCCACTTCATTCAGTCACATGAACATCTTCTCTAAAGTTATATTGGTGATTTCAACTTTTTCAGTCCCTCTTTGGTTTTATACTCATATTATCAATTATCATTCCTGATTTCCCCTTTCCTAAAAATAAAATGAAAATTCCTTAGCTTTGCATGCATAACCTTAGACATATTTTCTACCTCTCTTTTCAGTCTCCTGCTATGTGTAAGATTTACTGTTTCACCTATGCTCAGAGTCATCTTACATAATAAGTGTCTATGTCTATACTATAAAAATCCCATTACCCAGGAGAGAATTTGAGTAATCTTCAAGAGATCAGATAAGTTTTTCTATCTCAAAAAAAAAAAAAATCATAATCATTCAGAACTCAATAGAATTTAGGCATTTACTGTTTATAACACTGACAGACAATGAATTCAAGGTTGAGCTAATGAAATGTGACTTTTTCAAGTAACATGAATTAATCTTAACCTGAGATACATGGAGAATAGAAGCTTATTTGTCTTATACATAATAATTGGTATCTCAGTCATCCACTCTTTTCTTGCCCCTAACTTCTTCCCTCCCCCATTGCTAACCAGTAGTTTGTTCTTTATTTTTGTGAGTACATTTCTTTTTTGTTGTATTCATTATTAGCTTACTTTGTTGTTTAGATTCCATATATAAGTGATATAACATTTGTCTTTCTCTATATGACTTACTTCACTTAACACAATATCTTTCAGTACCATTCATTCATTGCTGTAAATGGAAAAATTTATTCTTTTTTATAACCGTAGTATCTCAATAGGGAATATCTGGATCCTATATCATAGAACTTATGCTTTCAAGCACCGTAGTGCTTTCCCTGGATTGTAGTGACCAACAACAAAAAAATTGTAAGGGCTAGAAAATTTTGTTTCCTAATGCAGGGGTGGGTAATTAGGGCACTGGTGGGAGCATAACAGTTTGTTGGTGGCCCACTTTCTCTCCTACCAGTAACATAGATTCTTCTTCCTGTTCTCCACTACTCTTTTTCCTCTTCTTCCCTGATATCTTTTTTTTTTTTAGACCAAGGAAAATATAATAACTACAAATACTTGTTTGATCTGGTTCCTGAGTACCAAGTGGATTAACTTGCTGTTCTTAACAGGCTAATTGGATAAACCAAACATTGAGGTTATTACATCTGGGATGAATTTGATTGAAAAGAAACTTTAGGGAATAAACTCTCTATAATGCTAAAAACTTACATCATTAAGTCTGAAACTATTCCCCCTGGAATGCAGAGAAGAACCATTGTTGCTTTGCGTGTGTATTTTTGTTTCCAGTATTCTTTAAGAAACTTGGTAACAGAAAAGGACAGGCAGATAATACTAATTCAGAGACTCTTCTAACAGTTAAGTGATAAATTATCTTTATATTTGTTTTCTTCCTTCTTTTGGGCTATGTAAAATTAGAGCATATTTGTCTACCTACCCTACATGATAGATAGATGTTCCCTATAATTTAATAACACTAATGTGACTTTGTAACCAACATAATGTGAAAACAATGAGGTAAATGTTACCTTTTATGGAGTTTTAGGAAATGATCAAGTTAAAAGGTCTTACTGAGCATCTACAGTGTATAAAGCATTGTGTTGGAACTGTGGAGAATGATATTCAAAGAACATGTAGTTTTCTGATATTCTCATTCCCAGAAGAAAGCTAAAGTAAGAATACATATTATTATAAGGAATAAGATTAGTACTATAAGAACATTATAGATAAAGCCTTTAGAGAGCAAAAGAGTGAATTTTCTTTCTCACAGGAAATCTCTGAAGGCCAGCTAAAGGATATTTCTCAGAAGTTTGGCTTGAAGTTTCCAGAAGGTTGAAACAGCTAGAAATGGAAGGACACTCCAGAAAGAAAGAAGAGAGCAAAGTGAGTTTGGATATTCTGCATCTATTTATTTTTCATCTTTGGCTGCTACATTATTTACATTACAGAGATTTCACATGATGTATCTACTAATTTTTACATGCTCACATTGCATCATGAATACACCCTGATCATATAAAGGCTTTGATTTAGTTCACTTGAGAATTATAGTCTCCATTTTCTAGGTCATGAAGTATTGCAGATTACAAAATAGGTTAAAATCCCCTCTTTCAAGATTCAAGGGGAATGACTGAAATGTACTGATGCCTGAGGACACAGTACTTTTCAAATAAATTAGTGACTAAAGTAGTTTGAATTTTTTGGAACTTGAATGAACAAAAATGGACTTTATGGCTGTAGATCTGAGTGAAGACATTGAATGTCTTTCTGAAACTACTGATTAAATACTTGATGAGGACACATGATTATTAACAAGTTAATGATTATATATGTTTATGATTCTCAAGTTATCTTAAATACACAAATCCAAATGTGAAAAGAGAGATAAGCTTGTCCTGGAAAATAATAGGAAAATATGTTTGACAACATACAAACCCCAAACTATAATACTCAAAGGAGTGACCAATGTTAGGGAATATTGACATGAAATAAACTTTTACATCACCTTATTTCCAATGGTTAGCATATTTCCAAGTGTTAAATATGTTATGGTACAGTTCAGTTCATTTCAGTTTAGTCGCTCAGTCTTGTCCGACTCTTTGCGACCCCATCAATTGCAGCACGCCAGGCCTCCCTGTCCATCACCAACTCCTGCAGTTCACCCAAACTCATGTTATGGTACATCACTCTTTAAAATCAGTGAAGGAAAGGAGGAGCTTATTGTAATGCTTAATATATCAAGACTCAATTTACTTATAGTTTAAGATTATGAGAGTTGAAAGAGATTTTTTAATACTTGAAAACCCAAATTGAATAACTTTATTAGACTTATTCTGAAGAGGTTCCCCCCCGCCACACACACACATACCAGGAATAAGGGATATTTCATCTCTGTTGAAGAGAAGAAAGTTCACCATGAGAGAGAAAACTATATTGAGAGGAAATCTTGTCCCTATCTAGTCTGTCATAATCTGCACTTTGGCTGTTCACAACTTTCAAGACATGCATTGAAGGTTGGATGGATTGAGGAGAGGCACAATGGAATAAGTAAATCTTCCAGATTATATTTAAATGCATTACATTGCATTTTATATTGATACTTGCATATAGTACCACTTGCCAGCATCTTCATAAGAAAGAACTAAAGAAAAAAGGTGTTCTTGGAAATGACCCCATCATAATATTTCTTTTAAAATGTGAAAATAGAAATCTTCATCCAAAGAAGGGACATTTTAAGTTGAATAATTATTTTCCAGGACAGAAAAGAACTGAATGAAGAAGTCAGTTTTTATTTATTATGACTCTTTTGGAAAATTACATTACCCTCCCTCTTCTGCTTTCCTGCTTTTCCAGCAAGGTGAGCTTTTCAGGTACCTGAGAATACAATCTCTACTGGGAATATAACCATGATTGGGACCTAGACCAACTGCCAGGAGACATCCTCCAATAAAAGAAAACCACCTCAGATTTAACAAGCTTAGGTAAAAGCTTGAATTTTTAAAACATAAGCTAGTAATTAATAAATTCTCTTTCATTTAGAAATTTAACTTCAGGAAGTCATTTTTAAATGTAACTTCAGGACATATGAGTGCTTAAAATGTACTTTTCCAAGGCTAGAGAATGAAAAAAAGAGTAATGGGCATTTTTGAAATATTATCAAATAGCAGAGATCAGTCTGTTCATCATATACATCAAGGACTAAATATAAATGTGCTTGGAGGTTGCAACAGATTATTTAAAGTAATATGTGTTTTCTCTTTTCAAACTAGGGTATCTAGAAGATAGTTTGTGCTACTTTTAAAATAAATATGTATAATAAATGGACAAAGTGTGTATATGTATGAACAAGATATTCTTTAAGGTGCTAAGGATGATGTATGACTTTATGTCATAAACCACCAATGGCAGTCAAATATACCCTAAATAATGAGTGATGCACAATACTTGGGATTCTGAATATATTGAATATGGCCAAAAAATGACAAAGGGAACAACCAAATGGAGCCATATATTGCATATATTCATAAAATTAATCATAATCATATCAGGTATAACAAGGGACTTTATTTAAAGAATCTTATTGAAAAGTTTAACATCCACAAGCTTATATGAAACTCATAATGACCCTATGAAGTGGTCATTACAAATTGAAGAACAAATGATATTATTAAGAAACAAACATATAATATAAATTATTGGAATTAATATACCTGATAAGTAAATTTGGTTTTACTTAAAATATTCCATCATATAATATATTGCACCATATATTGATTTATTTTTTGCAAATAATCCATTTTGCATTCATCCCTCATCTCACTCATGAAATCATGAAGCTGAACAATAATGTGACTGAGTTCATTCTACTTGGGTTATCACAGGATCCTGTTAGGAAGAAAATAATGTTTGTCACTTTCTTGTTTTTATATCTGGGGATATTACTGGGTAACTTCCTGATTATTTTCACCATCAAGACCAGCAGGACACTTGGAAGTCCCATGTACTTCTTCCTTTTCCACTTATCTTTATCTGATACCTTTCTCTCAACTTCCATAGCCCCTAGAGTGATTACCGATGCCCCTAGGGGAAAGAGCACAATCACTTTCAATGAGTGCATGACCCAAGTCTTTGCATCACATCTTTTTGGTTGCCTAGAGATCTTCATCCTTATTCTCATGGCTGTTGACCATTATGTGGCCATCTGTAAGCCTTCAATACATGACCCTCATGAGCCATCAAACCTGTGGTGTGTTGGTAGCTGTGGCCTGTGTGGGGTCTTGTGCTCATTCTTCAGCTCAGATTCTTCTACCCTTGAGTCTGCTTTTCTGCGGTCCCAATGTGATAGATCACTATTTTTGTGACTTGCCGCCTTTGTTGAAACTTGCCTGTACAGACACTTATGCAACCTGCTCTTGGTGTCCAACAGCAGGGCCATCTGTACAGTGAGTTTTGTCATGCTGATATTCTCCTATGCTATCATCTTGCATTCTCTGAGAACCACAGTGCTGAAGGGAAGAAGAAAGCCCTATCCACCTGCATCTCCCACATCATCGTGGTTATCTTGTTCTTTGGTCCTTGCATTTTATATACACACACCCTGCAACTATATTCCACATGGATAAGATGATAGCTGTGTTTTATACAGTTGGAACACCTTTGATCACCCTCTGATTTATACACTAAGGAATAGAGAAGTGAAAAATGCCATGAAAATGTTATGGGGCAAGAAACTGATCACACATGACAAAAGATGAATGGAAGTTTCATATTTTTCTTCAAGTTTATCTTTTACTGTCAGTTCATTCAGTCCTCAGTCATGTCCGACTCCTTGCGACCACATGAATCACAGCACGCCAGGCCTCTCTGTCCATCACCAACTCCCAGGGTTCACCCAAACTCATGTGAATCGAGTTGGTGGTGCCATCCAGCCATCTCATCCTCTGTTGTCCCCTTCTCCTCCTGCTCCCAATCCCTCCCAGCATCAAAGTCTTTTCCAATGAGTCAACTCTTTACATGAGGTGGCCAAAGTATGGGAGTTTCAGCCTCATTGTTCCAATGAACACCCAGGACTGATCTCCTTTCAGAGGGACTGGTTGGATCTCCTTGCAGTCCACAGGACTCTCAAGAGTCTTTTCCAACACCACAGTTCAAAAGCACAAATTCTTCAGCACTCAGCTTTCTTTACATTCCAACTCTACATCCATACATGACCACTGGAAAAATCATAGCCTTGACTAGATGGACCTTTGTTGGCAAAGTAATATCTCTGCTTTTTAATATGCTATCTAGGTTGGTCATAACTTTCCTTCCAAGGAGTAAGCGCCTTTTAATTTCATGGCTGCAATCACCATCTGCAGTGATTTTGGAGCCCCCCAAAATAACAGTGTTTCCACTGTTTCCCCATCTATTTCCCATGAAGTGATGGGACCAAATGCCATGATCTTAGTTTTCTGAATGTTGAGCTTTAAGCCAACTTTTTCACTCTCCACTTTCACTTTCATCAAGAGGCTTTTTAGTTCCTCTTCACTTTCTGCATATCTGAGGTTATTGATATTTCTTCCAGCAATCTTGATTCCAGTTTGTGCTTCTTCCAGCCCAGCGTTTCTCATGATGTATGCTGCATATAAGTTAAATAAGCAGGGTGACAATATACAGCCTTGACGTACTCCTTTTCCTATTTAGAACCAGTCTGTTGTTCCATGTCCAGTTCTAACTGTTGCTTCCTGACCTGCATATGGGTTTCTCAAGAGGCAGGTCAGGTGGTCTGGTATTCTTGTAGTGTTGATATAATCCTATCATACAGAAGTAGTATTCATTTCCTTCAGGAAAGTAAGCACTGTAAATACAAGCAGTGATAACTGTTCAGTCACTTTTATGTAGAAGATGGCACAACACCCATATACATTGCCTTAGGTGTTTTGCACTGCTGTGTCTCTGTGTCTCTTGACTGACTTATATCACAGTGGTTTTAATCTAATGTTTTCTATGCCCTTTTACATTTTGACTTATGGTCTTTTCTGTGTACAGTTGCACTTAAATACTTATATTCACAGTCTGGCAGTTTTTCCCTCTTTCATATTGTTCTGTTTATTAGATATTTTGGTCACATCTGTCTTACTATAGACCTTCAACTGGGCTGTTCTTCCTTACTCAGCAGGAAGTAACAGATTCAAATAATATAGAATCATGATATTGTAATGGACAGTGTACAATCTAGGCAATCTCCCTTCAATTTGTTGGTGTTATACTGTGAATTCATACCATGTGTTTATATTGATCTTTATAACAATGACAGAATATGGAGACAAAATTCCACTTCTGAGGTATTTATTAGAAGACAGGAAGGCCTTGGTTATTGGATTTATACTTTTAATGATATTCTTTTGGTAAAATATATGCTCCTAATTCATTTCCTTCTGAATTTGGGAGTGGTGTAATTTTCCCCATAAATTATATACATTTTAATATTTTGTTCTGTATTGACATCTTGTAACTGTAAAATTGATGACCCAAATTAAGGGTGATATATTTACACATTCTAGAAGGAGAGAGATAAGCAGCTGATGTAAGTGAGTATTAACACATCAGTAGATTAAACAAATAATGAAATAATTGGGAGGATTTTATGCTTTAAAAGAGCAGAATGTGCATTATGGACATGAATTATGAGTTCCAGTTCAGCAAATCACACCACTTAACATTAACCAAAAGGACTTGAAAACTACATCCACATAAAAATATTCACTGGTATTTATAGCAGGTTTAGTTTTGATTGTTAAAGCTTAGAAACAATCAAGATGTCAATCAGTGGGTGAATAGATAAACTGGTCAGTTCAGTTCAATTCAGTTGCTAAGTCGTGTCTGAATCTGTCATCCCAAGGACTGCAGCATGCCAGGCCTCCCTGTCCAGCACTAATTCCCAGAGTTTACTCAAACTCATGTCCATTGAGTCGGTGATGCCATCCAACTGAGAAGGTAACAGGCAGGAAGGCCACCTGTCTCCAAAAGGAGGAATTAGGCTGCAAGTGTCAGACATTTTTGTCTCTCTTAAGCAGCAGGTGGAAACAAACTAGAGATATTTTTTTCCTTCTCTATACAAATTTAAAAGGAGGTTTCTCTTAAAATACTGTGTTGCCATAATGACACCTGGTTTCACTTGAAGTTAATTATTCTCAAACCTTGAGTTAACCAATGCATTTTTCTTATGAAAATGTTTGTCTTAAGCTATGTTAATGTACTAGGCATTTACCCCAGACTCTGTCTTCAAGTCGGTTCCACCTAATGGCTCAGAACCTACTTAAAAAACCAGTACATTATACTCAGACATTGTTCCCCTAATCTATGCAAATGAAACTATTTGTATGGTAATCTGCCCTTCTACAAGATTCAGGTCAATCGTTTTGTGGCCGTGGATGAATCATCTGGTGCCAAGATTATCCCAAAATGCATCTTATGGCTGAGGGGCCTGGTGCCATTCTGAGTTTTAAGACATTCCTTTCTTTCATTGACAGACTGTTAGTGACTATGTAAAATCCAGCTGAAGACTAGCAGGGGGGTACTCTTTCTGCCCCCTTCTGATGTCTATGTCAGAACCTTTCTCTATCTCCTTTATATTTTAATAAAACTTCATTACACAAAAGTTCTGAGTGATCAAGCCTCACTCAGACTGGCCCTGGATTGAATTCTTCTCCTCCAGAAGCCAAGAACCCTGGCATCTTTTCTTTCAGCAACAACCTTTTACTACCATCTCATCCTCTGTCGTCCCCTTCTCCTCCCACCTTCAGTCTTGCCCAGCATCAGGGTCTTTTCAAATGAGTCAGTTCTTCACATCAGGTGGCCAAAGTATTGGAGTTTCAGCTTTAGCACCAGTCCTTCCAATGAATATTCAGGGCTGATCTCCTTTAAGATTGACTGGTTGGATCTCCTTGCAGTCTAAGGGACTCTCAAGAATCTTCTCTAAACCACAGTTCAAAAGCATCAATTCTTTGGCATTCAGCTTTGTTTATAGTCCAGCTCTCACATCCATGCATGACTAGTGGAAAAACCATAGCCTTGATTAGACAGACCTTTGTTGGCAAAGTAATGTCTCTGCTTTTCAATATGCTGTCTAGGTTGGTCATAGCTTTTCTACCAAGGAGTAAGCGTATTTTAATTTCATGACTGCAGGCACCATCTGCAGTGATTTTGAAGCCCACGCCCACAACACACAAAATTAAGTCTGCCACTTTTCCCACTGTTTCTCCATCTATTCACCAAGAAGTAAAGGGACCAGATGCCATGATCTTTGTTTTCTTAATGGTGAGCTTTAAGCCAATTTTTTCACTCTCTTCTTTCACTTTCATCAAGAGGCTCTAGTTCTTCTTCCCTTTCTGACATAAGGGTGTTGTCATCTGCATATCTGAGGTTATTGATATTTCTCCCGGCAATCTTGATTCCAACTTCTGCTTCTTCCAGCCCAGCATTTCTCATGATGTACTCTGCATATAAGTTAAATAAGCAGGGTGACAATATACAGCCTTGATGTATTCCTTTTACTATTAGGTCCAGTTCTAACTGTTTCTTGACTGTATTCCCATCTTTTTCAGAATTTTCCACAGTTTACTGTGATCCACAATCTAAGGTTTTGGCATAGTCAATAAAGCAGAAATAGATGTTTTTCTGGAACTCTCTTGCTTTTTTGATCTCTGGTTCCTCTGCATATTGTAAAACCAGCTTGTACCTTTAGAAGTTTATGGAACTCGTATTGCTGAAGCCTGTCTTGAAGATTTTGAGCATTACTTTACTAGCGTGTGAGATGAGTGCAATTGTGCAGTAGTTTGAGCATTCTTTGGCGCTGCCTTTCTTTGGATTGGAATGAAACCTGACCTTTTCCAGTCTTGTAGCCATTACTGAGTTTTCCAAATTTGCTGGCACACCAAGTACAGCATTTTAACAGCATCATCTTTCAGGATTTGAAATAGCTCACCTGGAATTCAGTCACCTCCACTAGCTTTGTTCGTAGTTATGCTTCCTTAGGCTCACTTGACATCATATTCCAGGATGTCTGGCTCTAGGTGAGTGTGAGTGATCACGTCATCATGATTATCTGGGTCGTGAAGGTCTTTTTTGTACAGTTCTTCTATGTATTCTTGCCCTCTTCTTAATATATTCTGCTTTTGGTTCCTCACACCATTTCTGTCCTTCATTGAGCCCATCATTGCATGAAATGTTCCCTTGGTATCTCTAATTTTCTTGAAGAGATCTCTTGTTTTTCCCATTCTATTGCTTTCCTCTATTTCTTTGCATTGATCACTGAGGAAGGCTTTCTTATCTCTCCTTGCTATTCTTTGGAACTCTGAATTGAAATGGGCATATCTTTCCTTTTCTCCTTTGCTTTTCACTCCCCTTCTTTTCACAGCTATTTGTAAGGCCTCCTCAGACAGCCGTTTTGCTTTTTTGCATTTTTTATTTCTTGGGGATGGTCTTGCTTCCTGTCTCCTGTACAATTTCACGAACCTCCATTCATAGTTCATCAGGAACTCTGTCTATCAGATCTAGTCCTTAAATCTACTTCTCACTTTTCTGTATAATTGTTAGGGATTTGATTTAAGTCATACCTGTTGGTCTAGTTGTTTTCCCTATTTTCCTCAATTTAAGTCTGATTTGGCAATAAGGAGTTCATGGTCTGAGCCACATTCAGCTCCTGGTCTTTTTGTTTTGTTTTGTTTTGTTTTCTGACTGTATAGAGCTCCTCCCTCTTTCACTGCAAAGAATATAATCAATCTGATTTCGGTGTTGGCCATCTGGCAATTTCCATTTATAGAGTCTTCTCTTGTGTTGTTGGAAGAGAATGTTTGCTATGACCAGAGTATTCTCTTTGCAAAAGTATATTAGTCTTTGCCCTACTCCAAGGCAAAATTTGCCTGTTACTCCAGATGTTTCTTGACTTCCTACTTTTGCATTCCAGTCCCTTATAATGAAAAGGACATCTTTTTTGGGTGTTAGCTCTAGAAGGTCTTGTAGGTCTTCATATAAATGTTCAACTTCAGCTTCTTCAGTGTTACTGATCGGGGCATAGACTGGGATTACCGTGATATTGAATGGTTTGTCTTGGAAACGAACAGAAATCATTCTGTCATTTTTGAGATTGCACCCAAGTGCTGTATTCTGGACTCTTTTGTTGACTACAATTTCTACTCCATTTCTTCTAAGGGTTTCTTGCCCACAGCAGTAGATATAATGGTCATCTGAATTAAGTTCACCCCTTCCACTCCATTTTAGTTTGCTGATTTCTAAAATGTTAATGTTCACTCTTGCCATCTCCTGTTTGGCCACTTCCAATTTGCCTTGATTCATGGACCTAACATTCCAGGTTCCTACACAATTTTGCTCTTACAGCATCGGAACTTGCTTCCATCAGCAGTCACATCCACAAGTGGGTGTTTTTTGTGCTTTGGCTCCATCTCTTTAGTCTTTCTGGAGTTATTTCTCCATTGATCTCCAATAGTATATTGGGTACATACTAACCTGTGGAGTTCATCTTTCAGTGTCCTATCTTTTTGCCTTTTCATATTGCTCATGGGGTTCTCAAGGCAAGAATACTGAAGTGGTTTGCCATTCCCTTCACTAGTGGACCGCATTTTGTCTGAACTCTCCACCACGACCCATCTATCTTGGGTGGCCCTACATCGCATGGCTCATATTTTCATTGAGTTAGACAAGGTTGTGGTCCATGTCATTAGATTGATTAGTTTTCTGTGATTGTGGTTTTAAGTCTGTCTGTCCTCTGATGGAGAATAATAAGAGGTTTATGGAACCTTCCTGGTGGGAGAGACAGACTGAGGGGGAAACTGGGTCTTGTTCTGATTGGCAGGGCCATGCTCAGTAAATCATTAATCTGGTATAGCCAGATGCCGGGAGCCAGCGTGAGAAGCTCTGCCTATGGCAAAGGTCATGAGGAAGGAGGCTTGGCATACGCAAATGCGGGATCGAGCCTCAGGAGTCCCCCTGGATATTCTCGAGCATCTACCCCCCAAAACCAGAGTCTGCCTACTTTATTGCTTTGTGCTCTCACCTCTGACTTTACGAGATCTGTCCCCCACCACCACCTCGCTCTCTCTAAAAAGAGTTAACTTACAGCTCCAGTCAATAAAGTTCCTGGGCATAATAGGAGTGTTTAAATCCAAACCCCTCAGATAGCTCTCTAACTGGTCTGACAAGTTTACCCCGACTCCTACAGCTATGCATACACTTGTTTAGTCTCTCAGCCTCGAGAGGCACCGGAAGCTTAAGATATTCAAATAGCTTAGAGCCTCTCAGAGAGTTAGAAACTGTCAGAATAAAACTAGTAAAAGATTTCATTGATGAGCCAATGCTTGCTGCCAAGTTTCCACATCCCCTCTATTGTATCCTTGAATGTGTATTAATTAATATAGTTGGTATGTAGAAAAAATAAGTAGTGGCCTTGGTGTTAGCAACTTTAGACTCTTAAGGTAATAAATTCTTTCCTTTGCTGTAAACCCACTGCACCTCTGCCCTATAGGAATGCAACTTTATGTAACACCTCCAGAGGATGGCACCAAACCTTAAAATAATTACTCTTAGAGAAAATGTCTTATGGTTGACAAACATGTGTCAAGAGTCATAAAATGTTAACAGGCCTTCTGGCCAGAAGATGATGCAAATCACCTAAACCATTTGTATACGTTAAATTTGCAGGAAAGAAACCCTGGTTTTGATAAGGACCAAAGACTGCTGACTTTGTATGATTTTACATCCCTTGTAATCCTCTATGTGCAACTTAGGGTATAAAAGCCCCTGAGGAAAATAAAGCTAAAGGCCTTGCTCACCGAAGCTTGGTCTCCCCGTGTCATTCTTTCTTGTTTCCTTTTCCTCCTTTTCTCTTCTGTTCTTCCTTCATGCCAAGATAATTTGGAGCTCAGGGGTCCTCTGCTACCACTTATTTGTCTGGGCTTCTAAGACTCACTCAAGAAGGTGCCTAAGGTGGGGCACCTTCCGCTATTTGAGAGGGCGCCTGCGGCCTCCGTGGTCAGAGCAAGTTTGGTGTCATGAACTTTATTGATTTCCCATGTAAACCAGTTATTATTGAGCATCTAACAAATATCTCAGCCTTTGCTATCCCTTAATCACCAACGCCATCATCCTGAGGGAATCCCTGGATCCAACCAGGGCTGGACCCTAGCAGCCAGACAATTGAATATTATTCAGCACTGAAAAGAAATAAGCTGCAAAGGCATAAAATAACAAGAAGAAATCTTACATGCATATTTTTAAGTAAAAGAAACCAGTGTTAAAAGGTTATGTACTGTACAATGCCCATTACAAAACATTCTGAAAAAAAAAAAAAACCTCTGGAGACAGTAAAATGTTCAGTGGTTGCCAAGGATTCAAATGTTGGGAGAGATCAATAGGTGGAGCGCAGAGGACATTTAGAACAGTGAAACCATCTAGGTGGTACTATAATGATAGATACATGTCATTGTACATTTGTCACCCATATGATGTACATCACCAAGAGTGAAGTCTAATGTAAACTCTGGACTTTGGGTGATAATGATATGCCAATCTAAGTTCATCAATAGAACAAATACATAACTTTTGGCGGAGGTTAACAATGTGGGAGAGCCGAGAGGAGCTACTCCACGTTCAAGGTCAGGAGGGGCGGCCCCAAGGAGATACCCCTCGTCCAAGATAAGAGAAACTCAAGTAAGATGGTAGGTGTTGCAAGAGGGCATCAGAGGGCAGACACACTGAAATCATAATCACAGAAAACTAGCCAATCTGATCACATGGACCACAGCCTTGTCTAACTCAATGAAACTAAGCCATGCCGTGTGAGGCCACCCAAGATGAACGGGTCATGGTGGAGAGGTCTGTCAGAATGTGGTCCACTGGAGAAGGGAATGGCAAACCACTTCAGTTTTCTTGCCTTGAGAACCCCATGAACAGTATGAAAAGGCAAAATGATAGGATACTGAAAGAGGAACTCCCCATGTTGGTAGGTGCCCAGTATGTTACTGGAGATCAGTGGAGAAATAACTCCAGGAAGATTAAAAATATGGAGCCAAAGCAAAAACAATACCCAGTTGTGGATGTGCCTGGTGATAGAAGCAAGGTCCGGTGCTATACAGAGCAATATTGTAGAGGAACCTGGAGTGTTAGGTCCATAAATCAAGGCAAAGTGGTCAAACAGGAGATGGCAAGAGTGAATGTCGACATTCTAGGAATCAGCAAACTAAAACAGACTGGAATGGGTGAATTTAACTGAGTCATTCAGTCAGTTCAGTTGCTCAGTCGTGTCCGACTCTTTGAGATCCCATGAATCAGCACACCAGGCCTCCCTGTCCATCACCAACTCCCAGAGTTCACTCAAACTCATGTCCATCAAGTCAGTGATGCCATCCAACCATCTCATCCTCTGCCATCCTCTTCTCCGCCTGCCTTCAATCTTTCCGAGCATCAGGGTCTCTTCCAAAGAGTCAGTTCTTTGCATCAGGTGGCCAAAGAATTGGAGCTTCGGTTTTATCGTAAGTCCTTCCAATAAATATTCAGGACTGATTTTCTGTGGGACTGACTGGTTTGATCTCCTTGCAGTCCAAGGGACTCTCAAAAGTCTTCTCCAACACCACAGTTGAAAAGCATCAATTCTTTGGTGTTCAGTTTTCTTTATAGTCCAATTCTCATATCCATACATGACTACTGGGAAAACCATAGCTTTGACTAGATAGAACTTTGTGGCAAAGTAATGTCTCTGCATTTAATATGCTGTCTAGGTTGGTCATAACTTTTCTTCCAAGAAGTAAGCACCTTTGATTTCATGGCTGCAGTCACCATCTGCAGTGATTTTGGAGCCCAAGAAAATAGTCTCTCAGTGTTCCCATTGTTTCCCCATCTACTTGCCATGAAGTGATAGAACTGGATACCATGATCTTTGTTTTCTGACTGCTGAGTTTTAAGCCAGTTTTTTCACTCTTCTCTTTCACCTTCATCAAGAAGTTCTTTAGTTCCTCTTTGCTTTCTGACATAAGGGTGCTGTCATATGCATATGTGAGGTTATTGTTATTTCTCCATGAATCTTGATTCTAGCTTTTGCTCATCCAACCCGGCATTTCATATGATGAACTCTCATATAAGTTAAGTAAACAGGCTAATGATATACAGGCTTGATGTACTCCTTTCCCAATTTGGAACCAATCCATTGTTCCATGTCCATATCTAACCATTGCTTCTTGACCTACATACAGATTCCTCAGGAGGCAGGTTAGGTGGCCTGGTATCCCTGTCTCTTTTAAGAATTTTCCAGTTGTTGTGATCTACACAATAAAAGGCTTTGGCTTAGTCAACAAAGCAGAAGTAGATGTTCTTCTGGTACCCTCTTGCTTTCTTGATGATCCAACAGAGGTTGGCAATTTGATCTCTGGTTTCTCTGCCTTTTCTAAATCCAACTTGAACATCTGGAAGTTCTTGGTTCATGTACTGTTGAAGCCTCACTTGGAGAATTTTGAGCATTACTTTGCTAGCTAGTGTGTAAGATGAGAATCTGATTAAGTGAGGCTTTCAGACCCATGACCCCACCTGGACTGACATCAAACGGTGTTTTTGTTGTTGCTGCTGTTGGATTGCTTTGAGTCCAAGAAGAAGCAGGTAAAGAGAACAGAATGAAAGTCACACTATTTTCAGACCTTGGAATCAAGTGGTCCAGATTCAACTGGGACTACTGAGACAATGGAGAGGAGGCTGACCCATTATAAAAGAATGATCTTAAAGAGAATACAGGCAGCAGGAAATAAACCTGACATTTGGAAAAAGATGAATAAAATCAGGAGCCAATAGAAAATCCTTCAGCATTCCTAGAGCACCACAGGGAAGGCATCTGAATTTATACTGCCACTAACCCTGAGATACTGGAAGGGAATACAGTGACTATCTGGTATTTAGTAACCAATATATAGAGGAAGAACTATCAGATAAAGAAAAAGGCCCACACTCAAGTCTGCCCACTGACTTTTGCCCTCTAGTGTCAACTTGTCAGCACAGGAATCTACACTAATGCCCACAGAGATTCTCGGCTCTGGTAAAGGTACCTGATCTCTGCTCCTTCTGAGGGCGAGCAAACCAGGACCCCACAGTGCACCATGCCAACAAGAGGGATACTAAGAGAGAGAATATTCTCAAAGTGACAGAAATGGCATGTCCTGGTCACTACCCTCAAAAGCTGAGATTCAAATAGATGAAAAATGATGGGCCCAGCAAGGCTTTCCCTAGTCCAATGACTAATACTTCACACTCTCAAGGCAGGAGGTGTGGGCTTGGCCCCTCGTCAGGGGACTAGATGTCACATGCTAAGACCTGAATATATATGTATAACTGAATCACTCTGCTATACAGTAGAAATTAACCCAATATTGTAAATCACCTATACCTCAACAAATCTAAAACAAAAAAGAAAGGATGGAAACTGGATTAATTTGCTTCTGACTGCCCTTCTTTGCATGTGCTTAACCCCAGAGGATAAGTTAAAATTAAATGCATTTGAACTCCTATATTGTAGACACATTCCTCTAGCCTGAGTGAATGGATACCCTAAATACCTTGAAATGGAACAGTTCAAGTGTGTCCTCCAGGTAGGAGAATCTGTGAAAGCTCTCACAAAACATAGTAACTAGGTGCTACCCTGACCTGGCCCACTATCTCTTCTGGCCTGGGGGCATCTAAAAATCAGGAAAACCAGTCACTTGCAAGACTAGATCACTCCTAGGTAGAACAACCCCACTTGGTGATCCTAACCACACATTCCGTGCTGAAGTTGCTGTAATCACTTCATGGGGTTCAAGTGAAGGGGGATCCCAAGCCTCAACCTCTGGAGAAATGATCTATGACAATGGCCTCCTTGACTACTCCTGTGAATCTCTCTGACCTGAAGCTTCTCTTCCAAAAAACAACCAAACCCTGACCAAAGACATTCAGACCCGGCCAGTGAAGCTGGACATCAGGGCATATTTGCCCACAGGCAAATCTAGATACTTTTACTCTTTCATGTTTCTGAAAGTTTCCAGTGTCCTTTTCCTCCAAAAGTATAGAAAACTGGGGTTCATCTCATGAAGATGAATGTTTAGAATTGAAGCTTGGTAACAACCAAACATACGTAATGGAGGCTGAGGGGAAAGTCTGCTCCTTTGCACAGGGCTATGATGATGCCTAAAATCAGCAGGAAACAATTACAGAGACAAACCATCACCCCTCCGCATCCCTTGAGAGTAAGAAGCCAGACATAGGAGGGGTTTTTCACCAGCAAAGCCCATTAGGAAGTCCCTGGCAATAACATTAGAAGCAGGGTTGGAAAACAAACAAACAAACAAACACTAACCTTTCTCTTTTCCTTCGTTTCTCATCTGGTTTCACTTGCTCACAGGCTGCCATGTGCCTCCTGCTGGTACTTCAGACCAGAGTTCCTCTGCTGAAGGGCTGTGCCAACTCTGAACAAGGATGTAGGCAGAAGGAGCAAACACAGCTCAGAGATTCAAGATGCAAGATGACGGTGGCCAGTTGAGGACAAGCGGAGCAGCACATCTGGATGTTCCCATGAGAATTCCGCCTCCTCTACACTGGCTGCCTCAGCAGCCCTGCCCACAGCCTGTCTGTCAGGGAGATACTGTGCTTTAGCAGTTGTTCCCAAAATTTTTGGCAACACTGACCACCTTCATAGAAGAACGTTTTTCCATAAACAATGGGATTGGGGACTAGGGGACAGTTTCCAAATAATTCAAAAACATTGCACTTATTTGCACGTTATTTCTATTATTATCACATCAACTTCATCTCAGATCATTAGGCATTAGATTCAAGAGGCTGGGGACCGCTGCTCTGGAGCCAGCTCATTCCTCTCATTCTTTGCTCATAGAACACAGTTTCCCTTCCTTTGCTTCTGAACTGAGCTCCTTTCATTCTATTGGTTTGAACAACAAGGACAGGGAGACCCCTGTTGGAGTCTGACTCAGTTCAGTTCAGTTTAGTTCAGTCGGTCAGTCGTGTCTGACTCTGCGACCCCATGAATTGCAGCACGCCAAGTCTCCCTGTCCATCATCAACTCCTGGAGTTCACTCAAACTCATGTCCATCGAGTCGGTGATGCCATCCAGCCATCTCATCTTCTGTCATCCCCTTCTCCTCCTGCCCCCAATCCCTCCCAGCATCAGAGTCTTTTCCAATAAGTCAACTCTTCACATGAGGTGGCCAAAGTACTGGAGTTTCAGCTTTAGCATCATTCCTTCCAAAGAACACCCAGTGCTGATCTCCTTTAGATTGGACTGGTTGGA
This sequence comes from Bos taurus, assembly GCF_002263795.3. Taxonomy (NCBI): domain Eukaryota; kingdom Metazoa; phylum Chordata; class Mammalia; order Artiodactyla; family Bovidae; genus Bos; species Bos taurus. The sequence goes on along the minus strand of NC_037342.1, from coordinate 84,580,731 downwards.
TCTCCTTGCAGTCCAAGGGACTCTCAAGAGTCTTCTCCAACACCACACTTCAAAAACATCAATTCTTCCTCACTCAGCTTTCTTAACAGTCCAACTCTCACATCCATACATGACCACTGGAAAAACCATTGGCTTGAACAACAAGGACAGGAGACCCCTGTTGGAGTCTGACTCAAAGGGTCAGTAAAAATGTGTACAAGCTTAGTAATGTCTAAGCTTGTGACTCCTAGACTAGTCCACCAGGCCCCTCTGTCCACGGGATTTAACAGGCAAGAACGCTGGAGTGGGTTGCCATTTTCTCCTCCAGAGGATCTTCCAGACCCAGGATTAGACCTACATCTCTGTCTCCAACACTGGCAGATGGATTATTTTACTGCTGAGCCATCTGGGAATCCCTCAGTAACAATACTACATGTAAAATTTTAAATACATGAGCAGAATGTAGAAAAAGTGATATTGTATGATTCCTGAAGCTTAGGTTGAAAGACCTTGAAGACTTAGCTTTTGTCAAACAACTACTGCCCTGAAACAGCCATTGTGTGCCACTGTAGGTGGCACTGTAGGTGCCACTGGAGAATGAGAGAGAACTGACTGAAAGGCATGTGGGTGAGGGAGCATCTACTCCATTCAGGCTATCAGAGTGCTGCCAAGAAGCATCAGTGGAAGAACCACCCAGGTGAATCCAAGGAAAACTTCAGAAGTATAACCAAATAAACTGTTTTTATTTTAAACTTTCAAGTTGTGGTGTTATGATTTTTAAACTAGTAATTTGGGGATTAAATTTTGTGGTGGTAAGCCACTGATTTTTGACTTAGCTCTGTTTGCCAACATATAGCAACAGATAGCTTACACACAAACAAGGCAGAAAGTGAAAGAAAAACACTGAAAATTTCCTGGAATTCTTCCCCAGAGAGTCCTTGTTGCTGATGAGGGGGTATATACTGTGTGACATGCTGCTAAGCTGCTAAGTCACTTCAGTCATGTACGACTCTGTGCAACCCCATAGATGGCAGCCCACCAGGCTCCACCATCCTGGGGAGTCTCCAGGCAAGAACACTGGAGTGGGTTTCCATTTCCTTCTCCAATGCATGAAAGTGAAAAGTGAAAGTGAAGTCGTTCAGTCATGTCCAACCCTTAGGGACCCCATGGACTGCAGCCTACCAGGCTCTTCCATCCATGGGAGTTTCCAGGCAAGAGTACTGGAGTGGGTTGCCATTGCCTTGACATGAGTGGATCTTAAATATGCTCAAAATTTTCCCATCAAACTCCCTTCTGCTACTATGAATGCCTCTGGTGCTCTCAGGACTGTTATCTGCTACAACTACAGGAAGAGTACATGGCCAGGAATTGCAGAGAAAATGGCCCACTGTGCTGTGGACTTTGGCTCATGGGAAAGAAAACTTGATGAATATGTACATCTTTCCCTGTCCAGTTTACAAATTGCTTGGAAAATGAATCCATGGTGTCCATTAAAAGCTTCAGTGAGATAAAGAAATCACCTGCAATGGGCAGCTTATAAGTTTTCCCTAAAAGTATGAACTAGTTGTTTTTTCACATTTTATTATGAATGAAGAAGGAGGTAAGATGAAAGTAGGAAGAAGAAAAAAGGTAAAGAAAGAATGGAGTAGAAGTACAAGAGGAATAAGAAAGAATATCAGTGGTCAAGAGTCAACCATAACAGTTTCCAATCAAAAGGTAAAAGAATGAAAGCCTGCACTGTGATTATTCCAAGTATAGGTTGGAAGTGAATTTGTTCCCAGCAGTTTCTCCAGAAATCACCAGAAACTATAATGAAAAAGAAAAAATGGTGCTAATATTATTGAATATACTATTTTCCAATCAAATGGAAGTTTTAAAAGCAAGACAATTAAAATTAAACAGAGAAGTACCTTCATAAATATATATTTTAATAAATATATTTATATGAAATATCAAGTAAACCATATTACATATATGTATATATGCATACATACACATTATTCCACTGAACAAGATAAACCTCCATAAAATAATCTTATATCTATGTTTACTGAAATGCTTTGGAATAGTGTTATTGTTCTAAATGCACAAATTAATTGTTTTTAAATTATTTTTATTGTAGTATAGTTGCTTTACAATGTTGTGTTGGTTTTTAACTTAAATAAGTTAAAAGTTTTTCAACATTTCTTTCTTTGCTTTTTCTTTTTTTTTTTTTTTTTAGCAAACTGAAAAAAAATCTGGAAATTAAACCTCACTGTTCTCTGAAGTGGTCCTGATTATAGAGGACACTACTTTTGGAGAAAGCTTTTCCTCAGGGTCATTAATATTTTTTATCATTCTCTTTAAAATGGCCATATAATAAGTAGAGAAAATAGCATTTGTTGCCAACAGTACTGCAAAATGGCAGATTTCAGTTGATGAGAGACAGATCAGGAACAACAAAATTCTACCAAGTTTTGAGTTTCTGGACTCAGGGATTCTCTGAAACCAATTATTCACAAAACAATCTTTAAGGCATTACTCCTAACTTTGTTTTGAATAGCTGCATCCAAATTATCTCAGGAGTGATAGAAAAACAAAGCAAAAACGAAGCTCTGGACAATACTGGTGAGATTTTTCAGTTCTAAAACCAACATTGAAGGTTTATGAAAAAGAGAAAATTTTATCAAATTTCTATATTTTGAATACTTGTAATATAATTGCAAGACAATGTTCTTAGAAACAGGGGGAGAATAAAATTTTTCAGATGATGATAAAATGATGAAATACATGCCAACCAGACTATGAGATGTATACTAATGACATATGAGTAAAAAAAATGCTTGACTTTCAAAAGAAAATGAGGTGTTAGTATGTTTGAAATGTTCAGAATGTGGAGGAAGAAATTCTTTGAGGTAGATCTTAATTCTGGGAGAATGAAGCTTTCCTCCTGGACCTTACAGGATGGACAATGGAGATACAATATCCAGGCTTGATTTTAAATGACTGATTTCCTTTAAATGATAACCAAGTCACATTATTCACAGTTGTCAAAAACTGCTATGATTTGAGGTCTCTTAAACTAAAGGACTCTGAGTAGAGAATAAAATGTTTTGTTTAATTCCAGAGGAAAATCAAAAGGAGAGTGAGAGTGTACATGAATTTTTGGACACCCTAGAGATATCAAACTCTCATATTGAGAGATGTGGTGTAGGAGAAAGAAAATCAAAATTATGCAAATCTGGTTTTAAGATAATGGTGCTGTACCTCTAGATAAATTGCTAAGCTTCATGGGGCTTCTGCTTTCCTTCTTACAAAGTGAGAAAATTTTAAGGGATGTGTTTGAGTCTGAATTGGTTTGTCATTGTATCTATTACAGTTTTTTTTTTTTTTCATTGATATATAGTTTATTGACAGTGTTGTGTTAGTTTCAGGTATACAGCAAAGTGATTTTGTTATATAGTTCTGAAAAGGATATATTATTTTCCATATAGGTTATTCTTTTCCACATAGCTCCTAGTGCTATACAGTCAGATAAGATCAGATCAGTCGCTCAGTCGTGTCCGACTCTATTACAGTTTTTATCATTATTTCTACTGTAAAAGAGAAGATACACCTGGAATGACTATGCCATCAAGTCTAATATACAGATCAGGAACAACATTGCTACAAAATATACCTTAGAGCACAGAGTTCAGTTGGAATTAACAGATCTTTAAGGGATGTGTCCTCAGGTCTATGAAATTCCTGATGATTACCTAAGACACTGTGTAATCCTATCCTAAACCAGAACTTACGGAATTGTTTATTAATACATCTGTAGCATGGCTTGAAGAACAGCTTGAGAGAGGCTTTAATCAGAGGTATTCCCCATGCCCCTTATTTGTACATATGCTGCAGTGACCTCACTAGAGTGTTTGACATTACACCACTGGAGAGTGATCCATTATAAGTAAATATGAAGGACTAGCAAGATTAAACAATGAGTCATATCTATTTATTTATTGATGCAGTTCCTGGGGAATCATCAAACACTGAGTTTGAAGGTAAGATTTCCCTCCTCTCATTTAAATCAAACACATCTTGATGTGCCTCCAACAGTTTCTTTTAAATTTGATCCCTTTAAGTTTGATATAACAGTCATACAGAGCAACTTTTTGTGTAGGTGGGTTCTTTTACTCTACAATGTGTTTTTGTGAAAATGTATTAGTTGAGTAGCTCTAGTTCGCTCATTATGACTGGAAAATAGTATTTCATTGTGTGACTTTATCACAATGTATCTACCCATCCTACTCTTTTAATGGCATAGATGAACTTATTTGCAAAGCAGAAATAGAGTGACGGATGTAGAGAACAAAGTATGAATACCAACAGGGGATGTAGAGTAGGTTGAATTGGGAGATTGGGCTTGCTATATGAATATTGCTATGAATAAAATTGATAACCAATGATAATCCTCATGTATAGCACAAGGATCTCTAGTCAGTGCTCTGTTGTGGCCTAAATGGGAAGGGAATCCACAAAAGAGGGGAAATGTGTATATGTATGTCTGATTCACTTTGCTGTACAGCAGAAATGAACACAACACTGTAAAGCAACTCTACTCCCTCCATTTCTTTCATTGTTTTCTTTAGTTTCTGCCCCTTTTCAGGTTTTTATGGCTATTCCAAGCTGAAAGAGTTGTTTTTTAATTTCATAGTAGAAATATCTCTTTATGTTATAGATGATAGTGAAATCAAAACTTTCTCATTTTGCAAGTGGGATAACAGAAGCCCCATGAAGCTTAACAATTTATCTAGAAGTACAGACCCAATATCTCAGAATCAGATTTGCATAATTTTGCTTTCCTTTCTACTATATCACATCACTCGTTATTATGAGAGTTTGATATCAAATAGGGGAACAAAAACTCATGTATACAAATATCACAGTTTCTTAAGAAGAAGAACGTGCAACATCATCCAGTCTCAACTATCCAAACACTCATAGAAGTATTCAGACAGGAAAATATGGGTGTGTGTGTGTGTGTGTGTGTGTGTGTGTGTGTGTCAAAAGTAAGATGAACATTTTCAGGATACAGATGTTATCATATTCTCAAACTCAAAAGTTGTTTCAAATTTCAGTTGAGTGTCTTAGACAGATTAGAAAGAAGCAATTTGTTAGAAACAGATGAAAGAATCTTTATGAAACATGAGGGAAGTGAGAGGGTTGGTTAGATGTGTGACTTGGAGGATTTACTTTATCTCTTTGGACTTTGTGTCTAAATCTGAATTAATGAAAGGACTATCATCTTGACATAAGATGATTAAAATATGTAGAACATGTGCACTTACATTTCTTTAGGTATACATGCTAAGCAGTGGTAAGTACCCATTTTTGCATTTTTATTGATTCTGGTTATTTTGAGTTAAAAATAAATGTTGCTGGCCTTTGTAAATTTTATTTTATTTTCTTTCAGGTAATGTAATTGTCTCTTGAGAACTTGACTTGCTAAACTCATTCCATGGAAAAAATGAGCAATGTAACTGCACTTGTTTCCTGGGGTCTTTCTCAGAACATAGAGGTCAAAGAAATGTGTTTTATGGTGTTTTCTTTCTTCTACATGGTCATTCTTCTGGGAAACCTCCTCATCATACTGATGGCTTGTGTGGGCAACCTTTTCAAGTCTCCTATGTATTTCTTTCTCAACTACCTGTCTTTTGTGGATATTTCTTACTCTTTGGTCACAGCTCCTAAGATGATTGTGGACCTGTTAGCCAAAAGGAAAATGATCTCTTACGTGGGGTGCATGTTGCAACTCTTTGGGGTACATTTCTTTGGTTGTACTGAGATCTTCATCCTTACTGTAATGGCCTAGGATCATTATGTGCCTATTTGTAAACCCCTAAGATCATGGCACCTGGTCCCATCACTTCATGGGAAATAGATGGGGAAACAGTGGAAACACTGTCAGACTTTATTTGGGGGGGGTCCAAAATCACTGCAGATGGTGATTGCAGCCATGAAATTAAAAGATGCTTACTCCTTGAAGGAAAGTTATGACCAACCTGGATAGAATATTCAAAAGCAGAGACATTACTTTGCTAACAAAGGTCCATCTAGTCAAGGCTATGGTTTTTCCTGTGGTCATGTATGGATGTGAGAGTTGGACTGTGAAGAAAGCTGAGTGCCGAAGAATTGATGCTTTGAACTGTGGTGTTGGAGAAGACTCTTGAGAGTCTCTTGGACTGCAAGGAGAGCCAAACAGTCCATTCTGAAGGAGATCAGTCCTGAGTGTTCTTTGGAAGGACTGATACTGAAGCTGAAACTCCAGTACTTTGGCCACCTCATGTAAAGAGTTGACTCATTGGAAAAGACTGTGATGCTGGGAGGGATTGGGAGCAGAAGGAGAAGGAGATGACAGAGGATGAGATGGCTGGATGGCATCACTGACTCGATGGACATGAGTTTGAGTGAACTCTGGGAGTTGGTGATGGACAGGGAGACCTGGCGTGCTGCAATTCATGGGGTCGCAAACAGACACGACTGAGTGACTGAACTGAACTGATGGAGGCAGGTGCAATAAAATGCTGCTGGGGACTAGGATAGGTGGGTTCTTACCCTCCATCATCCAAGTGGCTCTGGTAATTCAACTACCCTTTTGTGGACCCAATGAGATTGATCACTACTTTTGCGATGTTCACCCAGTGCTAACAATCACCTGCACAGACACATGTGTTGTTGGTGTTGTTGTGACAGCCAACAGTGGTACCATTGGTCTGGGGAGCTTTGTTACTTTGCTAATCTCCTATACCATCATCCTGGTGTCCCTGAGAAAGCAGTCAGCAGAAGGCAGGCACAAAGCTCTCTCCACCTGTGGCTCCCACATCACTGTAGTCATCATCTTTTTTGGTCCCTGTACTTTCATGTATGCATCCTGATATTACCTTTTCAGAAGATGAGATGGTGGCTGTGTTTTATACCATTATCACCCCCATGTTAAACCCCCTGATTTATACACTGAGAAATGCAGAGGTAAAAAATGCAATGAAGAAATTGTGGGGCAGGAAGGTTTTCTGGAAGGCTAACAGTAAATAGTAAAAAGTGACAATCCAAGGTGGATGATCTCAGAGTTTCTCATCTGCACAGTGAAGACAATAATAATGATCTCACAGGGTGTCTTGATGGGAACAAATGAGAGAATAACACATTCTACAGAAGCCAGTTATTATTTATCATTATGATTATATCTGTTCTAGTATTTCATAATCATAATTTTCTGAAATATCTAGAACAAAGAAATCCTATCAAACTCAGAAATTCAGCATGGTCAGACTTTCCCCTCTTCATTTTTTTTTTTTTTTCTTTTTTCAATTTTCTTTAAAGAATGAGAGTTCACTGTGATTGTATTAATACTTAAGGCTATTTTCTATTGTTTAGATGTATGGTTCTTACATAATGAACATTTGATATGTGTATGTTGTTTGAATGAAAGCATTCAGGAAAAATGACCAAAATCTGAGCTAAGGAATTCTGGTACAAATCCTTCAAAACAGCAAAACTAAACCTTGTAAAGTTTGGATGGCAGGGGTTGTGGGTAGAATGTCAAAGAGATAAAACATAGGCTTAGAAAGCAAAAGACCTGTTATCCTCTGGTTTGGGGAAAAAGCTTTCTTTTTCTAGGACTCATTTTCCTTACTCAAACAATAAGTCCATTGGGAAAAACATATTACCCCTAATAACCCTATTTTAACTATAGCATCCCATTTATATGCTTCTGATAACTGACTCTTGTAGTCTGTAGTCAGCTATCACTATTAACGTAAAGTGATTAACAGGAAACACTTAAAGAAACTGAACAGTACCAAAGACATCTGTGATGAATACAAGATTGTGTGTTAATCAAGAGGGTAAATGTAATTTACTGAAATGCATGGTGGGAAACCATATTTCCTCCAATGTCTGAACCAAGCAGCTTTACTGAAAACAGTGAGTCATTTATCACTGCTTCCTTGACTGGCACAATCTGATTTCTAGCTGTGGATTCTAGAGAAAGTCATTCTGGACAAATGAACGTACCTTTCTTAGGTAAACTGATACTTGCCCTAGTAATGCATTCCTCTTCTCTTTACCCTACCTAAGTTTTATTTTTCCACAGCAATAAACCCATCACTGATTATCTCTCTACCATTTATTTTCATTTTTCACAATTCTAATTATTTAAATTACTGTCAATATGTAGGCATGAGATTGTGATTTTGGAGTGTATGTGTGTGTGTGGCACACATATTATTGATACATTAAGCACTGTACACTGTCAGTGCCTTACACAATGATATCAGCTATTGGAGCCCTCATAAAATTAAAGACAATAAATATCAAAAGGCAGCAATACATTCAAAGTTATAATTGTTAAAAGTTATAAGACCCCTTGCCTCTGACTACATGAATCCATGTTATTGCCCCAGTTTGGACATAGACTCACTGGACCTCTATGAACCTGAGTGTTTGCTCAGTTTTAAGATCGTAACTAGGTCAGTGCTCTCTAAACTTGTCTGATCATTTTAATCCTCTTGAGATGTTTTTGAAAAGATGACAATATCTATTCTAATAATTTGTGATTCAGTAGACCAGTGTTCAGTTCAGTTCAGTTCAGTCACTCAGTCTGTTTGCGACCCCAAAGACTGCCACACGCTAGGAGTCCCTGCCCATCACCAACTTCCAGATCTTGCTCAAACTTATGTCCATCAAGTTGGTGATGCCAGCCAACCATCTCCACCAATGTTAGAGGGTATATAAAAAAAATCTGTATTTTCAGCAAGCCATTCTGGTAGTTTTTATACAGGTAGTGGCACATCAAAACTTTGGAAACACTGGGACTAGATGATACTTGATCTTAAAGCACAAAAGCGTCTTTGAATCAATCAATTTCAAAGGGTATATATTGGGTATATACATTGGGTATATATTCCTATCTGTTCTACTATTTAAAAGGAAACTAAACTTGAACTGAATTTAGAAAATTGTGGAATAAATTAATTGCCGGGAGCCGGCATATTGCATATTGAGTGCATAGTGCATATTGCATATTGAGTGCAGCACTTTCCACAGCATCATCTTTCAGGATATGGAATAGCTCAACTGGAATTCTATCACTGCTGGGAGCCAGTGAGGAACTTCGCCCATGACAAAGGTCATGAGGAAGGAGGCTCGGCACACGCAAAGGCGGGATCGAGCTTCAGGAGTCCCCCTGGAAATTCTCGAGCATCTAGCCCCCAAACCAGAGTCTGCCTACTTTCTGCTTTGTGCTTTCACCTACACCTCTGACTTTACGGGGGGCTGTCCCCCACTACCTCTCTGAAAAAAGTTAGCTTACAGCTCCAGTTAATAATTCCTGGGTGTGACAGTGTTTAACCTACAAACTCCTTTGGAAATCCTCTAGCCTGCCTGAATAGGTTTTTCCGGCCACATGTGATTGTTCAGAGCCTCCCAACTGTGAGAGGCAGGAGATGTTCTAAACTGTCTAAACACAGATTCTTTTGAGTAGTTAAAAGATTGATTAGAAATTGTATTGGTGAAGGGATTTTCACTTGTTGGGCCAATGTTTGCTGCTAAGTCTCCATATCCCTTACCTGCTGTGTCCCTGGCAGTGTATTGATTAATATAATTGGTGTAAGTAGTAGCTTTAATGTTTGTAACCTGGGACCCTTGAGTTAATTCTTTTTCTTGTTATAGCCCACCACACCTTTGCTCTGTAGGAATGCAACTTAATCTAATGCTTTTGGAGGGTGGCTCCTGAGCAATCACCTTTAGAGAAAAATAAGTTTTCTGAAGAAAAGGTCTTAAAATGTTAACAGGCCTCCGGGCCAGAAGATGATGCAAATCACCTAAGCTTTTGCATATGATAAGTTTGCAGGAAGAAAGCCTGGCTTGCTGCAAGACTCTACCCCTTCCCCCATTATCCTCTATGCATAACTTAAGGTATAAAAACTGCTTTGAAAAATAAAGTGCGGGCCTTGTTCACTGAAACTTGGTCTCACCATGTCGTTCTTTCTTTTACCTTCTGGCTGAATTATTCAGCCTCTTTTCTCCACTGAATTTCCTCACTGAGCTATCCTCATTCTATTACTCTTTATATCCTTAATTAACGTTTAATTAAGCAATTGTTTCCTGATCTTCGCCTACGCCGTCTCTCCTTCGAATACCCTGGATCAGCCGGGGCTGGTCCCCGGCAATTAATGTGGTTCATGTATGGAGAGGGTAGTGGCACCCCACTCCAGTACTCTTGCTTGGAAAATCCCATGGACGGAGGAGCCTGGTGGGCTGCAGCCCATGGGGTCGCTAAGAGTCGGACACGACTGGGTGACTTCACTTTCACTTTTCACTCTCATGCTTTGGAGAAGGAAATGGCAGCCCGCTCCAGTGTTCTTGCCTGGAGAATCCCAGGGACAGAGAAGCCTGGTGGGCTGCCATCTCTGGGGTCACACAGAGTCGGACACGACTGAAGCGACTTAGCAGCAGCAGCAGCAGTTCATGTATAAATTTCTCCGCAATATTCTTTCCTTTATGTTTCTGCATCAAAGACTTGACTATTGAGAGTTATTTATATTGAAGATCTGAAGTACTGAAGAAGGTACAAACTGACAGATTCAATACTCTCAAAGACCTAGAAACAAAACATATTGATGTAGGAGACAGACGGGCTCCAATTTAGATGTTTACAGCTGGTCTCCTGTTTACATTTCATGGGGTGCAAAGTGGGCTTCAGGCTGAATATATAAATCTTTTGGCATTTTCTGAGACAGTGGATAGGTGGGCTCCAGTTAAGGCATTTACAGCTTCCTGTTTGCCCTGGAAAATGAAAGTAACAACATAAACAGGGTAAATAGCCAATGTTTGTCTCTTGTAAGCATCTTAAGATAATAGTCATGACAAAAGTCAAATAAATAGTCAAGGCAAGGACAAAGAGGGGCAAAACATTGTTGAGTAAAGGATTAAGGGACTTCCCTCCTCTTCTTGAGAAAAAGGAGACATTACACATGTGCAGGAAGGCTTCATCTGTGTCAAAAGCCAAGTGGTAATAGCAGGCTATAATGAGTCTTATCCTTCCCAGAAGCCTTCACTCCGAGATCCTTCTTGACAGGGGGGAGGGGGTGTTTGCTCATCCAGGGAAGGCCCCAGGATAGGTCAAGTGTGGAAAAAGAAATCAGATAATTGGCTAAATGTAGATAAAACTGAAAGAACTGACCTATATAAAGGACTTAAACGCCTCCTTACCACACTCCCCCTCACTCAGAGGGACCCCCCTCACTCAGAGGGACGCCCTCACTCTTTCTCTCTGAGTGTGTCTCGGCCTTGTTTCTGTCTTAGCAAGCAGTTTCTCTATGTACTCTCCCACTTCTTGCTGTGCTACATCTCTAATAATAAACTTTGTATCTTCATTTACAGTTTCTGTCTCCATGATAAAGGAATTTTTCACTGGGGACAGAGATACAGGGAAAAACATCTTTTAGCCTCTAGCCCTAGCTGGTTTGATGGCAAAGATTCCTGGTTTACTGTCAGACTATATGTGTGTGTCTTAGTCACTTAGTTGTGTCCAACTCTTGGCGACCCCATGGACTGTAGCCCACCTGGCTCCTCTGTCCATGGAATTCTGCATGCAAGAATACTGTAGTGGATTTACATGCCCTTCTCCAGGGGATCTTCCCAACTCAGGGATCAAACACTGGTATCCTGCATTGCAAGCAGATTCTTTACCATCTGATCCACCCCAGACAGGCTCCTCAGGTTCAAATCTTAAATATCTAAATTAAGGAAACACCTGAATGTGCCAAAAGAGATTTTAGTTTATGCCCCAGTTGTCAACTGGCTATGCCTATTTCTTAGTCCAATCACCTTTATTTCTCTGTAGAATGAAAACCTGTCTGAGAGAAAAATGAGACAGATTTACCTAGTTTGACTAATGGAAGACACCATCAAAATCCACTATTAACATGATGAGAGTGAGGATTAACAAAATTCATCCCAGGAGCATCCATTTCTTCAGCTATATGCCTTCTTAAGCTCATGACATTTCACAGAATGGGAAATATTCCATGTTGCACATTTACAAAGAACATCAATTTTATATACTCATGATTGTTTAAATAAAGTGATAAATATGGTCACAGAATTGCATTTATAAAAACGCAAAGAATTGCTCATTTTTCAAGACTTTTAATTACCTACAATAAGGTACTAAGTTTTAATTACAATTTCTGCAAGTGTAGTGTAAGTAGAATAATTATATCCAATATATTGTTTTAGATGCAAGATTTGTTAATGTTTAAAAAATTAAAGTATATAACACTTGTAAAACTTTTGGCATTGCTTTTTTGAAATTATTGCAGTGGAAACTTAAAAAAAAAAATTAAAAAGGAAAAGGAAGTGTTTTAAGAAAGCTCTGTGAGAGATTATCTATTTCACTCAAGATTATCTATTTCCTGAAAGAGGTCAGAAAAGCCAACCATGCAGTCTTCACAACTTTCCCTGAAAAAAAGTGCTGAAATGCAGTCCTCATGTCAGGGAATACAAAGGACAGAATGTTCCAGAATGTCAGAGCTTGAAAGGACCTGAAGGGCATCTGATCCACTCCCCTTGTAGGCAGTCTCTGTCAGGTGACAGAGGGAGAGTGGCTGAGGGGGGCTTCACTCTTCAGGGTTGCAGCTTTGAATGACAGGACACGATACTTCTGTATTAACGATTGTGTGGATAAAACTGGATCTGACAAAGGGCAGGACAGCCAGATGCTCATTTTCCTGTATAGAGTTTATCTTGGCCTCACACTTTCCTCATGGCATTCTTCATGTCTGTGTTTCTGAGGGTGTAGATGAAAGGGTTGAACATGGGGGCAATAATGGTGTAAAACAGAGCAAAGACCTTGTGGTTCCTGACATAATCAGCTGTGGGGGCATAGGTGAAAATGAGGGACAAGAAGAACATGAAGACCATAGTGATGTGTGAACCACAGGTGGAGAGGGCTTTGCAGTGGCCCTTGATGAGCCTCAAGGGTGGACAGGATAATGATGTAAGAAATCACCAAGGCAACAAAGGTCAAAATGGAAAACACCCCTGTGGTGGTAATGATTGCAATCACCAACAGTCTAGTGTCCATGCAGGCAAGATTCAGCAAAGGGAATACATCACAGAAATAGTGGTCTATTTGATTGGGAACACAGAAAGGAAGCCCAGTAATAATTAATACTTTCATGATTGAATGGCTAAAGGCTCCCATAGCAGAAGCCATTACAAGGACATAGTACACCTGTCTGTTCATGATGACCATGTAGTGAAGAGGTCTGCAGATAGCGACATAACAGTCATAGGCCATGGCCACCAAGATGAAGATCTCAGTGGCTCCAAAGAAGTGGGCATAAAACATCTGGGCAGCGCAGCTGTTGTAGGAAATGGTCTTCTGCTGGACCAGCAAGTCAGTTATCAATGTAGGTGCCACAGTGGAGGTGAAGCAGGCACCCATCAAGGTTGAATAGCTGAGGAAAAAGTGCATGGGCTGTTCACTGAGGTGGCTGCCCCTGATGGTGAGAAGAATGAGCAGATTCCCTGAGAGAATCACAATATAGCAAAGTAAAAACAGCATGAAGCAGGCAAGTTCCCCATTCTCATCGATAAAAAGCCCCAGGAGGATAAATTCTGTGACATTTTCATGTCCCATTGCTTCTGTGGGTTTGATCGTTTAGAGGGGCAAGTTAGTATACCTGAAACACGCAAATTTCAAATTATTTATGTATTTCAAAAGTCATTCATCTAGTCAATAAATATATAGTGATGTTTTCAAATGATACAAACATTATAACTGCTGCTAAGGGTACAGTTTTATCGAGCCCATCTTTGCATGAAATGTTCCCTTAGTATCTCTAATTTTCTTGAAGTCATCTCTAATCTTTCCCATTCTGTTGTTTTCCTCTATTTCTTTGCATTGATCGCTGAGGAAGGCTTTCTTATCTCTCCCTGCTATTCTTTGGAACTCTGCATTCAGATGCTTATATCTTTCCTGTTTTCCTTTGCTTTTCACTTCTCTTCTTTTCACAGCTATTTGTAAGGCCTCCATAAATAGCTATTTTGCTTTTTTGCATTTCTTTTCCACAGGAATGGTCTTTATCCCTGTCTGCTGTACATTGTCACAAACCTCCATCCATAGTTTATCAGGCACTCTATCTATCAGATCTAGTCTCTTAAATCTATTTCTCACTTCCACTGTATAATCGTAAGGGACTTGATTTAGGTCATACCTGAATGGTCTAGTGGTTTTCCCTATTTTCTTCAATTTAAGTCTGAATTTGGAAATAAGGAGTTCATGATCTGAGCCACAGTCAGTTCCCTGTCTTGTTTTTTGCTGACTGTATAGAGCTTCTCCATCTTTGGCTGCAAAGAATACAATCAGTCTGATTTCGGTGTTGACCATCTGGTGACGTCCATGTGTAGAGTCTTCTCTTGTGTTGTTGGAAGAGGGTGTTTGCTATGACCAGTGCATTCTCTTGGCAAAACTCTATTAGCCTTTGCCCTGCCTCATTCCATATTCCAAGGCCAAATTTGACCACCTGACCTGCCTCTTGAGAAACCTATATGCAGGTCAGGAAGCAACAGTTAGAACGGGACATGGAACAACAGACTGGTGACAAATAGGAAAAGGAGTACGTCAAGGCTGTACATTGTCACTGCTTATTTAACTTATATGCAGAGTACATCATGAGAAACGCTGGGCTGGAAGAAGCACAAGCTGGAATCAAGATTGCTGGAAGAAATATCAATATTCTCAGATATGCAGATAACATCACCCTTATGGCAGAAAGTGAAGAGGAACTAAAAAGCCTCTTGATGCAAGTGAAAGAGGAGAGTGAAAAAGTTGGCTTAAAGCTCAACATTCAGAAAACCAAGATCATGGCATCTGTTCCCATCACTTCATGGGAAATAGATGGGGAAACAGTAGAAACAGTGTCAGACTTTATTTTCTTGGGGTCCAAAATCACTGCAGATGGTGATTCCATCCATGGAAGAAAAGTTATGACCAACCTGGATAGCATAATCAAAAACAGGGACATTACTTTGCCAACAAAGGTCCATCTAGTCAAGGCTATGATTTTGCCAGTGGTCATGTATGGATGTGAGAGTTGGACTGTGAAGAAAGCTGAGCACCAAAGAATTGATGCTTTTGAACTGTAGTGTTGGGGAAGACTCTTGAGAGTCCTTTGGAATGCAAGGAGATCCAACCAGTGCATTCTAAAGGAGATCAGTCCTGGGTGTTCTTTTGAAGGACTGATGCTGAAGCTGAAACTCCAATTCTTTGGGCATCTCATGCGAAGAGTTGACTCATTGGAAAAGACTCTGATGCTAGGAGGGATTGGGGACAGGAGGAGAAGGGAATGACAGAGGATGAGATGGCTGGATGGCATCACCATCTTGATGGACATGAGTTTGAGTGAACTCTGGGAGTTGGTGATGGACAGGGAGGCCTAGAATGCTGTGATTCATGTGGTGGCAAGGAGTCGGACACGACTGAGTGACTAAACTGAACTGAACTGATGGGTACAGCAATATACAAAATACACACCTCATCCACACATAAAGTTTATTAGATAAGACATACAGTGACAATAATAGCAAAAAATAATTAACTTATTGATGTAGAGCCAAGGACAATGCAGAGTCTGCATCTCCCCACCTTAGGAAACCTAGCTGGCAGTGGTGGTTTCTATATAGAAACTGTTTCTATATAGAAACAGTTTCTATATAGAAAAGTGGCAATATTCTGGGGCGTGGGTCATAGAAGATCCTGCTGTGATGTATGTCAGAGAGTGTTTTGCCTATGTTCTCCTCTAGGAGTTTTATAGTTTCTGGTCTTACATTAAGATCTTTAATCCAATTTGAGTTTATTTTTGTGTATCGTATTAGAAAGTGTTCTAGTTTCATTCTTTTACAAGTGGTTGACCAGTTTTCCCAGCACCACCTGTTAAAGAGATTGTCTTTAATCCATTGTATATTCTTGCCTCCTTTGTCAAAAATAAGGTGTCCATATGTGCGTGGATTTATCTCTGGGCTTTCTATTTTGTTCCATTGATCAATATTTCTATCTTTGTGCCAGTAACATACTGTCTTGATAACTGTGGCTTTGTAATAGAGCCTGAAGTCAGGTAGGTTGATTCCTCCAGTTCCTTTCTTCTTTCTCAAGATAGCTTTGGCTATTCGAGGTTTTTTGTATTTCCATACAAATTGTGAAATTATTTGCTCTAGCCCTGTGAAGAATACCGTTGGTAGCTTGATAGGGATTGCATTGAATCTATAAATTGCTTTGGGTAGTATATTCATTTTCACTATATTGATTCTTCCAATCCATGAACATGGTATATTTCTCCATCTGTTAGTGTCCTCTTTGATTTCTTTCACCAGTATTTTATAGTTTTCTATATATAGGTCTTTAGTTTCTTTAGGTAGATATATTCCTAAGTATTTTATTCTTTCCGTTGCAATGGTGAATGGAATTGTTTCCTTAATTTCTATTTCTGTTTTCTCATTATTAGTGTATAGGAATGCAAGGGATTTCTGTGTGTTGATTTTATATCCTGCGACTTTACTATAATCATTGATCAGTTCTAGTAATTTTCTGGTGGAGTCTTTAGGGTTTTCTATGTAGAGGGTCATGTCATCTGCAAATAGTGAGAGTTTTACTTCTTTTTTTTCCAATTTGGATTCCTTTTATTTCTTTTTCTGCTCTGATTGCTGTGGCCAAAACTTCCAAAACTATGTTGAATAGTAATGGTGAAAGTGGGCACCCTTGTCTTGTTCCTGACTTTAGAGGAAATGCTTTTAATTTTTCACCATTGAGGATAATGTTTGCTGTGGGTTTGTCATATATAGCTTTTATTATGTTGAGGCATGTTCCTTCTATTCCTGCTTTCTGGAGAGTTTTTATCATAAATGGATGTTGAATTTCGTCAAAGGCTTTCTCTGCATCTATTGAGATAATCATATGGTTTTTGTTTTTCAATTTTCAGTGATTGATTTGTAGATATTGAAGAATTCTTGCATCCCTGGGATAAAGCCCACTTGGTCATGGTGTATGATCTTTTTAATGTGTTGTTGGATTCTGATTGCTAGAATTTTGTTAAGGATTTTTGCATCTATGTTCATCAGTGATATTGGCCTGTAGTTTTCTTTTTTTGTGGGATCTTTGTCAGGTTTTGATATTATGGTGATGGTGGCCTCATAGAGTGAGTTTGGAAGTTTACCTTCCTCTGCAGTTTTCTGGAAGAGTTTGAGCAAGATAGGTGTTAGCTCTTCTCTAAATTTTTGGTAGAATTCAGCTGTGAAGCCCTCTGGACCTGGGCTTTTGTTTGCCAGAAGATTTTTGATTACAGTTTCAATTTCCGTGCTTGTGATCGGTCTGTTAAGATTTTCTATTTCTTCCTGGTCCAGTTTTGGAAAGTTGTACTTTTCTAAGAATTTGTCCATTTCTTCCACGTTGTCCATTTTATTGGCATATAATTGTTGATAGTAGTCTCTTATGATCCTTTGTATTTCTGTGTTGTCTGTTGTGATCTCTCCATTTTCATTTCTAATTTTATTGATTTGATTTTTCTCCCTTTGTTTCTTGAAGAGTCTGGCTAATAGTTTGTCAATTTTATTTATCCTTTCAAAGAACCAGCTTTTGGCTTTGTTGATTTTTGCTATGGTCTCTTTTGTTTCTTTTGCATTTATGTCTGCCCTAATTTTTAAGATTTCTTTCCTTCTACTAACCCTGGGGTTCTTCATTTCTTCCTTTTCTAGTTGCTTTAGGTGTAGAGTTAGATTATTTATTTGACTTTTTTCTTGTTTCTTGAGGTATGCCTGTATTGCTATGAACTTTCCCCTTAGGTCTGCTTTTAAAGTGTCCCACAGGTTTTGAGTTGTTGTGTTTTCATTTTCATTAGTTTCTATGCAAATTTTGATTTCTTTTTTGATTTCTTCTGTGATTTGTTGGTTATTCAGCAGCGTGTTGTTCAGCCTCCATATGTTGGAATTTTTAATAGTTTTTCTCCTGTAATTGAGATCTAATCTTACTGCATTGTGGTCAGAAAAGATGCTTGGAATGATTTCTATTTTTTTTGAATTTACCAAGGCTAGATTTATGGCCCAGGATGTGATCTATCCTGGAGAAGGTTCCATGTGCGCTTGAGAAAAAGGTGAAATTCATTGTTTTGGGATGAAATGTCCTATAGATATCAATTAGGTCTAACTGGTCTGTTGTATCATTTAACGTTTGTGTTTCCTTGTTAATTTTCTGTTTAGTTGATCTATCCATAGGTGTGAGTGGGGTATTAAAGTCTCCCACTATTATTGTGTTATTGTTAATTTCTCCTTTCATACTTGTTAGCATTTGTCCTACATATTGCAGTGCTCCCGTGTTGGGTGCATATATATTTATAATTGTTGTATCTTCTTCTTGGATTGATCCTTTGATCATTAGGTAGTGACCATCTTTGTCTCTTTTCACAGCCTTTGTTTTAAAGTCTATTTTATCTGATATAAGTATTGCTACTCCTGCTTTCTTTTGGTCCCTATTTGCATGGAAAATCTTTTTCCAACCCTTCACTTTCAGTCAGTATGTGTCCCCTGTTTTGAGGTGGGTGTCTTGTAGACAACATATGTAGGGGTCTTGTTTTTGTATCCATTCAGCCAGTCTTTGTCTTTTGGTCAGGGCATTCAACCCATTTACATTTAAGGTAATTACTGATAAGTATGATCCCGTTGCCATTTACTTTATTGTTTTGGGTTCGAGTTTATACACTGTTTTTGTGTTTCCTGTCTAGAGAATATCCTTTAGTATTTGTTGGAGAGCTGGTTTGGTGGTGCTGAATTCTCTCAGCTTTTGCTTGTCTGAGAAGCTTTTGGTTTCTCCTTCATATTTGAATGAGATCCTTGCTGGGTACAATAATCTGGGCTGTAGGTTATTTTCTTTCATCATTTTAAGTATGTCTTGCCATTCCCTCCTGGCTTGAAGAGTTTCTATTGAAAGATCAGCTGTTTCCCTTGTGTGTTATTTGTTGTTTTTTCCCTTGCTGCTTTTAATATTTGTTCTTTGTGTTTGATCTTTGTTAATTTGATTAATATGTGTCTTGGGGTGTTTCTCCTTGGGTTTATCCTGTTTGGGACTCTCTGGGTTTCTTGGACTTGGGTGATTATTTCCTTCCCCATTTTAGGGAAGTTTTCAACTATTATCTCCTCAAGTATTTTCTCATGGTCTTTCTTTTTTTCTTCTTCTTCTGGGACCCCTATGATTTGAATGTTGTAGTGTTTAATATTGTCCTGGAGGTCTCTGAGATTGTCCTCATTTCTTTTAATTCGTTTTTCTTTTATCCTCTCTGATTCATTTATTTCTACCATTCTATCTTCTAATTCACTAATCCTATCTTCTGCCTCTGTTATTCTACTATTTGTTGCCTCCAGAGTGTTTTTATTTTCATTTATTGCATTATTCATTTTATATTGACTCTCTTTTATTTCTTCTAGGTCCTTGTTAAACCTTTCTTCCATCTTCTCAATCTTTGTCTCCAAGCTATTTATCTGTGATTCCATTTTGATTTCAAGATTTTGGATCAATTTCACTATCATTATTCGGAATTCTTTATCAGATAGATTCCCTATCTCTTCCTGTTTTGTTTGGTTTGGTGGGCTTTTATCCTGTTCCTTTGTCTGCTGGGTATTCCTCTGTCTCTTCATCTTGTTTAAATTGCTGAGCTTGGGGTGTCCTTTCTGTATTCTGGCAGTCTGTGGAGTTCTCTTTATTGTGGCATTTCCTCGCTCTGTGTGGGTTTGTACAGGTGGCTTGTCAAGGTTTCTTGGTTAGGGAAGCTTGTGTTGGTGTTCTGGTGAGTGGAGCTGTATTTCTTCTCTCTGGAGTGCAATGAAATGTCCAGTAATGAGTTATGGGATGTCTATGGTTTTGGGGTGACTTTGGGCTGCCTGTATCTTGGAGCTCAGGGCTGTGTTCCTTGCTGCTGGAGAATTTGCTTGGTATGTCTTGCCCTGAAACTTGTTTTGCCCAGAGAGGTTTACAGCGTTATATGGAGAAGAGAAGAGTAAGGAGGGAGTTAGAGGTGACCCGAATGAGATGAGGTGGAGTCAATAGAGGAGGGAGTGGGCTATTCAGTAATCTCTTCCTTATGTGCACTCCACAACTGGACTGCTCAGAGTTGTTCACAGAGGTATACAGAGAAGAGAAGAAGGAAGAAGGTGGCAGAGGTGGCCAGGAGGATAAATGGGGGGAATGAAAAGAAGGGAGACAGATCCAGACAGTAATCAGTTCCCTAAGTGTTCTCCACCGTCTGGAACATACAGAAATTCACAGAGTTGGGTAGAGTAGAGAGGGGTTAGGGAAGAGACACAGGCGACCTAGTGGAGAAAAAGGAGAGTCCAAAGGGAGAGAGAGCAGTTAAGCCAGTGATCTCGCTCCCTAGTGAAAAATGGGTCCTGAAGATTGGGTTCTTAAAGGTACAAAATTGGTAACAAATACATAAAAGCAAAAATTTTAAATCTAGAGTAGAGTTTGGAATTTCAAAAATACGATGTTAAAGAAAAGAAGAAGGAAAAGAAAGAGAGAAAAAACGAAGAAACAAAAACAAACAAGGTCGCAAAAATTATACAGAAAGTATAGGTACAAAATTGATAACTAATACCAAAAAGCAAAAGTTAAAAATCTAGAGTAGAGTTTGGAATTTCAAAAATACAATGTTAAAAAAAGAAGAAGAAAAAGAAAGAGAGAGAGGAAAAAAAAAAAAAAACAAGAACAAACAAGGTCGCATAAATTATTAAAAAAAAAAAATACAGGTACAAAATTGATAACAAATACCAAAAAGCATAAATTAAAAATCTAGAATAGAGTTTGGAATTTCAGATATACAATGTTATTTAAAAGAAGAAGAGAAAGAAACAGAGAAAAAGAAAAAGAAAAAAGAAAAAAGGGTTCCAGAAATTATATAAAAACAAAAACAAAAAAAAAAACTATAGGTACAAAATTGATAACAAATACTAAAAAGCTAAAATTAAAAATCTAGAGCAGAGTTTGGAATTTCAAAAATACAATGTTAAAGAAAAGAAGGGAAAAGGAAAAAAAAGTCAAAAAATTATTAAAAAAAAATATATATGAAGTTTGCTTTAAAAAAATAGGGTCTTCTTTTTTTTTTGCAAAGTAATCAGTTATAAAAGTGGAAATTAAAGGAATAATAGAGGACTTAAAAAAAATTTTTTTTTTTTTTATAGGCTCACTTGTTCAGTCGCACTGAGGGGAGGTAGGGAGGGATGCTGCAAACAAATAACACTGGCGTGTGCTTGCAGTGCCTCAGCCAAATTGGATCTGCCCCCAGTTCACGGTGTGTGTAGCCTCTCTGCCCACGCTGCTCAGGCTCTAGGTTGCTCCGCCGCGAACTATCCGCGGCCCACCCTGGGCTGCCTGTACTTCCCGGGTCCAAGCCGCTCAGGTTCAGGCACTCGGGTAGTCCTCAGAGGCGCAGACTCTCAGTTGGGCCTGCGTTTTGTGCCCTTCCCAGATCCGAGCAGCTCAGGTGATGAGGTGTTTTGCACGTGAGATTGCTGCGACTTATCGCCTCCCCTCCACTCGGTTATCTAGTTGTGCACCAGCATACCTTCTCAGGCAGATGTTGACCGCCCAGACCCCCAAGAAGTTTTAGTTAGCAAAGAAGCCTGCTTACAGTTTTATAGATAATGTCTCTCTGGGGCTGCGATTGTCCCCTTCCTGCTCTGGCTGCCTATCACCGGAGGAGGATGGTCTGCCGCCGGCTATCTCTGTTCAGTCCTTTATTCCGTGGTGTGCGGGCCTGGTGGCGTCATAGGTTAGGGCTGGCTTTTCCCATGGTAGATATCCCACAGTCTGGTTTGCTAGCCCAAATTATTTCGCTCAGATAGTGCTCGGGGTATTCAGGCCAGATTTTTGCGATGCAGCCCGCGCCGTGCCTCCCTGCCCAGCCCCCGCTTGCTAATGGTGTGTGCAGGCGTCTGCGCTGCTTCTCCGCTGGGGGAGTTACCATAGGGCTCGCAATGTGTGGGTTTTAATTATTTATTTTTCCTCCCTGTTATGTTGCCCTGTGTGCTTCCAAGGCTCGGCACAGATTCGGCAGTGAGAAGGTTTCCTGGTGTTTGGAAACTTCTCTCTTTTTAAGACTCCCTTCCCGAGATGGAACTCCATCCCTCCCTCTTTTGTCCCTTTTTTTGTCTTTTATATTTTTCTCTACCTCCTTTCGAAGACTTGGGTTGCTTTTCTGGGTGCCTGATATCCTCTGCCGGCTTTCAGAAGTTGTTTTGTGGAATTTACTCGGCATTTAAATGTTCTTTTGATGAATTTGTGGGGGAGAAAGTGTTCTCCCCATCCTACTCCTCCGCCATCTTAGCTCCTCCCTACAAAATATATTTAAACTAAATATTTTAACATCTATTTTATGTATACTCAGAATAGGAATGAGAATTATGTCACAAAATTGCAGAAAAAAGGTCAAACACATATAGACCTTTCTCTCTTTGTCTTTTCCCCTTCAATCAGCAAGTCCACCTCCCTACATGCATGGGCTTTAGGAGCTCCTGGTAAATCTGCAGTGAAGAAGTCAGGAGGGCTATTTAAAGGCATGGGAGGAACACAGGTGCAGTCCCAATGGCAGTCCCTATAGTAATTCTTTGACAAGGTAGATAAAAATAAACCCTGGCGATTTTAATCTGCTTCTGCTCTGGCTTTTCAAGTGTGCTTTATAAAATATGTTCTTTTCAGTTCAGTTCAGTCGCTCAGTCGTGTCTGACTCTTTGCAACCCCATGAATCGCAGACTGCCAGGCATCCCTGTCCATCACCAACTCCCGGGGTTCACTCAAAGTCACGTCCATCAAGTCAGTGATGCCATCCAGACATCTCATCCTCTGTCGTCCCCTTCTCCTCCTGCCCCCAATCCCTCCCAGCATGACAGTTTTTTCCAATGAGTCAACTCTTCATATGAGTTGGCCAAAGTACTGGAGTTTCAGCTTCAGCATCATTCTTTCCAAAGAAATCCCAGGCCTGATCTCCTTCAAAATGGACTGGCTGGAACTCTTTGTAGGCCAAGGGGCTCTCAAGAGTCTTCTCCAACACCACACTTCAAAAGCATCAATTCTTCGGTGGTCAGCCTTCTTCACAGTCCAACTCTCACATCCATACATGACCACAGGAAAAACCATAGCCTTGACTAGACGGACCTTTGTCGGCAAAGTAATGTCTCTGGTTTTGAATATGCTATCTAGGTTAGACATAATTTTCCTTCCAAGGAGTAAGCATCTTTTAATTTCATGGCTGCAGTTACCATCTGCAGTGATTTTGGATCCCCCAAAAATAAACTCAGCCACTGTTTCCACTGTTTTCCCATCTATTTCCCATGAAGTGATGGGACCAGATGACATGATCTTCGTTTTCTGAATGTTGAGCTTTAAGCCAACTTTTTCACTCTCCTCTTTCACTTTCATCAAGAGGCTTTTTAGTTCCTCCTCACTTTCTGCCATAAGAGTGGTGTCATCTGCATATCTGAGGTTACTGATATTTCTCCTGGCAATCTTGACTGCAGCTTGTGCTTCTTCCAGCACAGCGTTTCTCATGATGTACTCTGCATATAAGTTAAATAAGCAGGGTGACAATATACAGCCTTAATGTACTCCTTTTCCTATTTGGCACCAGTCTGTTGTTCCATGTCCAGTTCTAACTGTTGCTTCCTGACCTGGATATAGGTTTCTCAAGAGGTAGGTCAGGTGGTCTGGTATTCCCATCTCTTTCAGAATTTTCCACAGTTTATTGTGATCCACACAGTCAAAGGCTTTGGCATAGTCAATAAAGCAGAATAGATGTTTTTCTGGAATTCTCTTGCTTTTTCCATGATCCAGCGGTTGTTGGCAATTTGATCTCTGGTTCCTCTGCCTTTTCTAAAACCAGCTTGAACATCAGGAAGTTCACGGTTCACATATTGTTGAAGCCTGGCTTAGAGAATTTTGAGCATTACTTTACTAGCGTGTGAGATGAGTGCAATTGTGCAGTAGTTTGAGTATTCTTTGACATTGCCTTTCTTTGCGATAGGGATGAAAACTGACCTTTTCCAATCCTGTGGCCACTGCTGAGTTTTCCAAATTTGCTTGCATATTGAATGCAGCATTTTCACAGCATCATCTTTCAGGATTTGAAATAGCTCCACTGGAATTCCATCACCTCCACTAGCTTTGTTCGTAGTGATGCTTTCTAAGGCCCACTTGACTTCACATTCCAGCATGTCTGGCTCTAGGTCAGTGATCACACCATAATGATTATCTGGGTCATGAAGATCTTTTTTGTATAGTTCTTCTGTGTATTCTTGCCATCTCTTCTTAATATCTTCTGCTTCTGTTAGGTCCATACCATTTCTGTTCTTTATCGAGCCCATCTTTGCATGAAATGTTCCTTTGGTATCTCTGATTTTCTTGGAGAGATCTCTAATCTTTCCCATTCTGTTGTTTTCCTCTATTTCTTTGCTTTGATCGCTGAGGAAGGCTTTCTTATCTCTTCTTGCTATTCTTTGGAACTCTGCATTCAGATGCTTATATCTTTCATTTTTTCCTTTGCTTTTCACTTCTCTTCTTTTCACAGCTATTTGTAAGGCCTCCACAGACAGCCATTTTGCTTTTTTGCATTTCTTCGGGATGGTCTTGATCCCTGTCTCCTGTACAATGTCATGAATCTCATTCCATAGTTCATCAGGCACTCTATCTGTCAGATCTAGGCCCTTAAATCTATTTATCACTTTCACTGTATAAGGGATTTTATTTAGGTCATACCTGAATGGTCTAGTGGTTTTCCCTACTTTCTTCAGTTTAAGTCTGAGTTTGGCAATAAGGGATTCATGATTGAGCCACAGTCAGCTCCTGGTCTCTTTTTTGCTGACTGTATAGAGCTTCTCCATCTTTGGCTGCAAAGAATATAATCAATCTGATTTTGGTGTTGACCATCTGGTGATGTTCATGTATAGAGTCTTATCTTGTGTTGTTGGAAGAGGGTGTTTGTTATGACCAGTGCATTTTCTTGGCCAAACTCTATTAATCTTTGCCCTGTTTCATTCCATATTCCAAGGCCAAATTTGCCTGTTAGTCCAGGTGTTTCTTGACTTCCTACTTTTGCATTCCAGTCCCCTATAATGAAAAGGACATCTTTTGTGGGTGTTAGTTCTAAAAGGTCTTGTACGTCTTCATAGAACTGTTCAACTTCAACTTCTCCAACGTTACTGGTTAGGGGGATAGACTTGGATTACTGTGATATTGAATGGTTTGCCTTGGAAACGAACAGAGATCATTCTGTCGTTTTTGAGATTGCATCCAAGTACTGCATTTCAGACTCTTTTGTTGACCATGATGGCTATTCCATTTCTTCTGAGGAATTCCTGCCCACAGTAGTAGATATAATGGTCATCTGAGTTAAATTCACCCATTCCAGTCCAATTTAGTTAGCTGATTTCTAAAATGTCAATATTCACTCTTGCCATCTCTTGTTTGACCACTTCCAATTTGCCTTGATTCACAGACCTGACATTCCAGGTTCCTATGCAATATTGCTCTTTATAGCATAGGACCTTGCTTCTATCACCAGTCACATCCACAGCTGGGTATTCTTTTTGCTTGGCTCCATCCCTTCATTCTTCCTGGAGTTATTTCTCCACTGATCTCCAGTAGGAAATTGGCCACCTACCAACATGGGGAGTTCCTCTTTCAGTATCCTATCATTTTGCCTTTTCATATTGTTCACAGGGTTCTCAAGGCAAGAATACTGAAGTGGTTTGCCATTCCCTTCTCCAGTGGACCGCATTCTGTCAGATCTCTCCACCATGACCCGCCCATTTTGGGTTGTCCCAAGGGCATGGCTTAGTTTCATTGAGTTAGACAAGGCTGTGGTCCTAGTGTGATTAGATTGACTAGTTTTCTGTGAGTATGGTTTTAGTGTGATGTTAAATATCAAATGTAGGTTTTACGATCAGTGACCAGAAAGTTTTAAAATTAGTTTTTGACTTTGTACACAGGGAATAAAACCTAAGGCATTCATTATAATTTTGTGTTGGCCAAAAAGTTTGTTTGAGTTTTTCAGTAGGATATTAAAGAACTATATTCAAAAATTTTATTTATTTTATTTTTTAGTTTATTTATTTTAATTGGAGGTTAATTACTTTACAATATTGTATTGGTTTTGCTATACATCAACATGAATCTGCCACAGGTATACAAGTGTTCGCCATCCTGAACCCCCCTCCGTACCATCCCTCTGTGTCATCCCAGTGCACCAGCCCCAAGCATCCTGTATCATGATTGAACCTGGACTGGTGATTCATTTCATATATGATATTATACATGTTCCAGTGCCATTCTCCCAAATCAACCCACCATCTCCCTCTCCCATAGTGTCCAAAAGACTGCTCTATACATCTGTGTCTCTTTTGCTGTCTCGCATACAGGGTTATCATTACCATCTTTCTAAATTCCATGTATATGCATTAGTATTCTGTATTGGTGTTTTTCTTTCTGGCTTATTTCACTCTGTATAATAGACTCTAGTTTCATCCACCTCATTAGAACTGATTCAAATATATTCTTTTTAATGGCTGAGTAATACTCCATTGTGTATTCAAACTTTTAAATGTAAGTAGACAAAACTTAAACATCTACATTTTCACAGTTTATCCTGATTATATTATTTTTTCAGCAATAAATCCACACCCCAAACCAACACATTCCAATCCCACTATGTAATTTCAACAGATCATTTAATTTACCTTTCATAGACAATCTTAGGCTATTGCTTGTTTGTTTTGATTTGGGCTTTGTGTATGTGTGTTAAATATTTGTAGTCTCATTTGCAATAGATTATGAACTCAGTGACATTGGGATCAACTCTTCCTCATTTTGTATTTAATAATTCAAATTTTAATGATGGCAAGCATGATAGCAGTAATTGAAAACCATCATAACAAAGAGCTAACTGTGATAAGAGTCCTAGTACTATTTCCACAGAGGCTCAAAAGAGGTAATTTGACAATTGCAAATAGTAGCTAGCATATTAGAATCTGACTCCGGCCAAAATGCTTCTCTAATGCTACAATAATTGTAAAAAGTACTACCACACTTGACACATAAGTACTTAATCAACATTTCTGGATATTTAATTTAGAGTAACATAAAATAATGTGCTGAATATTTCAAAACCATGTTTAAAATTTTAACTGTATAGTTAAGACTCCAGCTATGCACTGTATTCAAGTTATACAGTAAGTTCTAATAGAATTTCAATAGCAAGGATAAAGTAAATGAAAAGATAATCTTTATAATTCTGACTGGGCTTCACTGGTGGCTCAGTCTGTAAAGAATCCACCCACATGACAGGAGATGTGGGTTCAGTCACTTGGCTGGGAAGATACCTTGGAGAAGAAAATGGCAACCCAGTCCAGTATTCTTACCTGGGAAATTCCATGGACAGAAGAGCTAGCAAGCTACAGTCCATGGCTTTGCAAGAGTCAGACACAACTTAACAACTAAACCACCACCACCATAGTTTTGATTATTTAATGATATCAAAGTAATGTACAGCTTAAATAATTTATTTTTACATTTTACTTGAACTAAACTTATAATTGTGTTCCACTGCCTAAATAATTTAATTTTGTGTTTTTGATGTCAAAAACATGGCAAGGAGGAATGATTATTTTCACGTGTGTATGTGCATGGTGTGTGTGAGTGATAACAACAGGAAGATGGCCAAAGGAGGGGACAGAGCAACAGTGTCAAAACTAATTAGATATGCATCTAAGTACTCAAGAGAAGAAGTAGCAATTTCATGTAAGAGACCAAACGTTCAGGATAACTTATCTTAGGTGTATATCACCTAAGATGCTGAAGCTAGAAAGTCTGTATGACTACCACATGTATTTTTACCCAGCGATGTGACTTTGGGAAAATTTTTTAATTAATTTGGATTCAGATTCTTCATTACAAATACAGTGAGAGTATATATTTCATTATACATAATTAATATGTATTCTCTATTAGTGGTAGTATTATTGCTGTTGTGTCTGACTCTTTGCGACCTTATGGACTATAGCCTTCCAGGCTCCTCTGTGCAAGGGATTCTCCCGGAAAGAATACTGGGGTGGATTGCCATATCCTCCCCCAGGGGATGCTCCCAATCCAGGATCGAACCTGCATCTTTTAAGTCTCCTTATTTGGCAGACAGGTTCTTTACCACCGAAGTGTAAGAGTGAAAGTGAAGTGAAAGTGTCAGTCACTCAGTCATGTTCAACTCTTTGTAGCCCCATGGGCTGTAGCCCACCAGGCTCCTCTGTCCACAGAATCCTCCAGGCAAGAATCTTAGAGTGGGTAACCATTGCCTTCTCCAGGGGATCTTCCTGACACAGGAATTGAACCCAGGTCTCCTGCATTGAAGGCACATTCTTTACCATCTAAGCCACCAAGGGAAGCACCACCTAAATGTTCATTTAAATTGATAATAAAACATCACATATATCTTTCAAGGCCCTTTTCCATGCCGAATGGAATGTTATCTTTTCTCATGGATAAAATTTTGATAGAGAATGGAAAGATGACATACTTAATAAAAATAATAGAGCTAGCTATCCTTTTGAAATATGGAATGATACATTCTTTGATTCTATTGCTAAAGCTATGATTTTTAAAAAGACTCCTTTGTCTCTGTGGTAAGCATAATGCCAAAATGCTGCTCAGAATTTCCTGCCTGAACCCTTGGGACTTTAAGTATAGTAATATATCACATATATGTTAAATTACATGTCATAAGGGATTTCAAAAATTTAATTATGTTTACTAATCAGTTAACTTTGAGTCATATTTGAGCTCTATTTAATCCTATAAGTTCTTTAAAAACAGAGAATTTTCCCTGGCTGATAACAGGAGGAATTACAAAAATTCAGAGTGCAATCAGGAAGAATTACATGCACAATTGTTGCATTTGAAGACAGAGGGTTACATTCAGGGACTTCAACCTGCTGAGAATGACCCCTAGCTGAAAGACAGCGAGGAAATCAGGACCTCAGTCCTATAATTATAGGAACTGAATTTTGACAACAATCTGAATGAACCTGAAAGCAATTCTTCCCTATAACTGGCAGATTAAAGCCAGGCCCAGTAGATCTTTGATTTTGACCTCACTGATGACAGAAACTTACTCAAACTCCTGACAAGAAATACTGTGAGAGAGTAAATGGGTGCTATTTTATGATACTAATTTGTGGTAATCTGTTACACAGTAATAGACACATAAAATAATCAAAATAATTACTCTGTTACTAGATTCAGTATCTAGAAGTTGAGCTTAATTTATTGGATAAGGAAATGGCAACCCACTCAAGTATTCTTGCCTGGAGAATCCCATGGATGGAGGAGCCTGGTGGGCTACAGTCCACGGGGTCACAAAGAGTCAGATTCATTATCTAGAAGTTGAGCTTAATTTATTAGCTAAATTTAAATTAGTTTAAATTTAGCATCTAGATTTGTTATCAATATATCTGAACTGTAGCAAAGAATACTGTTAAAGGTGATAGAATTCTCACTGGTAGTTTTCTTTAAAACAGTTGAAATCTTTTAGAAAAATAAATTAAAATAAATTCCTATATAATCTACACACACACCCCCAAGTGTATCAGTGTAATGTGCTGATTGGACAGCAAAGAAACCAAACCAGTCCATGCTAAATGAAGTCAACCCTGAATATTCATTGGAAGGACTGATGCTGAAGCTTAAATACTATGGCCAACTAATGCGAAAAGCCAACTCATTGGAAAAGATCCTGATGCTGGGAAAGTTTGAGGGCAGGACAGAAAGGGGGTGACAGAGGATGAGGTGGTTGAATGGCATCACTGACTCACTGAACATGAGTATGGACAAACTCCAGGAGATAGCGAAGGGCATGGAAGCCTGGCATGTTGCAGTCCATGGGGTCATAAAGAGTTGGACATGACTTACTGACTGAACAACAACAAAAATATGATGAGGTCAGCATGGACATTGAATAAGCAATGTATATTTGTAAAAGACAGAGTCAGATGGTAATAAAATATAAATACAAAACAGTGAGTAAATGATTTAACAATATGAAAAAGTCAGTCATATTTGTTAATTGGTTAAAACATTATTTGATAAGACATTGTCAGAATGACAAATTAATAATAGATTTGATCATATAGAAAGAATGAATCAGAGACTACTAGAACTCTTGAATGCCAGAATGGTTCTGTTTATAAACTGAGGTGGGAAGATTATATAGCAAAAACATTTTTTTAATGTGTATTTCCTTTCCTCTCTTTATCACTGTTGACTTGAATGTTTCCACACCTTCTTCCAGATCATGCAAAATAAAAAATGAATAAAAAAACTAACCTACACACCAGAGTATGGTTCCCTGACATTGGTGATTACTGGATGCCATATTTCCCTTCCTCCAGCCTAAATGACACTGAATCTATAGGAAAGGGAGACAGAAGGCGTTATGGAAGAGGAACAAGGAACATGATTGCAACAGTGGGATAGAGAAGATCACTTGATGTGTGAGCTTGTAAGGAAATTCTGAGACCCTAGGATTAAAGAATGGTGCAGAAGAAATCTGAAGTGTTGGGGCTCCCTCTTTGTGCAGAATAGTCAGTCTCCATTAACCCATCACACTTACTCAAATTTAAAAGTTCTAAAGCTGTGCAAGTTTTCCTAGATGAAGGGTTATAAGAAACAAGGATTTGTTTGAGGATGTGGAGAAAAGGGAACACTTGTGCACTGTTGGTAGGAACATAAATCAATGTAGCCACTACGGAAAACAGTATGAAGTTTCCTCAAAGAATTAAAAAGAGAACTACCATATGATTTAGCAATTCTATATCTGGATATATATCCAAGGGGGGAAAAAAGTCTTAAAAATATATTTTACCCCTATGTTTAATGTGGTGTTATCCACAATAACCAAATATGGATACAACTTAAGTGTACATCAAAAGATTCATGGAAAAATAAAATGTGGTGTGAATATGCAGTGGAATACTCTTAAGCAATATAAAAGAAGGAAACCCTACCTTCTGCAACAATGTGGC
Organism: Bos taurus; assembly: GCF_002263795.3. Classification (NCBI taxonomy): domain Eukaryota; kingdom Metazoa; phylum Chordata; class Mammalia; order Artiodactyla; family Bovidae; genus Bos; species Bos taurus. Next base: position 84,549,624 of record NC_037342.1, on the reverse strand, counting down.
TGGAACCTGAGAGAATTATGCTAAGTAAAATAAGTCAGACAGAAAAAGACAAACTGTGTGTTCTCACATGCAGAATCTGTAATAGCTAAACTTATAGAAATACTAGAATGGTGGTTTCCACGGGCCAGGAAGTAGGAGAAACAGGGCAATATTAATCAAAGAAAAGAAATTCTCACTTAAAAATATGTGTTTGGGTGATATGTGTAGAATGGTGAATGTAATGAATGATAATGTATTATATGTTGGATGGCATCACTGACTAGATGGGCATGAATTTGGTGATGGACAGAGAGGCCTGGTGTGCTGTAGTCTATGTGGTTGCAAAGACTTGAACATGACTAAGCAACTGAACTGAACTGATTATGTGTTGGAATGTTATCAAGAGAGTAGATCTTAAATATTATCACCACATATGAGCACACACATATACACACCCATAAGAGTATTCGGAGTGAATGCATTAAGTAAATTTATTGTGATACTCATTTTCCAATATATACTTGTATCAAATAATCACAAAACTTACATATGTCATATGTCAATAGTCTCAATAAAGCTAGGAAAAAAGCCAACAAAAAACAAGTCACATTTACTTAAAATGTCCAGGTAAATTTTTGATTAGTTACTATAATGTTTTCCTCATTTATCCCAGCATGTTGGGTAATAGTTCATACTAATAAACTTGCTAAATTGCCATATATATATATATATATATATATATTTTTTTTTTTACCCCATTATCCTCCCTATCAACTCTTATATATCATAGCAGGTTGTACCAGAGATAACACCTTCTTGGGGAGTTACTAGATGGTTTGACCAATGACTTGAGTTTAATCTATTCAAATGCAAGTTTACTCAGATTTCCTGTCTGGAATTCTGACTAGGGAATTGGATACACCCGAGTGAAGTGAAGTGAAGTGAAGTGAAGTGAAATGAAGGGAAATTGCTCAGTCGTCTCTGACTCTTTGTGACCCCATGGACGGTAGCTTACCAGGCTCATCTATCCATGGGATTTTCCAGGCAAGAATACTGGAGTGGGCTGCCATTTCCTTCTTCAGGGGATCTTCCCAACCCAGGGATCAAACCTGGGTGTCCTGCATTGCAGACAGACGCTTTACTGTCTGAGCCATCAGGGAAGCTCCATACACCCGAAAAAAGGGGGAGAATATTATAAGATACATAGAGAAAGAATCACTGTCTTGACAACCCAGAGCCATGTGAAAGCAGACATTTTGAGTAAACAGACAACATGAAGGCAATAGAGAATTTTTAAAATGTAAATTAATAGACTTTAAAAAAAGAATCACAGACAAGCTCAGAGAATGGCAGTTATGGCAGGAGTCTGGACTCCCAGAACCCTGAATGGTTAATAACTTTCTAGTTTATCCTAAGGCACAAGGACCTTATTATTAACTTGATTTTATAAAAACAACAAAAAAAGATACATTCTTTATTTTCTATAAATAGGTGAGCCTGATTGAACCCCAGTGCCTGATTAATTTTCTCTAAAGTGATAAATTCAATTTTAATATACAAGAAATAAAACAACTAAACTCTGCTTGGCATTCTTTCATGTTAAACAGCACATGGGAAATGAACATTCACTGGAAAATCTGTTTTGAATAGCATAAATGATAGGCAAAAATACAATGTTTATTTCCTTGGCAGGAAAAATAAGATGAGGACCTTTATATAGTTTTAGGTCAATAATTAGATATTAATAGATGACCACTAACCTTAGAAAGTTGTAAGAAAATGGCTTAGTCAGCTACAGAGCATGAGTGTTGTAGGTATAGGGTCAGAGCTAAATTATTGAGAAAAATAGAGAAGTTGCTAGGCCCAATATGTGACCAGCAACCCAATCCCCCTCTTCCTTTCATGTGAAGGCAGGTCTCTATCACTCTATCTTCACATTCACCAGTCTTGCCGTCTTACCTGAAAGCAGAAACTATTTATGTTTAAGGCAGAGGAAGTTAACAACAACAACAAAAACTTTTGGAATCTACACATGTTATAGGCAATGAGTACATATTTGGAAGTATAATTATTTTAAAGTAACTAGACTATATAATACAGATCTTATATTTTCTTCCTTCACCAAAAACCCCCAAACAAAACAAACACAGTTCCACTCTTTTACTTGGGCTTTGTGCCTAGTCCCGGAAATGGTAAGCTCGTGATGTATACTGACTGCTGACATCCTGGGAGCCCTGACAAGAAAGGGTCTCACATTTCACTATGTAGATTTTCACTTAATCTCTGTGTACATGCTGTTGTGCATTTTATAACTGCCCTCCACAATGATATCAGGAACACTTTTGTTCACTTTTTAAAAATAATAAACCTCCAATTTTGGTGGGATGGAATAGAGGAAGTGTCACCTGACTAGCAGAAAGTAACCTGGGAAAATAATTTTTATGTAATTCAATGTATGTTTCATGTCTACTTTTTGTGGAACTTGATGGTCTTACTTATCTCTTTTCTCAGATGGTTGTAACTTCTACTCTGCTAAGTTACTTAGTTACCTACCACTCATATCAATGTTTCAAAAAACACGTGAAAATCTTTTACCAACTGGTATTTCCTGTCTGGTTCTTTCTGTCATATGCTTTGACACATAATTTTATGATTTTTTCCTTAATTTGATGGGAATTTATAAGGAAAGGGAATATAATTTTAAGGGTAGCTCAGCACATTTAACAGAAATTTCTATTTTTTAAATATATATTTATTAGTTTTTTTCATATAATGACATATCAAGAGATCCAAAGGGAATAGAATGTCATAGCACAGATGACTTATTTACTGTCATCTGTACTGTCATTAATCACAGATGTGATTAATAAAAACTGTGAAGGATTAGCCTTGAAATTCTCAGAATGTAAAAAAAAAAAAAAATGTGTATAGAAAGATGCTAGAGTTCATTGCAGAATTCACAAGTTTCCATTTCCACACTGATCATTTTCTCAAAATAAAGAAAGAATATATACTTCTGGGTACAATGAAAGTAAAAGAAATTTAGTACTCATAATAATATTATTAGCTTGTAAATAGAAATAGAATTTCCAAATAAACAAAAATACTCATTTAATTTTCTATATGGGTAAAAATACAAATAATAAATCAGACAAATCAGAACATTTCTTAATGACCATGTAATTAGAGACTTCAGTGATAATGAATGATGAAAGAGGATATCCATCTCAACTGGATACATTTAATTTTCATCCAAATATCTCAGTCTTTCTTAAGTTACTTTACTTTCTATATAGTCTTAAAACTCATGAAAACAATTCATATATGTGGTATAACTATGTTTCAAAGCCTAAATATCCTCCTCTGGATTATAATGTTTTTTATTCAATTAACTTTTGTTTATAAATTCCCTACCATTGACTACATGTACATATTTCTTTAAAGCTCACATAAATATATCTTCCTTAATTTACAGCTTCTATGCTATAATCATAATAAAGTAATATTTAAACATACTATTATAATTGGTATGATTCAATAGAAAACTTAATAGATCCCTCAAAATAGAAGGAATCATTTTAATAGCAAAAAGTTTCTTTTTTTTTTTTAAAGAATGTTAATATGAGTTCAACCCCAACAGTCAGACCTCCCTAAGGAAAAAACTACTACAAAAAAGTGAATTTTCTCATAATGTTCTGTCACTTTTCTAAAACAATTAGGCAAATATACAGAAAAAAATTTGAACTATAGCCCAAGAAAAAGAAGAGAGGTTTCCTAGATTAAATATTTTGTCTTTATAATATGTATATACTATTATTATTTGAAATGGCACCCCACTCCAGTACTCTTGCCTGGAAAATCCCATGGACGGAGGAGCCTGGTGGGCTGCAGTCCATGGGGTCACTAAGAGTCAGACACGACCGAGTGACTTCACTTTCACTTCTCACTTTCATGCATTGGAGAAGGAAATGGCAATCCACTCCGGTGTTCTTGCCTGGAGAATCCCAGGGATGGGGGAGCCTGGTAGGCTACTGTCTATGGGGTCGCACAGAGTCAGACATGACTGATGCAACTTAGCAGCAGCAGCAACAACTATTATTATTTGAACCTGGTGATTTATTCTGAAGTCAGTAAGAAGAACAAAGTTGAAGGTCCATGATCAGACATTTGATCACAGTATCTAATAAATAAACTCTTTGAGACAAAAGTATGTCAGGCTGTAGATAAAGCATATAGTGTAATGTTTGTTTTTTTTTTTTTTTTTTATATATAGTGTAATGTTAAACAAAGAAATCCAGAAGTCAACACAAGGGAGGAAAACAGTAGATCAAAACTACAGCGATGTTAGAGAGACAAGAGAGGCAGAGACAGCAATGAATGATTAAGACCATGATCTTACATGACTGTGCATACCTGATGCTGTCAGTTCTACAAATATTTGACTCAATACTAACTAGCATGTGTGGTCACATTGCCCATTTTACTAAAGGAAGTAATCTTCACACTCTGAGTTAGGATTATATTAACTCCACAATAAGAGGATATTATTATCTATCAGGTTCTTTAAGATCAATCCAAACTACGAAGAAAACTTTGCAACTTCCATTCATTTTTTGTCATCTGAGACCAACTTCTTGCTCCATAACATCCTCATGGCATTTTTCACTTCTGAATTCCTCAGTGTATAAATCAGAGGGTTAAGCAAAGGTGTTCCAAGTGTGTAAAACACAGCTATCATCTTATCTATGGAGAAGGTGGTTGCAGGGCAAGTGTATATAAATATGCAAGGACCAAAGAACAAGATGACCACATGATGTGGGAGATGCAGGTGGAGAGGGCTTTTTTCCTCCCCTCAGCACTGTGGTTTCTAAGAGAATGAAAGGAGATAGAATAGGAGGACATCAGCATAACAAAACTCACTGTACAAATGGCCCCGCTGTTGGACACCAAGAGTAGGTTGGTCACATAGGTTTCTGTACAGGCAAGTTGTAACAAAGGCTGCAAGTCACATAGACAGTGATCAATCACATTGGGACCACAGAAAGGTAAACTCAGGGTCAGAAAAATCTGAGCTGAAGAATGCACTCAGGACCCCACCCAGGCCACAGCCACCAACACACCACAGACTTGATGACTCATGATGGTCATGTCATGCAGGGGCTTACAGATGGCCACATAGCAGTCAACAGTTTTGAGGATGAGGATGAAGATCTTCAGGCAGCCAAAGAAATGGAATGAAAAAATTTGTACTATGCACTCATTGAAAGAGATAATGGCATTCTTCAAAAGGGCATCAGCAATCATCCTAGGGGCTATGCATGTAGAGAAACAGGTATCAGATAAAGATAAATAGAAAAGGAAGAAATTTTCTATATAGAAACTTTTCTATAGCACTCTTCAAATACAACCATTTGTGTATTTTACATGATTCTCATTAATTTTGCCTAATGAATATTAAGAAATACAGCTCCATTATATTAACTTAATTACTGTATCCGTTGGCATTTTGGATATATTTTACTGCCTTTGGAAGTTCATAATATAAATGTTAAAATAACAGCCCAGTCTCATCCCCTAAAAAATGTCTCCATATATCAATGAGATATATATATATATATATATATATATATATATGTATGTATATATAAACATTTAGATAAGCAAATATAACAGTGATAGATATTTTATTAGTCTATAATATGATCCACTCCATTGAGCATTCTATTCCATATGTGACAGCTTAAAAAGAGGAAGATAAAACACTTATAATCTTTAAATATATTGTCCTTACTTTGAAACAACTTTATGATATTTAATACTTGACATACACTAATGGAGAGAAGTGAACTTCAATGGAGGGAAGTGAATGTTCTTCGGTGGCTGATAATATCACAAATATTTCCATTACCAGTTTTATTTTTTTCCCATTTCTGAAAACACCCTTCAAAAAATGAAAAGTTCCAGAGTTTACACATAAACTACTAGGGGTATTCACTCAATAGTTTATATATTTAAATTTCAAATGCTTTGCTTAAGCATTTTAGAACTGAGGTCCTTTGAAGAGATGTCAGCAGATAGTTCTTTTTGGGCCTAATCATGGTTGTAGTCCCCAGTAGAATTTGTTTTATCTGGGCACCTGGAATCTCCACATTACTGTAATAGAACAAATATTCAGAAGACAGAGGAACATATAATTTTAGTCAAGAGGAACAGTGGATAGTCAGTAACTGCCTATATTAAAATTGTTTTCTGTCTTTGCAAAATCAATCATTATTCAACTTTGAAACATCATTTCCTTCAATGAAGAGTTAGTATTTTTTCATGTGTGGAAAGAAATATTATCACTGACTTCACTTCATAGAACAAATCTTTCCTCTAGATTTTTATTGTCAATATGATGTTGAAAATAACACCATGTGCAAGTAAAAATATAAACTGAATATGAGAAATTTAAATATACTTTGGAAAACTTACCCCACTGCATTCATCCTCCATCCCACCCATATCTTTAGTGCATCATCTTGAAAGCTGTGAGCCACCAAAGCATGAACTGATAAACCAAATAGACAATGATCCTTATCTGTTATTTTTCTCCTCCTCAATAGATGTTCTTCCCCTTAAAGTAGTTGAATCATGTATTATCTTCCTGCAAATCAAAAACTCCTGCTGGGAAAGTGTCAAAGTTATTTAATATTTCTGAATTTTAGAAAATAATCTCTTTAGACCATGTAATTGTTGGCAAAGATCTTAAATGGTCAGGGAACTAAGCCTTGGCATTTCAGTCAGTGCGATAAACTCATCCCTTCCATATGGATTTGAATGAGTGATCCATCATGAAGTAGTTGTACTTGAAAATACAGTGGGTGATTGTGGCCACTCTTTTGAGTATATGGCTTCTGTTTTGCATGTTATCAATCTCTTTAAATTGTCTATTTCTAGAACAACCTTATTTATACATTAGGACATACACTTGTAAGATAAATTCAGAATCATAAATACATGTGCTTTTTAACATTATAAATACATGTGTGTATGTGTTAGTCACTCAGTCATGTCTGACTCTTTGCAAGTCCACGGACTGATGCCTCTGTCCATGGAAGTTTCCAGTCAAGAATACTGGAGTGGGTTGCCATACCCTTCCCTCGAGGATTTGTCCAACCTAATGATCAAACTCAGGTCCCCTGCCTTGCAGGCAGATTCTTTACCATCTGAGCCACCAGGGAAGCCCATAAATACACATGATTAATCATTAACTTGCAAATAATTATGACTTTTTATCAAATATTCAATCCACAGTGTATTCAGTAGTCTCCTTCCCTCCTTCCCTGTAATTTTATCTCTAGATACTCTGTCCTGAAACTCAGGGCCCAACTGCTAAAGGTATCTATGGCTGGCTCAGGCAGAGGTTTGGCAGAAAACAGCTCGATTCTGTAGAGCACTCATCATTCAATTAAAAAACACTAATTTAAAAAAGTAATCTCTTGTGAAACCCATCAGCGATTGCTTTGAGGAAATTTTCCAGTTCTTTAAAGTTTCTTTTATAGCTTTTCTTATGCTATCACATACTATCCTTAAAATCAAAACTGTGCGAGCTTCCTTTAGCTTCATTCATAGAAAGAAACTCTTTGAAGTCTTCAGGATTTTGCTCTCCCCAGATTCAAACCCAATGCCTTGTAAAATGTACATGCTTAATAAGTATTTTTAAGCTGAACCTTCTTAGTTACTACTTGTAATAATTATCTAATTGTTTTAGTACTATTCTGATTAAAGGCACATTCACATTATTAATTTACTGTGGCCATCTGTATAGTATGTATGGTATGGTGAACAGGTATATGTGCTCCAAATTTATATGTGTGAAAAAACAAAATGAGATAAATTTTAAATAATTTAATCAGCTCCACAACCTGGAGTAGAACATGTACTCAGAACAGCACCACTTGGCCATGTAACATTTTAGGACTTTGGAATGCCTAAGGTGATCATCAGAGAAGGCAATGGCACCCCACTCCAGCACTCATGCCTGGAAAATCCCATGGACTGAGGAGCCTGGTAGGCTGCAGTCCATGGGTTCGCTAAGAGTTGGACACAACTGAGTGACTTCACTTTCACTTTCCACTTTCATGCATTGGAGGAGGAAATGGCAACCCACTCCAGTGTTTTTGCCTGGGAATCCCAGGGACGGGGGAGCCTGGTGGGCTGCCGTCTATGGGATCGCACAGAGCTGGACATGACTGAAGCGACTTAGCAGCAGCAAGGTGATCATAGATCAAATTGCCAACATCAGCTGGATTATGGAAAAAGTAAGAGAGTTCCAGAAAAACATCTGTTCTGCTTTATTGACTATGCCAAAGCCTTTGACTGTGTGGATCACAATAAAATGTGGAAAATTCTGAAAGAGATGGGAATACCAGACCACCTGACCTGCCTCTTGAGAAATCTGTATGCAGGTCAGGAAGCAACAGTTAGAACTGGACATGGAACAACAGACTGGTGCCAAATAGGAAAAGGAGTTCGTCAAGGCTGTATATGTCACCCTGTTTATTTAACTTATATGCAGAGTACATCATGAGAAATGCTGGACTGGAAGAAACACAAGCTGGAATCAAGATTGCCAGGAGAAATATCAATAACCTCAGATATGCAGATGACCACCCTTATGGCAGAAAGTGAAGAGGAACTAAAAAGCCTCTTGATGAAGGTGAAAGTGGATAGTGAAAAAGTTGGCTTAAAGCTCAACATTCAGAAAATGAAGATCATGGCATGCGGTCTCATCACTTCATGGGAAATAGATGGGAAACCGTGGAAACAGTGTCAGACTTTATTTATTTGGGCTCCAAATCACTGCAGATGGTGACTGCAGCCATGAAATTAAAAGACACTTACTCCTTGGAAGGAAAGTTATGTCCAACCTAGATAGCATATTCAAAAGCAGAGACATTACTTTGCCAACAAAGGTCCGTCTAGTCAAGGTTATGGTTTTTCCTGTGGTCATATATGGAGAGTTGGACTGTGAAGAAAGCTGAGCACCAAAGAACTGATGCTTTTGAAGTGTGGTGTTGGAGAAGACTCTTGAGAGTCCCTTGGACCGCAAGGAGATCCAAACAGTCCATTCTGAAGGAGATCCAACCAGTCCATTCTGAAGATCAGCCCTGGGATTTCTTTGGAAGGAATGATGCTAAAACTGAAACTCCAGTATTTTGGCCACCTCATGGGAAGAGTTGGCTCATTTGAAAAGACTGTGATGCTGAGAGGGATTGGGGGCAGGAGAAGGGGACGACAGGCTGGATGGCATCACTGACTCGATGGATGTGAGTCTGAGTGAACTCCAGGAGTTGGTGATGGATAGGGAGGCCTGGCGTGCTGCGATTCATGGTGTTGCAAAGAATCGGACATGACTCAGAGACTGAACTGAACTGAAGATGATCATTGTGCTTTTTCTACACTTTTTACATGAATCCTTGTCCCTTCAAGAAAATAAGGACAGCCTTGATATTCTTCCTATCCTTCTAACATCGATGGATATTTTTCTATATGTCTCTCTGTATGACCATATGTCGACTTTTACCAGAAGTCAAATTCTCAAAGGTATCTGACACAAAGATGAGTTGTAATAATCTAGAGACAAAACTGCACTGATAAAACAGCATTACTTTATACTAACTACTGCAATTACTTTAAATTTTCAAACAAGTTTAGCCAATTTTAGAATGGTTAAGTATCTCAAAACAGTAAAAGAAAGCATGTTGAGCTGGGAGCTAAAATAGATGAGCTGCAAGAAAATCACAGAAAAGGTGATGAGAAAAAGAGAATGAAAGACAAGGTGTCATGTTTGATCCTTCTACCTGACAGGGTTGTGTGTGCATGCTGTAGCCTGCCAGCATCCTTTATCCACAGGGATTCTCCAGACAAGAATACTGGAGTAAGTTGCCATCCCCTCTTCAAGGGGATCTTCCCAAACCAGGGATCGAACCCAGGTCTCCCACATTGCAGGCAGATTCTTTATGGTCTGAGCCACCAGGGGAGCCCTTCAACTTGACCAATGTGTTTTATTGCAGAAGCCACAGGAAAACTTTGGTTTCCTTAGGACTGTCTTAAACTATACCACCCTCCCTGATTTGTTTATCTTTCACTTTTATCTTTAAGAAAATCTCGACATTAATTTAATTCTATGAAAAATGTACCTTTATCTGTGGGAATGTGAAAGGATCTACCCAGGTTCTTTATCCCTCAAAAGCCTAAATTAGAGAAAGATGGAAATTTCCCTCCCACATATATGGCATATTACCCTTCACCTTCATTATGCAGTTCTTAACCCCCACTTTATTATGTTTCCTCTGAACCTTCTGTCAGGTGTAGTTATCCACTGTTTCAAAATAAATCCAGATGCATGTCAACTATAAGTTATATTCTTAAAATATCATTGTAGAAACATGAAGAGAGTAACACTTTTCATCTGTGATATACAGCTTTCTATTTAAAGCTGTCTTTTGGATGTGGAGAAGTTGGCATTCTCCAAGAAGCTTATGCCACAGTCACTATCTGTATTAGTTTCTTCTTACTTCTTAAGGGGAAAAAGACATGTGGAAATATACTTTTAAATTTGCTAAATTATTCTGCATGATGCCTCTCTTATTACAATTATGTGAGTAGTCTGTCACTTACCTGTTAGAACCCTCTAAATTAGCATCAAGGCTTTCCATCCCTTTTTGAAAACAGCCTTTTCATGGAATGCTGAAAAAAATAGTACATTCTAAAGGGAATATTTTAAGACATAATGATGTTAGATATTAGCATCACAGAGAGTAGTATTCCCTAATGTTTCCCTTTCTTTGCTCATCAGAAACATCCCCAATGTTGTAATAAGTTTAAGTTTTGGTTTGTCCTCTGAGCCAGTAGAAGAGTAAATTGCCCCTCCTTATACTTAGGAACCAAGTATGAAAAAGGGTTTGAAGGCATTAGGTACCTCAGGCTGACCAAAGATACCAGGGAAAAAGAGGAAAATTCAAATGGATGGCAGGGAGGGTGACAGAAGAGAGGAAGAAGAAAAAAAAATTGACTTTGGTTAAAAAAAAAAAAAAAAAAGGGATCACCAAGAAGCTACTCTGCTCCACCCAGTGCTCCAAGGTGCCCCTATGTTTTTATTCTCTATCTCTTGTAAGCTATGTTTAATTACAATCTAGGGAAGGCATCATGGTGCTTGAAACAAGATTGTATTCTGTGTGCTAGAGCCTTCCTTCACCTAGAAACCACAGATCTGTAGCAAGTAGTCTGATGAGTGATATGTATGTGAGCACTGAGTATAAATTTCTCTCTTTTTTTATTCTTCTAATTCATATCCATTTGTTTTGCTAATTAATAAAGAGATACTTATTAAGGAAAACATCTTATTAAAATAATTTTATTCATTATTGAGAAAATTCACTATCTTTTTTTCCTAATAGAATTGCCAAAAATGTAGACTGGGAACTCCTGCCTAATTTTACCATAATGGAGACAGTCAGATTAAAAATGAAGTCAACAAATAAGTAAGCAGAACCAACCAATAGAGGAAACCCATTTTTATAATAAGTTTTCAACTGTAAAATTCATTCATTTCCAAACAATTTTACCATGTTTCATTTATTCTTTTTTTTAAATTTTATTTTATTTTTAAATTTTACATAATTGTATTAGTTTTGACAAATATAAAAATGAATCCACCACAGGTATACATGTGTTCCCCATCCTGAACCCTCCTCCCTCCTCCCTCCCCATACCATCCCTCTGGGTCATCCCAGTGCACCAGCCCCAAGCATCCAGTATCGTGCATTGAACCTGGACTGGCAACTCATTTCTTACATGATATTTTACATGTTTCAATGCCATTCTCCCAAATCTTCCCATCCTCTCCCTCTGCAACAGAGTCCATAAGACTGTTCTATACATCAGTGTCTCTTTTGCTGTCTCGTACACAGGGTTATTGTTACCATCTTTCTAAATTCCATATATATGCGTTAGTATACTGTATTTATGTTTTTCCTTCTGGCGTACTTCACTCTGTATAATAGGCTCCAGTTTCATCCACCTCATTTATTCTTTTTATGTTATTGTTTTTTTTTGTTCACATACACCAGTTCGGGTGTGTCGATTCAGACATGTCCAATTCTTTGCAACTCCTGTAGACTCTAGCCTGCCAGGCTCTTCCATCCATGGAATTTTCCAAGCAGGAATACTGGAGTGGGTTGCCATTTCCTACTCCATACTGCTTTTTTTCATTTATGTAAATAATAAAATGAATTCTAGTAAACTTACTACCATCTCAAGAACTAAAATATTACCCATAATTAAACATTTTAAACACTTTCCTATCTGCTGCCCACCTAATCTTAAAGATAAGAGGCATTTTAATTTTGTGCTAAAAATAAAACACTTTTATCAATATATATTTTCCCTGGCTTTGAATTTTACAGAACTTTACATCCTTTATGCAGACTTCTTGTAATTGCTTTTATTTTTTTCATCCAACAATACTATGTTTTATTTTGTTGTTGAATTTAGTTGTAAATTCATTTCCACTGGTATATCATACTCCATTGTGGGATTATTTCAAAATGTATTAATTCAATATCTAGTCAATAGATATTTGACTGACTACTATGAACAGTAATTATGAACATAAAAATGTTTCCTAGGAGTGCAATTAATAGGTTTCAGCATATGCCAGTATTCAGATTTACAAACTAATATAAATTTCAGTAAGGAGGAAGGAGATGCAATCTAGTTATGTGACAAAAAAAAAAGAAGACAAACAGAATATTTGTGAACAGAGCTGAAAACTCTCACATGATTCACAGAGAATCAAACAGAAGGGTGCTCTCTTCTGTGGTTGTTGTCTTAATTAAGAACACGGATAAAATTAAAATCCTCAAACAACCTGAATCCATAGTTTTCAATGCCAGCTTTAAAATGTCAATTCTTAACCTCCTTTTCCTTGTCATTTGTAAGATAATTTTTTCAACACTAATGTGATCCAGAGTCCTGTGAAGGAAAGATAGTTTATTTGAGACAGAAAGACTTATTCTTGTTTATTAAACATTATTAAAATATGTAATCTATACAATTAGATTAGAGGTTTATGACTATGTTTCTATCACTAAAGAACATATTTATAAAATTATTTCCATATTGCTGCATGCTTACATCAGTTAAAGACACCTTTTAGAATTTAGGAGGACAGGCATTATAATGAAAGATCTTAATTAGAGTATTACATAATATGAGTTCTTTATTCAACTGAATATGGCCTGGATTCAAAACCCTAGCCAAGTAGAATAATAAATTGTGTTGTTTAAATGATGAAGAGATCTATCATATTTACTTTCCCATTGATTTGTTAAAGAGCTCTATAAATAGACTAACTTCCAGGACTATGAATCCTAAGTAAATCTAGTACCCAGTACCATATAATGGCAAGCACTCTCCTCAAGTACTTTAAACTATGACAGATTCCTTACATTGAGAGATGGGCTCAAAAAATATATATAACCTTTATTCTATCTCGTAATTTAGAAATTTAATATGAATTGGTGGGAATAGATGAAATTAATAGATGAATAGATGAAATCAGAGGATTTTCAGAGCAGTGAAAACACTCTGTATGTATGATACTATTGATATAATGATGGACACATATCATTATACTTTTCTCCAAATTCATGAAATATGCAACAACAAGAGAGAACCCTAAGGTAAACTATGGACTTTGGGTTATTATGTGTCAATGTAAGTTCATCATCTGTAACAAATTTGGAACAAATCAACTCTAGGAGAAGCTGATAATGGGAGATACTACGTATGTGTAGGGGTAGGGGTATATGAAAAACCTGTACATTCCTTTCAATTAAACTGTGAACCTAAAACTGTTCTTAAAAAAAAAAAAAAAGCCTTTATTAAAATCTAATCCAATGTACTTACTCACTGATGTAGAGGCTTCTACATGAAAATGCCAGGTATTTCTTTAGAGTGTAATTTCTTGGAGCTATGAGCTACACTGAGGTAAGGACTATGACATATTCTTTAGATCAGCCTTACTTAGAGATGCCTTGTGACTCCAGTCCCAGCCTTTGGCTCATGAAGCAGGGAAGGAAAAAGTGCATTCTCTGAGGTATGTGACAAACCGTGCTCACTGCCTCCTTCCAGTGCAGTCTCCGGCCTCCATGGACGATGTGCTGCTTTAATTACTTAGAACACATGGTGCCAAAGCGTCACCCACTTTAACAGGCACTTTGGTCTATCAGCTCCCCAGTGACAACTAATTTTATCAACCAGTGATTTCTTGACAAGAAGCTTTGGACTTAATCCTACTATCGAGCTACTGAAAATGGCTCCTATACAGTTCAGTTCAATTCAGTTCAGTCGCTCAGTCATGTCAGACTCTTTGAGATCCCATGAATCTCAGCACACCAAGCCTCCCTGTCCATCACCAACTCCTGGAGTCCACCCAAACCGATGTCCATTGAGTCGGTGATGCCATCCAGCCATCTCATCCTCTGTCGTCCCCTTCTCCTCCTGCCCCCAATCCCTCCCAGCATCACAGTCTTTTCCAATGAGTCAACTCTTCGCATGAGGTGGCCAAAGTACTGGAGTTTCAGCTTTAGCATCATTCCTTCCAAAGAAATCCCAGGGTTGATCTCCTTCAGAATGGACTGGTTGGATCTCCTTGCAATCCAAGGGACTCTAAAGAGTCTTCTCCAACACCACACTTCAAAAGCATCAATTCTTCGGCGCTCAGCTTTCTTCACAGTCCAACTTTCATATCCATACATGACCACAGGAAAAACCATAGCCTTGACTAGATGAACCTTTGTCGGCAAAGTAATGTCTCTGGTTTTGAATATGCTATCTAGGTTGGACATAACTTTCCTTCCAAGGAGTAAGTGTCTTTTAATTTCATGGCTGCAGTCACCATATTCAGTGATTTTGGAGCCCCAAAAAAGAAAGTCTGACACTGTTTCCACTGTTTTCCCATCTATTTCCCATGAGGTGGTGGGGCCGGATACCATGATCTTCGTTTTCTGAATGTTGAGCTTTAAGCCAACTTTTTCACTCTCCACTTTCACTTTCATCAAGAGGCTTTTGAGTTCCTCTTCACTTTCTGCCATAAGGGTGGTGTCATCTGCATATCTGAGGTTATTGATATTTCTCCCAACAATCTTGATTCCAGCTTGTGTTTCTTAGAGTCCAGTATTTCTCATGATGTACTCTGCATATAAGTTAAATAAGCAGGGTGACAATATACAACCTTGACGAACTCCTTTTCCTATTTGGAACCAGTCTGTTGTTCCATGTCCAGTTCTAACTGTTGCTTCCTGACCTGCAAACAAATTTCCCAAGAGGCAGATCAGGTGGTCTGGTATTCCCATCTCTTTCAGAATTTTCCACAGTTTATTGTGATCCACACAGTCAAAGGCTTTGGCATAGTCAATAAAGCAGAAAGAGATGTTTTTCTGGAACTCTCTTGCTTTTTCCATGATCCAGCGGATGTTGGCAATTTGATCTCTGGTTTCTCTGCCTTTTCTAAAACTAGCTTGAACATCAGGAAGTTCACAGTTCACATATTGCTGAAGCCTGGCTTGGAGAATTTTGAGCATTACTTTACTAGCGTGTGAGATGAGTGCAATTGTGTGGTAGTTTGAGCATTCTTTGGCATTGTGTTTCTTTGGGATTGGAATAAAAACTGACCTTTTCCAGTCCTGTGGCCACTGCTGAGTTTTCCAAATTTGCTGACCTATTGAGTGCAGCACTTTCACAGCATCATCTTTCAGGATTTGAAATAGCTCCACTGAAATTGCATCACGTCCATTAGCTTTGTTCGTAGTGATGCTTTCTAAGGCCCACTTGACTTCACATTCCTGGATGTCTGGCTCTAGGTCAGTGATCGCATCATCGTGATTATCTGGGTCATGAAGGTCTTTTTTGTAGAGTTTTCTGTGTATTCTTGCCACCTCTTCTTAATTTCTGCTTCTGTTAGGTCTGTCCTTTATCGAGCCCATCTTTGCATGAAATGTTCCCTTGATATCTCTAATTTTCTTGAAGAGACCTCTAGTCTTTCCCATTCTGTTGTTTTCCTCTATTTCTTTGCATTGATTGCTGGGCAAGGCTTTCTTATCGCTTCTTGCTATTCTTTGGAACTCTGCATTCAGATGCTTATATCTTTCCTTTTCTCCTTTGCTTTTCACTTCTCTTCTTTTCACAGCTATTTGTAAGGCCTCCCCAGACAGCCATATTGCTTTTTTGCATTTCTTTTCCATGGGGATGGTCTTGATCCCTATCTCCTGTACAATGTCACTAACCTCATTCCATAGTTCATCAGGCACTCTATCTATCAGATCTAGGTCCTTAAATCTATTTCACACTTGCACTGTATAATCATAAGAGACTTGTATTAGGTCATACCTGACTGGTCTAGTGTTTTTCCCTATTTTCTTCAATTTAAGTCTGAATTTGGCAATAAAGAGTTCATGATCTGAGCCACAGTCAGCTCCTGGTCTTGTTTTTGTTAACTGTATAGAGCTTCTCCATCTTTGGCTGCAAAGAATATAATCAATCTGATTTCAATGTTGACCATCTGGTGATGTCCATGTGTAGAGCCTTCTCTTGTGTTGTTGGAAGAGGGTGTTTGTTATGACCAGTGCATTTTCTTGGCAAAATTCTATTAGTCTTTGCCCTGCTTCATTCCATATCCCAAAGCCACATTTGCCTGTTACTCCAGGTGTTTCTAGATTTCCTACTTTTGCATTCCAGTCCCCTATAATGAAAAGGACATCTTTTTTGGGTTTTTGAAGAAGGAAATGGTGAACCCACTACAGTATTCTTGCGTAGAGAATTCCATGGACTGAGGAGCCTGGTGGGCTAAAGTTCATGGGGTCTCAAAGAGTCAGACATGACTAAATGATTAATATCCCTGTTGGCTCAACTGATAAAGAATTCGCCTGCATTGTGGGAGACCTGGGTTTGATCCCTTGGTTGGGAAGATCCCCCAGAGAAGGGACCGGCCACCCACCCCAGTATTCTGGCCTGAAGAGTTCCATGGACTGTATAGTCCATGGGGTCGCAAAGAGTTGGATATGACTGACCGACTTTCACTTTCACTTTCAGAGTCGATATTATGTATCTTACATTGTGTGATAAACAGAGAATGATATAAGTTTTCTTGACTTCAGGGAGCTTATAGATCAACAAACATAGATAGTTAATAAAGATATTTATCCCATTGCTTGAAATAAATACACAAATATGAAAATTAATTAATATCTCTCTTAATTCATTTGGACTACAATTACATGACACCATAGTAGAAGGATTAAATAATAAACATTTTTCACAAGTTTAGTGGCTAGGAAATCCAAGATTAAGCTGCAGACAGACTTCATATCTGGTGAGTTCCCCTACCTCATTCATAGATGGCCATCTTTTCCCTGTGTTGTCACATGGCAGAAGGGTCTAAAGAATTCTCTAACATTTCTTCACAACAGTTTTATGACCTATTCATTGGGCAAAGGGCCCACCTTCAAATACTCCCACATTAAATAGGATTTAACTTATGCTTTTGGAGAGGGACAAAATCTTTAAGTCTATAGCAACATCCAAAAGTGAAGAAATAATTTACATATGTTCAAAAGAGTCTTTTGATGAAAGTGAAAGAGGAGAGTGAAAAAGCTGGCATAAAACCCAACACTCAAAAAAAAAAAAAAAATCATGGCATTCGGTCCCATCACTTCATGGCAAATAAATGGGGAAACAGTGACATACTTTACTTTATTGGGTTCCAAAATCACTGAGATAGTGACCGCAGCCATGAAATTAAAAGACATTTGCTCCTGGAAAGAATAGTTATGACAAACATATTAAAAAGCAGACACATTACTTTGCTGACAAAGTTCTGTATAATCATAGCTGTGATTTTTCTAGTAGTTATGTACAGACATGAGAGTTGGGCCATAAAGAAGGGTAGGCATTGAAGAATTGATGCTTTCAAACTGTGATGTTAGAGAAGACTCCTAAAAGTCTTGGACAGCAAGGAGATTCAATTTTGGTTTATGATCAATTTAGGAGTGGTGTCCGAGGTGAAGGAGGCATCTAATAAAGCCAAGTAGGTGAGAAAGAAGTACATGGGCACAGAAAGTGTAGGGCTGAGGGAGATGGTGATGACAATGAGCAGATGGGACAGAACAGTAGATTTAAAAAAAAAATGAATAGAAAGACAATGAAGAGTATTTTCTGCAAGTGTGGATTCTGTGTGAGTCCCAGGAGAACAAATTCAGTCACATTCTTGGAACGGCTGAGGCCATCCATTCATCAAGTAATAGCTTCCTGGGGCCTGACTTATTTACAAAGTAACAAAGAATGATACCTGTTCATCACCAAAGGATCGTGGTCTGAACTTACAACAAAATAGTGCAGTCACTGTAACTGTAGAGTATGCCCTTGACACTTTGTCCCAGTATTTGTTTCAATTTTTTCTTATTTCCTCCATAAAGCTTTCTATCTCTTCAGATACCTAGCACCAGTCACCTGTAAACCATCTGTAGGGCAAATTTGGTGTGTAATTTACTGAGAAAACACTGGACTGTCTACTTGAGAACTGAATTCTCCTTCTTGTTCTGATCCCATTAGACTTTACTGCATCATCTCAGTTCTTTGGGCCCTTCACTGTGTCCATGAGATTCAGTTCAGTTCAGTTCAGTTCAGTCGCTTAGTCGAGTCCGACTCTTTGAGACCCCATGAACCACAGCACGCCAAATCATAATTCTTAGATGTATTTTATAGGCTAAGAACTGCTGTTCACAGGTAAGAGTTATTCCCTTTTCCATGATGGAATTTCAGTTTGACATCTCATCTCCTAACTGTGGAAAGAAAAAACATGATGAAGAAATATTTGCAAAGCGGGGGAGTTTAGGGAAATATGTATAAGTCCTTGGTGAAACATCCTTTCTGGTACCTATAAGAACACATAAACTATTCAGTTGTGTTTTCTTACTGTCCCCCTAGAGTCATTGGGATAATGTCCTCAGTGCCTGAAACCTATCAGATGATGAGTAATTGTTTGGTATTAAATTGTCATTCTCCAAAAGTAAGGATATGCTTGTTTCCCCAAAGCATAAACTCAGCAGGAATTCAAATGTCCATGTCCTCCAGCTCTGTTGACCTATAATCTCTCCACTGTATGAGAAATAAATAAACATTTGAAGGAAACCTGCACTCCAGTTTAAGAGTTTCTGAATACTCTCCAGAGTAAGCATGAAAATATTTAAATGCCTCTAGAAAAGTGCATGTTATGGATATTTTACCTTAAAGATAATTTGGGTATATGTTAAAAGATTATTTTATTTTTCAAAATTCTTCTCTCTATATAATTTAATATACATATTCTGTATATTCATAGCTTCAGTGTGTGTGTGTGTGTGTGTGTGTGTGTGTGTGTGTGTTTGTGTTAGTTGCTCAGTTGTGTCCTATTCTTTGCAACTCCATGGACTGTAGCCTGCCAGACCTCAGGTTCCTCTGTCCATTATATTTTCCAGGCAAGAATACTGGAGTGCGTTGCCAACCCCTGCCATCCAGGGGATCTTCCCAAACTAGGGATTCAACCCATGTCTCCCACATTACAAGCAGATTCTTTACCATCTGAGCCAGCAGAGAAACCCATAATTTCAGTTCAGTTCAGGTCAGTTCAGTCGCTCAGTCATGTCCGACTCTTTGCAACCTCATGAATCACAGGACTCCAGGCCTCCCTGTCCATCACCAACTCTTGGAGTTCACACAAACTCATGTCCATCGAGTTGGTGATGCCATCCAGTCATCTCATCCTCTGTCGTCCCCTTCTCCTCCTGCCCCCAATCCCTCCCAGCATCAGAGTCTTTTCCAATGAGTTAACTCTTCGCATGAGGTGGCCAAAGTACTGGAGTTTCAGCTTCAGCATCAGTCCTTTCAACGAACACCCAGGACTGATTTCCTTTAGGATGGACTGGTTGGATCTCCTTGCAGTCCAAGGGACTCTCAAGAGTCTTCTCCAACACCACAGTTCAAAAGCATCGATTCTTTGGTGCTCAGCTTTCTTCAGAGTCCAACTCTCACATCCTTACATGACCACTGGAAAAACCATAGCCTTGACTAGACGGACCTTTGCTGGCAAAGTACTATCTCTGCTTTTCAATATGCATAACTTCAGTAGATTTGGTTAAAAAAAAAAAAAAAAAGCTCAATTCATATAGATGTTCAACACACAAATCTTTCAAGGAAAGGAAATACTTATTTTCAAGTGCTGTAAATAAAAATGTAATGTGAAGAAAAGAAATAATTTGCTAGGTAAGTTAGAAAGACAGGTAATGTACCATACATATAAGTGTATATGCACCAACTACCACAAACACATATAAAATCCATTACTTGCTATTTATTCCTACAAGTTCACTCAGTCAACAAATATTTACTGGAAACTTACTATGTATATTAATGTATGCTTATTCATACAAAGTCATAAATGGTGCTGCTCTTAAATGTCCTTAGTGCCTGACCTACCATTATCAAAAGGCAGCAGCTCACCCATCCACAGTAGGAACGACCCTCCCAGTCCTTTATGTTTCTACTATATGCATTTTCACGCCTTCTTCTACCATCTTCCAACAGCATCCATCATTCCTGTTTACAAGATAGTGCATGACTAATACAACAAGAAATTTGCAGTTTTAAATTTGCCAAGGAGAAGAGAAATAGATGCAATTAAATATATTTCATAAAGCATATCTTTTCAAAGATAAATGAATGAAAAACTTTATGTTTAATTATCTAAGATGAAACATTTATTCATGTGTGGAAACAAAGTGCACCATTGTCAGAGCATTTCCTCATTCTTTAGTAGGACCCCCCAGCATATAAAGAAGACAGTGTAAATAAAGTAAGAATTAAACATAGTTTATGAAAGTGTTTTAGAAACAACAATGAAGGAATACAAATTACTTTATTTTTTCATTTTTTCTTTGCCTCTGAAATACTTCTTTTAAGAATAAACCATAATGTAAAATATTTTTAAAACAGAAAAATCGCTATGTACAAATATGTCCAATACTATTAATAAGAGCTGTGGAAAATTTAGAAACAACATGAAATGTTCAACACTGGAGAATAAGATAATTAAATTTTCTCTTAATTGCACATCTCTTTGAATAATATATAGTACATCTTTGTGAATAATATATACTTTTTTAAAAAGTTGTGCAATGTCATAAAAAATTCTAAAGTTGTAATATTAAGTGAGGGAAATTTTGGATGCATATTTGACTTGCAAATTTATTTTAACTTATGTAAGTGCAACTAATTATATTATTAATTCAACCAATTTAAATATATGAAAGAAGAAAGTGAAAGTGTTAGTCACTCCATTATGTCCAACTCTTTGTGACCCCATGGACTGTAGCCTTCCAGGCTCTTCTCTCCACGGAATTTTCCAGGCAAGAATACTGGAGTGCATAGCCATTCCATTCTGTAGTGGATGTTCTGGACTCAGGGATCACACTCTTGTCTCCTCCATTGGCAGGCAGATTCTTTACCATCTGAGCCACCAGGGAAGCCCATTTAAGTATATATCAGTAAGAAATAAATGACACCAAAATATTCTTGCTTCTAAATTGGTAGTACTATAGTTGAGTCTACCTTTCTTGTTATTTTGTATGCTGAAAAAGGGATTTAAATCTAATGTAAGCTTGGATGAGGGTTGATTGTATAATATGTAATATGTATTTAAACCTGAGAATGTATGATTACATGATTTCTCAAAAATAATCTCACCTATGAATGAGTCTAACATACCTCCATGGCTAGGCCCCAGGCCGCTGTTAGTTGATTGGGAAAGAAGTAAAAGCTATAAGATAAAGATGTCAATTAACTCAGCTACACTAAGTGTCTCTTGATTTATTAATTGTAACTTTGTAAAAGCTTTAAAAGCACTACCATATATCCTATTGGTTGGCAAAATCTATGAAATTTCTTCGCTATGACTAATTGGAACTCATGGGTATTTCCCTATCATTAACAGATCTTGCCAACAAACCAATTATTTCAAATAAGGTGACAACATCAGAGAGAAATTTTTACAGTGTTCCTCTCTAATTTTAAACTTCCATCCATGGCGGATTCATTTTGATATTTGGCAAAACTAATACAATTTTGTAAAGTTTAAAAATAAAATTGAATAGTAGGGAAAAAAAAAAAAAAAACTTCATCCATAAGTCTACATGAAAACATAACATTATCTCAAAAGAGAAAATGCTGACCGCTTATAAACTTGGATTGTGTGTGTGTGTGTTGTGTGTTCAGTGGTGTCTGACTCTTAGTGATCCCCATGGGCTATAGCGTGCCAGGCATCAAAACTGTATAGCTTGTATCTCCTTCATTGTCAGGCAAATTCTTTACCACTGGTTCACCTGGGAAGCCATAAACTGGATATTTGATAATAAATGAGCTTAAATTTGGAGTCTGAATATTTGATACCATATAAATTAAACACTTAGGTGTGTGTTTTATTTTTAATTTTATTATATTTTATTTTTAATTGATCTACTGTTTATGTTAATCAAAATTTATAAATATTGTTTCCATATGTATGTTAAGTGATAATTATGAACCCTTTTGTAATATTAGCACTTCACAATGGAAAGAATTTATAGTACTTCCTCAAAGTGCTTATTTATTGTTCCAATTTTGTAATTAGATTAATATGTTAATGATTAAAGTAATTCCATTCTTCAGTTATGTCCAAAAATTGTAAAATGCATTTTACATTTAAATTTATCCCATAATATTTTTATGGAATACTAAAAATGGGGTATGACATTCACAGTTTATAACAAGGAAGCATGAAAAAGTGAATAACACAATTTACCAAGGGGAAGTAAAGAATCACATCATTGGCTCTTTGAGGTTTTTTGTATTTCCATACAAATTGTGAAATTATTTGTTCTAGCTCTAAGATGAATGGAACTGGAGGAATCAACCTACCTGACTTCAGGCTCTACTACAAAGCCACAGTCATCAAGACAGTATGGTACAGGCACAAAGAGAGAAATATAGATCAATGGAACAAAATAGAAAGCCCAGAGATAAATCCACGCACATATGGACACCTTATCTTTGACAAAGGAGGCAAGAATATACAATGGATTAAAGACAATCTCTTTAACAAGTGGTGCTGGGAAAACTGGTCAACCACTTGTAAAAGTGTTGGGGGCCAGCGTGAGGCACTCCACCCATGGCAAAGGTCATGAGGAAGGAGGCTCACATACGCAAAGGCAGGATCAAGCCTCAGGAGTCCCCCTGGAAATCCTTGAGCATCTACCCCCATAACCAGAGCCTGCCTACTTTACTAATTTGTGCTCTCACCTACTCCTCTGACTTTACGGGGGGCTGTCCCCCACCACCTATTTCAGAGAAGGAGTTAAC
Organism: Bos taurus; assembly: GCF_002263795.3. Lineage (NCBI taxonomy): Eukaryota > Metazoa > Chordata > Mammalia > Artiodactyla > Bovidae > Bos > Bos taurus. The sequence continues at coordinate 84,526,170 of NC_037342.1, read as the reverse complement.
TTAGAGCTCCAGTTAATAATAATTCCTGGGCGTGATAGGAGTGTTTCAACCTACAAACTCCTCTGAAGGTTCTCTAGCCTGCCTGACAGGCTTGTCCAGCCACATGTCATTGTTCACAGCCTCCCAACTATGAGAGGCATGAGATGCTTTAAACCTTCTAAAAACAGGTTCCTTAGAAAAGTTAGAAAACTATTAGTATAGGTATAATGGGCTGATTAGAAATTGTATTGGTGAAGGGTTTTTCATTTGTTGAGTCAATGTTTGTTGCTAAGACTCCACATCCCCTGCCCTTATACACATTAATGAATATATAGAAGAAATAAGTATTAACTTTTGATATTAATCACATTAGACCTTAGGCTAAGTAAATTCTTTCCTTAACTAAAACCCACTACACCCTCACCCTATAGGAATGTAACTTTATTTGAGTGACGTCTGTTTTAAGAATAATCACCCCTGGAGAAATAAGTGTTGACTGACTGCTGTCACAAGGAGAGGGTCGCAAATTGTCACCAGGCCCCCCTGGCCAGAAGATGATGTAACACCCCTAAGACCTCTGTATACATTTGTGTGAAGTGCCTGACTTTGACAAAAAAGCCAGGACTGCTGACCCCACGTGATTTTTGCATAACATCTCAGTGTATAAAAGTAGACCATGGAAAATAAAGAATTGGGATCAGTTTCTTGAAATACTGGTCTCCCCATGTTGCTCCCTCTCTCACTCGGGCTGAGTCTCCATCTGGAGTGCGGAACCCACCATGCTTACTAATTATGCCTGGGCTTCTAAGATCCGACCAGGGAGGCCTCAGTGTCTCCTCTCCTTCGGGAGAACGGAAGGACGCCTGCGGCCTACATAAGTGGTGCAACCTTCTTGTCTTGAAGTTTTATTGGTCTCCCGCGTAAACCAAGCTACTCAGCCTCTTTTTCCACTGAATTTTCCTGCTGAGCTATCCTCATTCTATTACTCTTTACGTCTCTAATTAATATCTAATTGAAGCTATTGTATCCTGATCCTCGCCGACACCATTCCCGCTTCAAATACCCTGGATCAGCCAGGGCTGGACCCCAGCATAAAAGAATGAAACTAGAACACTTTCTAACACCATACACAAAAATAAACTCAAAATGGATTAAAGATCTAAATGTAAGACCAGAAACTATAAAACTCCTAAAGGAGAACATAGGCAAAACACTCTGCGACATACATCACAGCAGGATCCTCTATGACCCACCTCCCAGAATATTGGAAATAAAATCAAAAATAAACAAATGGGATCTAATTAAACTTAAAAGCTTTTGCATAACAAAGGAAACTATTAGCAAGATGAAGAGGCAGCCTTCAGAATGGGAGAAAATAATAGCAAATGAAGCAACTGACAAACAACTAATCTCAAAAATATACAAGCAACTCCTAAAGCTCAATTCCAGAAAAATAAATGACCCAATCAAAAAATGGGCCAAAGAACTAAATAGACATTTCTCCAAAGAAGACATACAGATGGCTAACAAACACATGAAAAGATGCTCCACATCACTCATTATCAGAGAAATGCAAATCAAAACCACTATGAGGTACCATTTCACACCAGTCAGAATGGCTGCGATCCAAATGTCTACAAGCAATAAATGCTGAAGAGGGTGTGGAGAAAAGGGAACCCTCTTACACTGTTGGTGGGAATGCAAACTAGTACAGCCACTATGGAGAACAGTCTGGAGATTCCTTAAAAAACTGGAAATAGAACTGCCTTATGATCCAGCAATCCCACTGCTTGGCATACGCACTGAGGAAACCAGAAGGGAAAGAGACACGTGTACCCCAATGTTCATCGCAGCACTGTTTATAATAGCCAGGACATGGAAGCAACCTAGATGTCCATCAGCAGATGAATGGATAAGAGAGCTGTGGTACATATACACAATGGAGTATTACTCAGCCATTAAGAAGAATACATTTGAATCAGTTCTAATGAGGTGGATGAAACTGGAGCCGATTATACAGAGTGAAGTAAGCCAGAAAGAAAAACACCAATACAGTATACTAACACATATATATGGAATTTAGAAAGATGGTAACAATAACCCTGTGTATGAGACAGCAAAAAAGACACTGATGTATTGAACAGTCTTATGGACTTTGTGGGAGAGGGAGAGGGTGGGAAGATTTGGGAGAATGGCATTGAAACATGTGTAATATCATGTATGAAATGAGTCACCAGTTCAGGTTTGATGCACGATACTGGATGCTTGGGGCTGGTGCACTGGGATGACCCAGAGGGATGGTATGGGGAGGGAGGAGGGAGGAGGGTTCAGGATGGGGAACACATGTATACCTGTGGCGGATTCATTTTAATATTTGGCTAAACCAATACAATATTGTAAAGTTTAAAAATAAAATAAAATTAAAAAAAAAAGAATCACATCATTAAATCTTGGGTCAGGAGTTGTGTCTTTAAATTATGTTTCACAACTAAACAGGAATGACACATTTATACTACCAACAACTGTAAGACCCTTTGCAAATACCTACAAACAGAAATAAATACTGAAGTTTGAAATTATTTTGTAAATAAGTTGAATTCAATTCAATAAAATCCAACTTATCGATATTCATATATATATATGTGTGTGTGTATATATATATCTCCACACTATTCAAGATATTTAAATATGCTTTCTTTAAAGAGAAACATAAATTGGACATAACTATGGATGTGTTCCGGAGAATATAATCACTGTGAGCAGCATGCATCATGAAGGAAAAGTGATTTAGAAACTGAAACCATGTGACTAAACCTATAAAGAAGTTGGCTGGACTTTTTATTATTATGGATCTGCAATAATACTTGTGAAGGCAGATGCCAAAAACAATTTGAATGAGGATTTGAACCTATATAAAGAACTATGATAAATACGGATTTTGCTGAAATATTATGAAAGTGCCTTGAACTCTTCTTTCAGCTCTGAAATTAAAGAGTGAGATTAGAGAATAAGCATGTACTGAAAAAGTCATCATTCTGAACCTCATAATAGACGGAAATTCACTCACTATGGTCCATTAAGTGGTCACCCAGTTTCCACTTAAATATCTAACATACTGGGCAAAGAGGTTGCCTTAAAACCCCTTGGGTCTCTTTAACCCAGTTCCAAAAGCCCTAGAGAAGCATAAAATGGAAAGAGAGTGGAAAGTGAAAGGGTTAGTTGGCTCGTTCATGTCTGATTCTTTACAGCCCCGTGGACTGTAGCCCCCAGGCTGCTCCGTTTATGGAATTCTCCAAGAAAAAATACTGAAGTGGGTTGCCGTTCCCTTTTCCAGGGGATCTCCCTGACCCAGAGATCAAACTCAGGTCTCCCACATTGCAAGCAGATTCTTTACCATCTAAGCCACATGGAGTTAGGTATAAATCAGTGAAGATTGCCCATGAAAATAAGTTTTCAAAAGAAGAGTTCTTGGAGCTATACCAGAAAAGTCTATTTCCAGAATACAAATCCAAAAACAGTGGTTTAAAACCCTGGAGAGACAGCAACACAGATTCTAAAACTTGAAGAGTAAACTAGAATGAAAACAAAAAATTTTATGTATGGATCATATCATAGTTCATCAGAAAATAGTTGAGGTATGTTTTGATGTTTAATGGTTTCAAGGACTAATTTTACAAAACCCAATACCTGTCAGAATAATCTTATGGACAACTTCATGCATTTCAATAGATAAAGAAACAAGTTCTCAAAACACTAAAGCACTCACAACAGAGCTCATATTGTATTGTTGTTGTTCAGTCAGTAAGTCATATCTGACTCTTTGTGACCCCATGGTATTAGCCAAAACCAAAATCCTTTGATCCCAGAAGGACATCTAGGTTGTTTACCAAAAATTGAAAAGTTGTGGCCTGTGGTCTCAAAAATCTTTCAATGTTCCTTCAAATTGAAGTAGAAGCAAATATGACAATATTTATGTCAATAAACATAACAGCTTTGGCAAAATCACAGAACTTGGACACAATTTCCAATTTACCAGAGTAAACTACTTGTAGATAGAGGGAAACTACTTAAGATTGTAGAATGCAATAATGTGAAACAAAACTTATGTCTCCTGATTCTGAAACTAGTTTTCTTCCTCAATATAATGTTTTCCTAACAAAAAAAATGCTTGCTAAATATTGTTGCATCATTGAGTCTATTGATTTTTTCAATAGAACATATGGTACCCATGAAGTGGGAGACTGGATGTCTCTGTCAAAAGAAGAAACTATAAACACATTTATGGCTTATATACACATTTTTATTTTGGTAACACACCATTTTAAAAAGAGTAAAAATTAATCCTCAACAAAGTCTTGTAAGTTAGGCAAATTGTTCAGCTAAGTACTTTCTTTAACTGTGGAATAATGGTATCGTGTTTCTTTTCTTTTCTTTTTTTTTTTATGTTTCTTATAATCTCCTATTGCAGTTTTCAAATTCTAATGCTGAAATTGCTTTATGGATACATTTTACTGTGTGCTTTTGAAAATCACTTGCATTTAATTTCTACTAATAATAGTTAAACTAATGGAATGTCATTCTGTATGGTATGTAAACAAGAAATTATATAGCAAATCATAATCAAAGACTAACCTCAAGAAATTAGATATAAGGAAAAATCACAGGTTGTAGAACAAGAGTATTGGAGCTCAAAATTGACTTACATGTTCTGTCATCCAATTATTTCTCCTTTCTGATCCTTCATTTTTCTGTAAAATTAGAGTACTGCATCTTAACTTTATTATATTTTGTGACAATTTGAGAACACATAAGTTAAAAATAGTATAATTAACTTTTATAATCATTAATAGCTTTTATTTAACAAAACAAGAAATTCAATATAATTTTACATATTAGATATATCAGGTATGTACCCAGAGGTTACTGACAAGCATCTTCTTTCTGTTTTATATTCCTTATCATTATAGACATTAGTAGGTCACACAGTTTTATTAGAACTGAATGCTTATGTACATAAAACACACTATATAATTGTGTAATTTTAACCAAAAAAAAAAAAATTCAATTAGTAAAAAAAAAGAGAGGTTCTGATGAATGCTGTCTTTTTTTGATATTCTTTGAAATGTTTGAATCAGTATCAGATTTGGAGTTAGAAGATTGAAGAAATGAGTAACAGATGTGTCTATTAGATTGGGTAGATATTGAACTATTTTGAATCTTGTTCTACATCTGTGAAACGGGAATAAACATAATAATGCCTACTTTCCAGAGCTGCTGTTAGTGTCAGGTGAGAGGTATGGAAAGGGCTCTCAGATAACCAAATATGAAAATATAGAGATCATGATAGAAATGAAATCTTAATATTGGATCATTTCTCATCTGAAATTGCACTCCTGTTTAATAACATTCTAAGACTTCCAGAAAAACATCTATTTCTGCTTTATTGACTATGCCAAAACCTTTGACTGTGTGGACACGATTGACTGACTGATCTGATATGATCTAATGAAAATTCTGAAAGAGATGGGAATACCAGACCACCTGACCTGCCTCTTGAGAAACCTGTACGCAGGTCAGGAAGCAACAGATAGAACTGGACATGGAACAACAGACTGGTTCCAAATAGGAAAAGGAGTATGTCAAGGCTGTATATTGTCACCCTGCTTCTTTAATTTATATGCAGAGTACATCATGAGAAATGCTGGGCTGGAGGAAGCACAAGCTGGAATCAAGATTGTCAGGAGAAATATCAATAACCTCAGATATGCAGATGACACCATCCTTATGGCAGAAATTTAAGAACTAAAGAGCTTCTTGATGAAAGTGAAAGAGGAGAGTGAAAAAGTTGGCTTAAACCTCAACATTCAGAAAACTAAGATCATGGCATCTGGTCCCATCACTTTATGGCAAGTAGATGGGGAAACAGTGTCAGACTTTATCTTTTTTTGGCTCCAAAATCACTGCAGATGGTGATTGCAGCCATGAAATTAAAAGATGCTTACTCCTTGGAAGGAAAGTTATGACCAACCTACACAGCATATTAAAAAGCAGAGACATTACTTTGCCAACAAAGTTCTGTCTAGTCAAGGCTATGGTTTTTCCAGTGGTCATGTATGGATGTGAGAGTTGGACTATAAAGCAAGTTGAGTGCCAAAGAATTGATGCTTTTGAACTGTGGTGTTGGAGAAGACTCTTGAGCCCTTTGACTGCAAGGAGATCCAACCAGTCCATTCTAAAGATCAGTCGTGGGTGTTTTTTGGAAGGAACGATGCTAAAGCTGAAACTCCAATACTTTGGCCACCTCATGTGAAGAGTTGACTCATTGGAAAAGACTCTGATGCTGGGAGGGACTGGGGTCAGGAGGAGAAGGGGACGACAGGGGATGAGATAGCTGGATGGCATCACCGACTTGATGGACATGAGTTTGTGTGAACTCCGGGAGTTGGTGATGGACAGGGAGGCTTCGCATGGTGCAATTCGTGGGTCACAAAGAGTTGGACACGACTGAGCGACTGAACTGAACTGATAAGTGGGATCATAGAGTATTTGTCTTTCTATTTCTGCTTATTTCACTTAGCATAGTTCCGTTTAAGTTCCTTTATGTTTTCACAAATTTCAGGATTCCCTTCTTTTATATTGCTGAATGAAAGTCCATTATACACATACACACACACACACATATATTTCGTATTTCTTTTATCCATTCATCTATCGATGCACATTTGGTTGTTTCCAGATCTTAGCTATGTGAATAATGCTGCAATGAGCATGGGGGTAGAGATGACACTTCAGATTCCTGATTTCATATTTTTTAATATATATACAAAGCAGAATTGCATAATACAATTTTATTTTGTTTTTGTTTTTAATTGCTTGAGAAACCTCCGTAATGTTCACTGTAGTGACTGGAAAAAAATATATATTCCCATTAATAGTATAGATCCATTTTTCTCTACATTTTCACCAAAACTTTTTGTCTCATATAGATCTCATATGGCCATCTTAACAGATGAAAGGCAATCTCTTTTTGTTATGAATTGCATTTCTCTGATGATTAGTGATGTCGAGCACCTTCTCATGTTCCTGTGGCCATTCCTATATTTTCATGGGAAAAATATCTATTCAGTTCCTTTCCCATTTTTAAATCAGGTTATTTGTTTTTAAGTCATTTAGCTGTAGAAATTCCTTATATTTTTTAGATATTAACTCCTTATGAATATGTGATTTGCAAATATTTTCTCTAATTCTTCAGATTGCCTTTTCATTTTGTTGATTGTTTCCTTCAATATGTGGAAGCAGTCTGGATTTAGAACTTGAGATCTGGGACTTCAGGCTAATATGATGAGATGAGACTTAACTAACATGAAAGTTTTTACCTTCACCCTCTGAGAGTCCTGAGATGACTTTTTTACAACTTGGCAACCTCACTTGTTAGACACTGTCTACATAGCCCTGTATCTACACAGAAAAGGAAAGAGAGAGGGCCCCTTCTTTCAGCCATCCCTACCAAGGCACCATTCATGTAGGTGCAGCCATCTTGGACAGTCCTTAAAAGCAATATGATGATTACCAAAGAATGACCATGATTCATGACACTTGGAACAGAAGAATTGTTTAGCCATGTTCTGCCTAAATTTATGTGATCAGATACAGAGCAGTGAATGGAAAGATACAAGCCTGTGTGTGATCATAACAAAAACATATACATAAACAAATGTATCCTTATTGGTAATTAAGTACTGATCAATGTGTTGTTTTATACAGACCTGATTGCTTTTGAAAATAGATGCATACATGTGATTCAATACAGACCTATATAATATTGAATATGTATTTACCAGTAGTCACAATCACATGAGGATGGATACAGATCTGAGTGTGTGGCAGCATACCTAGTTGTGTATTGCTGAATACAGACCAATGAATGTTTGGATATAGACATATGCTCATGGCTTTGAGAACTGTGTTTTAGTTCAGGCCAGCAAAAGACACTAATACCTTTCTGACCAGTTGATTGAAAACATGAATCAAATGTATATTAAAAAATTCTCTTTTTCATAAAGGAAGCCAAAAAGCAAGACTTGTCTTCACTTTTAGAAGATGATTACAATATGTATTTATTCTAGATAGGAAAACAAAATACTAAAACATTCCAGGTTCTTCAAAATAATTGTTATGCTCTGACATGCTGGACTTTCAGGTGGTAAAGAATAGCTCAGTTTGTAAAGAATCTGTCTGCAATGCAGGGTTACCCCAGTTCAATTCCTGGGTCAGGAAGATCCCCTGGAGAAGGGAAAGCCTAACCATATTTAGCAATGATATGCTAAATATCTTTTTATGGAAAGTTTTCAAACTTTACAAAATGACCCTAAAGTTTAGAGGGTAAGGGAAATGTGGGAGAGGAGATGGAGAAGAGGAGAAAGTACTCCAGAACTGAACATCTTAGATGGTGTAAAACATGACATACTAAATAGAAACTCTTCAAGCTATATGAAATGAATCATTATGTTGACAGACTATTTTACCTCCTTAGGGAAAATAGACTTACATCTTTGCCCATGACAAATGAAAATAAATTTTAGATGGATTAAAATATAAAGTGTTTTTGGACTTCCCTGATGGCTCAGAGGGTAAAGAATTTGCCTGCAATGCAGGAAAAATCTGAGTTCAGTTCCTGGGTTGGGAAGATCTGCTGGAGAAGGGAACAGCTACCCACTCCAGTATGCTGGCCTGGAGAATTCCATGGACTACATTCCATGGGGTCACAAAGAATCAGACACGACTTTCACTTTCATAAAGTGTTTTTAAAAGTTATTTTTTTTTTAAAGTGGTTAGTGTATGAAATCACTTGAAGGAAATGGAATGTTCCAAAAGTGATATGGTAATAGAAATATCAAAGCAAAAAATATTAAAGTAACATTTATTTTAAAACACTCATAACTATAACATAAAAACACAAGTAAATATTTGTAGCAAATTTCAAATAAAAGTAAATATGTAAAATAATATATATGCATACATATTTAATGTAGAAAGTTTATCAAAACTTATCAGTAAATAGGCTCACTTCAATAGATCAAGAAGTCAAATAACTGACAAAGTTTATAGAGTGGATTCTATGTCCCATACATTGTGCAAGGAACAGGGAATACAAAGACAATTAAGTAACTTTCCTGACTTCAGGGAGCTTATAGATCAATGAACATAGACAATTAACAAAGATACTCATCTCATCACTTGAAATAACTACAGAAATTTGAAAATTCACTAAATTTCTGTCTTGGTATACTTGGGCTGCTTTTATAGAATACCGAATACTAGGTGGATTAAATAATGCACATTTATTTTATCTCAGTTCTGGAGGCTTGGGCATCCAAGATCAAGGAGCTGATAGAGTCCATATCTGGTGAGGGCCCCTCTCTAGTTTACATATGCTCATCTTTTTCTTGTGTCCTCACATGGCAGAAGGGTACATGAGCTCTCGAGGTTTCTTTGTAAAGGCATCAATCCCATTTATAAGGGCACCATCTTCATAACCTGATTACTTACCAAAGGCCCCCCTCCAAACACCACTACATTAGAAAGGATTTAACTTATGATTTGGAAAGGGACAAAGAATTTGAGTTTACAGCAACATTTAAAAATGGAGGAAAAATTACATAAATTCTGATAAATCCAAATGCTTGGTATTATTTGGTAAATAGCATTCTGTTTGAGATAATATAAGCCATCTGCATGAAACAGGAATAAAAATCAGGATATGTGGTTCTGAGAGAGTCAATTCCCAGGCATGTTGATAAGAAGTCCAGGGGCTTCCAAGGAGAGAGGGGTTGGGGTTCTGGAGGGAGAGATAGGAGTCTGTAATTCTCAAGGAGGAGGAAAGCACAAACTTCCCCCCTCGCCCCTGCACTCCTCAGTCACATAAAACAGTTTTTTCTTTAAGCCCTGAACTGAAGATTACACAACAAACAACTCAGTTTAAACTCTGAAAGTGAAAGTGAAGTTGTTCAGTCGTGTCCGACTCTTTGCGACCCCATGAATTGCAGCATGCCAGGCCTCCCTGTCCATCACCAACTCCCAGAGCTTCTTCAAACTCATATCCACCGAGTCACTATGCCATCCAGCCATGTCATCCTCTGTCGTCCCCTTCTCCTCCTGTCCCCAATCCCTCCCAGCATCAGGGTCTTTTCCAATGAGTCAACTCTTTGCATGAGGTAGCCAAAGTATTCGAGTTTCAGCCTCAGCATCAGTCCTTCCAATGAACACCCAGGACTGGTCTCCTGTAGGATGGACTTGTTGTATCTCCTTGCAGTCCAAGGGACTCTCAAGAGTCTTCTCCAACACCACACTTCAAAAGCATCAGTTCTTTGGTGCTCAGCTTTCTTCACAGTCCAACTCTCACATCCTTACACGACTACTGGAAAAACCATAGCTTTGACTAGACGGACCTTTGATGGCAAAGTAATATCTCTGCTTTTCAATATGCTATCTAGGTTGGTCATAACTTTCCCTCCAAGGAGTAAGTGTTTTTTAATTTCATGACTGCAGTCACCATCTGCAGTGATTTTGGAGCCCCCAAAAATAAAGTCTGTCACTGTTTCCCCATCAATTTGCCCTGAAGTGATGGGACTGGATGCCATGATCTTAGTTTTCTGAATGTGGAGTTTTAAGCCAACTTTTTCACTCTCCTCTTTCAATTTCATCAAGAGTCTTAGTTCTTCTTCACTTTCTGCCATAAGGGTGGTGTCATCTGCATATCTGAGGTTATTGGTATTTCTCCCAGCAATCTTGATTCCAGTTTGTTCTTCATCCATGATGTATCAATTTGTGTCCAATTTGGTGCAGATATTGTGATGGCCAAGTTATAAAAGTCCTACTTCCTTGCCTCGAGTGATACAATGCCTCAAAAAATTGCAGATCAAATTAAAAAGTGTTATTTTAATAATATTTTAAAAATACTAAGGGTAATATTATAGTGAAAATGTTAGTTGCTTAGTCTTGTCTGACTCTTTGCGACCCCATGAACTGTAGCCTACCATGGAATTCCTCTGTCCATGGAATTCTCCAGGTGAGAATACTTGAGTTGGTCCCCATTCCCTTCTCCAGGGGATCTTCCCAGGTTTTGACACAGGGATCAAACCCTGGTCTCCCACATTGCAGGCAAATTCTTTACTGTCTGAGCCACCAGGGAAGCCTGGTGTAGGAGTATATCATCCGAACTGTGTAGAAGTATATTCTACAAATGGGAATCAGAGAAGTCTTCTCAGAAAAAGCATTGCTTAGTTGAGTTATTTAAAGGAGTCTCAACTGAAACTGTTTGATAGAATGAATAAAGAAGGCAATAGAATTTCACAGAAATGTGCACCATCTACAAAGTCACAAAAGTGTAATTATTGAAATACACTTCAAAAAATTTATACATTTAGCATGAGTAGATCAAGCTGTGACTAGGTCACTGTCTTTGGTTGTCTTGGAACTCACTGAGTCTTCCTTAGGGTCTTTACTGGATGTTCCCATTTCCTGACCTATAAATACTAATGCCATCCAATGTTATATCTCCAGCTTCAACCTCTACACTTATTTTCAAATTTTGGTATGTAATATCTTAAGTTTTGGACATCTATACTGGAATACCAATTTAGTATGTATAATACAAAGTTTAAAATTTTTCACAATACAAAAGTTGTACCTTAGCTCATTAAATGGTACCACCTTTAATGTTATTGCTCAGACAATAAATTTCACCATCTTTTCACTCCCCTATTGATCTCCTATGACTTATTCAAACCTTTAGCAAATCCATCTGTCTCTACTTTTTAAATGTATCACAAACTTGATGATTCTCTACCCCATCTTCTTCATGGCCATGGAAGCAGCCATGGTATGTCTGCTAGTATTGTCTACTACTACTGGTAGGCCAGGTATGTCTACTAGTATTCTGACTTCTAAAAATCTTTTTTCTTGAAGCAGCCCAACGGTTCTCTTTAATGTTGTTCTGATTATATTGCTCCACTGCTCCAAACTCCCACATGTTAAGTCACTTCTGTTGTTTCCCACTCTTTGCAACTCTATGGATGGTAGCCTGCCAGGCTCATCTGTCCATGGAATTCCCCAGGCAAGAATACTGAGTGGGTCACGACACCCTCTTTCAGGGGAGTTTTCCTATCCAGGGATCAAACCCACATTTCTTACATCTCTTGCATTGGCAGGTTTTTTGTTTTGTTTTTGTTTTTTTTTAATCTACTAGTGTCACCTGGATTTCAATCATGTAATCACAGTTTGATGTATCTCTTTTAACCTTTATATTCTAAAGAACATGTTCCATGTTTAATTTTAAGAATCTAAGTCTTAGAAATGAAGTGAAGTGTTAGTCGCTCAGTCGTGCCCAACTCTTTGTTTTTGTTTTTGTTTTTTTTTTAACTTTTGCAACCCCATGGACTGCAGTCCACCAGATTCCTTTGTCCATGGGATTTTCCATGCAAGGATTCTGAAGTGGGTTGCCCTCTCATTTTCCAGGGGATCTTTCTGACCCAGGGATGGAACCCAGGTCTCCTCCTCTGCAGGCAGATTCTTTACCAACTGAACTACATGGAAAGTCCCCTAAGGCTTAGAACATCTCATTAATTTCCTGAAGGTCAAACATTTTAAGTGATAAAACCAGAATTGAAATAAAAGTTTCATTTATTTCAAATAATTTAATTTCTTGCATATTAAAGAAAGTTACACAATTATGAAGCCTGATTCCCAGTATTCACTATTGTCATATTTTGGAGGCATGCTTACAATATGATTGAGGAGTTTTAAGTTACTCACAAAGATTTAAAATTCTTCCAATTTCCTCCAAGTAATGTATACAAAGATTTAGTAAAGTAGCAGTAAGAGTCTGGAGAAAAACATACTCTACAATCATCAAACTAAGGGCTTATGGTTGCTTTCATTACCTATTCTGAATCTATGAACATGAACACTGAAGTCTTAGCAAAGTATGTTAATTGCTCAAAAAGCCAAATAAGTACCTGACAAGTATTAAGTACTCAACAAATGTTACTTTCTGGTCTTTTGTCCCTCTATCATTGATCTACCAAATTTCTTTTATTTTCTTTTTTAGTGTTTTTCTTTTTTTTTTTCCCACATTTTACAACAGGTGTAATCTTCCCTATGCATATAAATCATCATTTTATTGGCATTGGTGGTGGTTTAGTCACAAGGGCATGTCCGACTCCTGCGATCCCATGGACTATAGCCTGCCAGGGTCCTCTGTCGATGAGATTCCCCAGGCGAGGATACTGGAGCGGGTTGCCATTTCCTTCTCCAGAGGATCTTCCCAAAGCAGGAATCGAACCCTGGTATCCTCCATTGCAGGAAGATTCTTTACCAACTGAGCTATCAGGGAAGCCTCTTGTCATTGTGTATAGCCTAATTTACTCTCCTCTTGAACAAACTCATCATGGCATTTTTTTTTACCTCTATCATTTACCTCTGTAAATCATAGGATTTAATATGGGAGTGAGGATTGCAAAGAACATAGTCACCCACTGGTCCACAGGGTACGTGGCCACAGGACGCATGTAGGTGAATATACAAGAACCAAAATAGAGCGCCACTACTGTAAATTGGGAGCCACACATAGAGAGGGCCTTGCCCCATCCTTCAGAGCCATGGGATTTCAGGGAGCTCAGGATAATGATGTAGGAGATAAGGAGCAGGAAAAAATGAATAAACACATGCCTCCACTGTTAGTTGCCACCACCATTCCCAGCATGTAGGTGTCACTACAGGCAAGTTTCAATAGTGAAAAAAAAAAAAAATCACATCTGGAATGGTCAATGACATTGTAACCACAGAAGGTCACATCAGCCATAAAGAGAATCTACACACTGGCATGCAGAATCCCCCCAGACTAGGCCACCACTACCAGGAGCTGGCAGAGCCCCCATCGCATGATGGTCCTATAGTGCAGAGGCTTGCAGATGGCCACGTAGCAGTCATAGGCCATGACAGTGAGGACAATGACCTCTGATACTGCCAGGTGGTGTTCTAAAAAGAGCTGAGTCAGACAGTCATCACAAGAAATAGTTCTCCTCTGGTGATGACAATGAGCAGGTTGGCGAGCACAGTGAACAGGAAAATCAACAAAAACACAATGAAGAGTATTTTCTGCAAATGTGGATTCTGTGTAAGTACCAAGAGAATGAATTTGGTCACATTGTCGGGAGACATGATGAGCTCCATCCAGTAAGTAACACCTTCCTGGGGACTGAATTACCTACAGAGAGTACAGAATGCTGCCTATGAATCATGAAAGGATTATAGCTTGAACTTCTTAGAACAAAACTGAAGCAGTCACAGTGACTGGAACCTGTCCTTTGCACCTTTGCACCAGTAATTTTTTCAATACTCTCATTATTTTTTCCAAGATGCTTTTCATCTTTTCAGACATCTAATACCCATCACCAGTAAAGCACATATAGAGCAATCAGTTCAGTTCAGTTCAGTCACTCAGTCATATCCGACTCTGCGACTCCATGAATTGCAGCACACCAGGCCTCCCTGTCCATCACCAACTCCCGGAGTTCACTCAGACTCACATCCATCGAGTCAGTGATACCATCCAGCCATCTCATCCTCTGTCGTCCCCTTCTCCTCTTGCCACCAACCCCTCCCAGCATCAAGGTCTTTTCCAATGAGTCAACTCTTCGCATGAGGTGGCCAAAGTACTGGAGTTTCAGCTTTAGCATCATTCCTTCCAAAGAAATCCCAGGGCTGATCTCCTTCAGAATGGACCGGTTGGATCTCCTTGCAGTCCAAGGGACTCTCTAGAGTCTTCTCCAACACCACAGTTCAAAAGCATCAATTCTTCTGCACTCACATGACCACAGGAAAAACCATAGCCTTGACTAGATGGACCATTTTTGGCAAAGTAATGTCTCTGCTTTTGAATATGCTATTTAGTTTGGTCATAACTTTCCTTCCAAGGAGTAAGCGTCTTTTAATTTCATGGCTGCAGTCACCATCTGCAGTGATTTTGGAACCCAAAAAAAAACAAAGTCTGACACTGTTTCCCCATCTATTTCCCATGAAGTGGTGGGGCCGGATGCCATGATCTTCGTTTTCTGAATGTTGAGCTCTAAGCCAACTTTTTCACTCTCCACTTTCACTTTAATCAAGAGGCTTTTTAGTTCCTCTTCGCTTTCTGTCATAAGGGTGGTGTCACCTGCCTATCTGAGGTTATTGATATTTCTCCGGCAATCTTGATTCCACCTTGTGTTTCTTCCAGTCCAGCGTTTCTCATGTGGTACTCTGCATAGAAGTAAATAAGCAGGGTGACAATATACAGCCTTGACGTTCTCCTTTTCCTTTTTGGAACCAGTCTGTTGTTCCATGTCCAGTTCTAACTGTTGCTTCCTGACCTGCGTACAGATTTCTCAAGAGGCAGGTCAGGTGGTCTGGTATTCCCATCTCTTTCAGAATTTTCATTAGATCAGATCAGGTCAGTCGCTCAGTTGTGTCCGCCTCTTTGCCACCCCATGAATCACAGCACGCCAGGCCTCCCTGTCCATCACCAACTCCCGGAGTTCAGTCAGACTCACATCCATCGAGTCAGTGATGCCATCCAGCCATCTCATCCTCTGTCGTCCCCTTCTCCTCCTGCCCCCAATCCCTCCCAGCATCAGAGTCTTTTCCAATGAGTCAACTCTTCGCATAAGTTGGCCAAAGTACTGGAGTTTCAGCTTTAGCATCATTCCTTCCAAAGAAATCCCAGGGCTGATCTCCTTCAGAATGGACTGGTTGGATCTCCTTGCAGTCCAAGGGACTCTCAAGAGTTTTCTCCAACAACACACTTCAAAAGCATCAATCAATTCTTTGGTGCTTAGCCTTCTTCACAGTCCAACTCTCACATCCATATATGACCACAGGAAAAATCATAGCCTTGACTAGACAAACCTTTGTTGGCAAAGTAATGTCTCTGCTTTTGAATATGCTATCTAGCTTGGTCATAACTTTCCTTCCAAGGAGTAAGTGTCTTTTAATTCCATGGCTGCAGTCACCATATTCAGTGATTTTGGAGCCCAGAAAAATAAAGTCTGACATTGTTTCCACTGTTTCCCCATCTATTTCCCATGAGGTGGTGGGGCCGGATGCCATGATCTTCGTTTTCTGAATGTTGAGCTTTAAGCCAACTTTTTCACTTTCCACTTTCACCTTCATCAAGAGGCTTTTTAGTTCCTCTTCACTTTCTGCCATAAGGGTGGTGTCCTCTGCATATCTGAGGTTATGGATATTTCTCCCGGCAATCTTGATGCCAGCTTGTGTTTCTTCCAGTCCAGCATTTCTCATGATGTACTCTGCATATAAGTTAAATAAGCAGGGTGACAATATACAGCCTTGACGAACTCCTTTTCCTATTTGGAACCAGTCTGTTGTTCCATGTCCAGTTCTAACTGTTGCTTCCTGACCTGCAAACAAATTTCCCAAGAGGCAGATCAGGTGGTCTGGTATTCCCGTCTTTTTCAGAATTTCCACAGTTTATTGTGATCCACACAGTCAAAGGCTTTGGCATAGTCAATAAAGCAGAAAGAGATGTTTGTCTGAAACTCTCTTGCTTTTTCTATGATCCAGCGTATGTTGGCAATTTGATCTCTGGTTCCTCTGCCTTTTCTAAAACCAGCTTGAACATCAGGAAGTTCATGGTTCATATATTGCTGAAGCCTGTCTTGGAGAATTTTGAGCATTACTTTACTAGCGTGTGAGATGAGTGCAATTGTGCAGTAGTGTGAGCATTCTTTGGCATTGCCTTTCTTTGGGATTGGAATGAAAACTGACCTTTTCTAGTCCTGCTGAATTTTCCAAATTTGCTGGCCTATTGAGTGCAGCACTTTCACAGCATCGTCTTTCAGGATTTGGAATAGCTCAACTGAAATTCCATCACCTCCACTAGCTTTGTTCGTAGTGATGCTTTCTAAGGCCCACTTGACTTCACATTCCTGGATGTCTGGCTCTAGGTCAGTGATCGCATCATCGTGATTATCTGGGTCGTGAAGAATTTTCATAGTTCACATGTAATACTCTTAGAAAACACTGATCTATCTATATGAAATCTGGATTTTAGATTCTCTCTCTGGTACTGACTTCATGTTACTGCTAAGCAATCTCAGAACCCCATGTTTTCTGAGCCTTTCTCTGTGTATGTGTGGTTACACATTGAAATTCTCAGATGTATCTTGTAAGCTGAGCATTGCCCCAAACAGGTAAGAGTTTTTCCCTCTTCTATGAGAATTTTCATTTGAACCCTGAACTCTACCTAGGCAAACAAAGATATCACCATAAATCTCTACCATAAGCAGGCAGTTTGGGGAAATGTATATGAATCATTGAGATGTATTGTGGTGCACCCTCCCTGGGACCTATCAGAACACATACTGCCGGGGTCCAGCCCCGGCTGATCCAGGGTATTCGAAGCGGGGACGGCGTCGGTGACCTATTTATTTAAATATTTTATCAAAGATATAAAAGTAATAGGATGAGGATAGCTCAGTAGGAAAATTCAGTGGAGAAAAGAGGCTGAGTAGCTTGGTTTATGCGGGAGAGCAATAAAATTTCAAGACAAGAAGCTTGCACCACTTACGTAGGCCGCAGGCATCCTTCCGTTCTCCTGAAGGACAGGAGACACTGAGGCCTCCCTGGTCGGATCTTAGAAGCCCAGGCATAATTAGTAAGCATAGTGGGTTCCACACTCCAGATGGAGACTCAGCCAGAGTGGGAGAGAGAGCCACATGGGGAGACCAGTATTTCGAGAAACTGATCCCAATTCTTTATTTTCCATGGTCTACTTTTATACACTGAGATGTTATGCAAAAGTCACATGGGGTCAGCAGTCCTGACTTTTATCAAAGTCAGGTGCTTCATACAAATGTATACAGAGGTCTTAGGGGTGTTACATCATCTTCTGGCCAGGGGGGCCTGCTGACAATTTATGACCCTCTCCTTGTGACAGTGGTCAGTCAACCAGGACACTTATTTCTCCAGGGGTGATTATTCTTAAAACAGACACCACCCAAATAAAGTTACATTCCTATATGATGATGGTATAGTGGGTTTTAGTTAAGGAAAGAATTTACTTAGCCTAAGGTCTAATGTGATTAATATCAAAGGTTAATACTTATTTCTTCTATATATTCATTAATGTGTATAAGGGCAGGGGATGTGGAGTCTTAGCAACAAACATTGACTCAACAAATGAAAAACCCTTCACCAATACAATTTCTAATCAGCCCATTATACTTACACCAATAGTTTTCTAACTTTTCTAAGGAAACTGTTTTTAGAAGGTTTAAAGCATCTCGTGCCTCTCACGGTTGGGAGGCTGTGAGCAATCACATGTGGCCGGACAAGCCTGTCAGGCAGGCTAGAGAACCTTCAGAGGAGTTTGTAGGTTAAAACACTCTTGTCACACCCAGGGGTTTTTATTAACTGGAGCTCTAGGTTAACTCCTTCCCCGAAAGATGTGGTGGGCGACAGCCCCCTGTAAAGTCAGAGGTGTAGGTGACAGCACAAAGTAGTAAAGTAGGCAGGCTCTGGTTATGGGGGTAGATGCTCGAGGAGTTCCAGGGGGACTCCTGAGGCTCGATCCCGTCTTTGCGTATGTCGAGCCTCCTTCCTCATGACCTTTGCCACGGGCGGAGTACCTCACTCTGGCCCCCAACAACATACTATTCAAATGTGTTTCCTCACTTGCTGCAGTGCCTGAAACCTATGACAGGATGAGTAAATGCTTAGGGAATTGCCATTTTCCCAAGCCATAATGATTTCCCAAGCCATAAACTTGGAGGAATTTAAGTGTTTTTGTTCTCCTGCTCTGTTCACTGTTACTCTCTATGAGAAACATGAACTCTATAAAGGAGACAATTTTCCAGTTTAATTATTTCTTACACACTTTAAAGGTTAAGTGTGGAAATAATAATTGCTTCAAGAAAAGGGTATTTACTGGGTCCTTTTACTTTAAAGATAATTATGTCATTTTTAATTGATATTTTTGTTCTTAAAACTCTGACCTACTGTCAGGGAACATTTAAGAGGAGGATTCCTGGACGCCGTTTTATATTTCACAAGGATTCTCTGTTCCTTATCAGTTCCTATTCCAAGAATGAGTAAAGCTGCATGCAGTTCTCAGGACTGAGGTCATGGGATGTGACATGCAGTGACTCTTTTCAGCGTCAGTGACCTTGTATGTATTAGACTATCCATATTGTGGCTATTGATAAAATTTCATCCTGTGTAATAGCTGAGTAATCATCTTACTAAAGATATATAAGCCTACATTACTGCTAATAAAGCACCTTTGCTCCATCAGAGCTTGGGTCCCTGTGTCTTTCTTTCTTTCTGTCTCTATCTGTCTCCTTGGTTGATTCTTTAGACCCCAGAGACCCATCTTGCTCACTCTCCTGCCTGGGCTTCTAAGACTGTCTGGAGAAGGCGTCCTGTGCCTTCACCCCCCTCTAGAGGGTGCCTGGTGCCTTCGTAAGAGACGCAAGTATTGTGTCAAGGGCTTTATTGGTTTTCTGCGTAAACCAGGGAGTATCAGCCTCTCTCTCTCTCTTTTACTTTCTTATCGTCACCTCTGGACCTCCAGGTCCTGGTCCATTAAAGGACCCCAACACACTACTGTAAAGTAGGAGCCACAGGTAGAGAGGGCTTTGTGTCATCCTTCAGAGCCGTGGGATTTCAGGGAGCTCAGGATGACTATGTAAAAGACGAGGAGCAGCAAAAATATGAGCAAGCATTTTTAGCTGTGTTAGCTGCCACCATGATTCCAAGCATGTAGGTGTGGCTGCAGGATAGTTTTAACAGTGAGAAGAAATTACACATAAAGTGATCAATAAGATTTGAGCCACAGAAGGTCAAGTCCATGGTGAAAAGAATCTGAACAGTGGCATGCAAGATCCCCCCGGTTCAGGCCACCACCACCAGGAGCTGACAGAGTCCCTGTCACATGATAGTCGTGTAGTGCAGAAGCTTGCAGATGGCCACGGAGCAGTCATAGGTCAGGACAATGAGGACAATGATCTCTGATGTTCCCAGAAAGTGCTCCATAAAGAATGAGTCAGGCTGCCACCCCAGGACATGGTTCTCCTCTGGTGCAGCAGGTCAGTTGTCAGTTTGGGGGTGGGGATAGAGCTGAAGGAGGTATCTATGAAGGACAAGTGCATGAGAAAGAAGTACATGAGAGCAGAAAGTGTGGGGCTGAGGGAGATGGTAGTGATAATTAACAGATTGGCCAGCATGGTAAATTGGAAAATGAACAAAAAGACAATGAAGAGTATTCTCTACAAGTGTGGATTCTGTGTGAGTCCCAAGAGAACAAATTCAGCCACATTGTTGGGAGGCATCGAGACATCTATTTAAGAAGTAACACCTTCCTGGGGACTGGGTTACCTACAAAGAATAAAGAATGATACATATTAATCATGAAAGAATTTAGCCTGAATTTCTTAGAGGGGGAAAAAAAAACAAACAACTGCAGCCACTGTAACTGTTGAGTTTGTCCTTGGCACTTTGCTTCTGTGCTTGTCTGAAATCTTTCTTACTTTCTCTGTGATGCTTTCCATCTTTTCAGACACATAGCGTCAGTCACCTGTAAAATAGCTATAGGGTAATATTTGATGTGTAATTTACTAAGAAAATACTGGGTTATCTACATGAGATCTGAGGTCTCATTCTGATTCCAACTCCATTTGACTCTTCAAAGTCATCTTTACAGCTCATGCTTTTGAGACCTCCTTTTTGTCTATGAGATTAAAAATTGCAATTTCAGCTATATCTTGTAAATTTTGGAGAAGGAAATGGCAACCTACTCCAGTATTCTTGCCTGGAAAATTCCATGGACAGAAGAACCTGGTGGGCTACAGTCTATGGGGTCACAAGAGTCAGACACAACTTAGTGACTAAACCTTATAAGTTTAGAATTGCCTCAAAGGGGTAAGAATTTTTCCTTCTCCATTACAATTTACACTTCTAATGAGGTGGATGAAACTGGACCCTATTATACAGAGTGAAGTAAACCAGAAAGAAAAACACCAATACAGTATACCAACGCATATATATGGAATTTAGAAAGATGATAACGACAACCCTGTATGTGAGACAGCAAAAGAGACACAGATGTATAGAACAGTCTTTTGGACTCTGTGGGAGAAGGAAAGGGTGTGATGATTTGGGAGAATGGCATTAAATCATGTATAATATCATATAAGAAACGAATCGCCAGTCCAGGTTTGATGCAGGATATAGGAAGCTTGGGGCTGGTGCACTGGGATGACCCAGAGGGATGGTATTGGGAGGGAGGTGGGAGGGGTGTTCAGGATGGGGAACATGTGTACACCTGTGGCGGATGCATGTTGAATTTACACTTAAATCCTCAGCTCTATATGTGGAAGGAAAGACACTATTAATAAATATCTATAATAATTCAGTAGTTTAGGGCATATGTATAAGTCACTGGTGTCTCTGGTGACTGAACACATAGTACTTAGCATGATGTCTGCAGTGTCTGAACCTATAAGGTGATGAGTAAATGCCTGGTAAGTTTCCATTTGCCATGGGTAAAATATGCCTGCATCCTGAGATCATAAACATAGGAGAAAATCAAGTGTTCTTTTTCTCCTGCTCTGTTTATCATCACTTTCTGCTTAATGAGAAACTGAAGTAAATGTTTGAAAGGAAGCTGCACTCCCGTTTTATAGTTTCTAACACATGGTATGGAGGAAATATGAAAATATTATTTGCCTCTTGGAAATAGTGTGTTATTGGGTCATTTTACTTTCAAAGTAATTAAAGGATTTTAATTGATTTTTTTTCAAGATTCTCTTCCACATATAATTAAACATAGACATATTCAGTAAATGTATACCTTCTATACACATGAATTAAAAAAATTTTCTTGCATTTGTGTTTCAGAACAAGAGGATCTTTATAGCAAAAAATCCTTATTTCAAAAGTTTAAATTAAAAATTTAATGTGGAGAATAAAGATTAAAGATTTACATAGCTAAAAATAATGGTTCAAGCATGTGGATATATACAAAATATTCTGATGCTGTCACTTTTTATTATGATAATCACTATAAACAAAATGTTGAACTGCTATATTAAAGTACATGTCTAATTGTTATTAAAAATTTAATGTAGAGAACAGAAGGAAATAATCTTTAAGGTAAGATAGAGATAGATAATTTACTGTACAACATATACCCAAATTTACATAGCCTAACACAAACACGGAGAAGGCAATGGCACCCCACTCCAGTACTCTTGCCTGGAAAATCCCATGGGTGGAGGGGCCTGGTAGGCTGCAGTCCATGGGGTCACTAAAAGTCGGACACGACTGAGCGACTTCACTTTCACTTTTCACTTTCATGCATTGGAGAAGGAAATGGCAACCCACTCCAGTGTTCTTGCCTGGAGAATCCCAGGAACGGGGGAGCCTGGTGGGCTGCTGTCTCTGGGGTCGCACAGAGTTGGACACGACTGAAGTGACTTAGTAGCAGCAGCAACAACACACACACACACACATATATATAATCTATTGTTATAAATAGCTACTACAAGTTCACTTATTCAACACATACTTATTGGACACTTGTGATGTATATTAATGTATCTCTGTTCACACAGAGTCATAAAAGTCTCTCCTATCAGTGTCTTTACTTCCTGAAATCTCATTACCAAACAGCAGCAGAACATCCATCCATGGTAGGAATGAGCTTCCCAATCCTTTCCCTTTCTGGTACACCAGTCCCCGTGTCCTTCTCCATCTTCTCGCAGCATCCATAATCCATCATTCCTGTTTACAAGACACCACATTACTAATAGAATGAGAAATCTGAGGGCATAATGTTCCCAAAGAAAAAATAAAATATAAGTACCATAAAATGTATTCTGCAAGCAGTACTTCCTTTCCCAAATAAATGGATAAAGACCTTTATTACCTGTTATCCAAAATGAAAGTTTTGGACTTATTAGGAAACAAAGTGAAGCAGCTTCATTTCATTCTCTGATTCTGATGTGGGATTCCCCTAACAGACCAGAAACTGGTATAGTGGCTATAAAATAATAATTAGAAATAATTATAAGTGTGTTTTAGATAGTTAATATGAAGAAATAGGTATTACTGCTTCATTCATCTTTGGTTCCACGGTATCCTTTCTAAGAATAAATGCTAATGGAGAATATTTTTAAAAGAGAAAAATCATCATTTAAAACTATGTCCAACACAATTATTAAGTGGAAATTTTAGAAATGACAGGGAATGTTCAACATTGGAGAAATGGGTGATTAACATTTAGTGTGTTTCCTGATTAATGTGAAGGTTCTAGTAGTGATTTTTTTTTAATTATACAATATCATAGGTACATTCTCTAATGAGGAGAATATTATATATGCAAATTTTAACTTTGTAATTATTGTGACAAATTTAATTCTAATTTTGTAGAATCCTAATTTAAAATTATACCAATTAAAAAGAGTACAAAAGAGCTTTACTTCTAAATTAGTAGGATTACACTTGAGTCTGTCTCTCTTGATGTATATATGGATCTAAATAACAGATGAGGATGATGATTGATAATATTTTTAAGATCCATTTAAACCTGAAAGTCTATGATTATATCATTTCCTGAAAATAAATTCTCAACTATGAACATGTCTGACATAGGTCCATAGTCCTATGGGACCCAGGCAGCTGTTAGTTCACAATGAATGAAATAAAATGATAAGATTTAAAAGTGCCAGCTAGCTGAGTCACAATAAGGGTCTCTGTTGATTTATAAAGGGGACATTTGCATAAGCATTGCAAGTACCACCATATATGCTTGCAGATTCTGTAAAGCTTCTTAGCTGTGGCTAATAGGGCCTCAAGAGGGTTTCTCCATCATTATTAGACCTTGTCAAAAGCCTAATTATTTTATGTAAGTTAACTGAACATCAGAGAACTTT
The DNA here is from genome assembly GCF_002263795.3 of Bos taurus. NCBI lineage: Eukaryota > Metazoa > Chordata > Mammalia > Artiodactyla > Bovidae > Bos > Bos taurus. Next base: position 84,502,201 of record NC_037342.1, on the reverse strand, counting down.
TTATAGAATTCATCTTTAATTTTGAAGTCCTCCTGAGTCTACATGAAGATAAAACCCAATGACAAGAGGGGGAAAAAGTTGTGCACTTGTTAATTTAGATATTTGATAACATGTGAACTTAATACGGGTGCTTCCCTGGTGACTCAGTGGTAAAAGAATATTTTGCCAATGTGAAAGACTCAGGTTCAGTCCCTGAATCGAGAAGGTCCCTTGGAGAAGGGAATGGCAACCCACTTCAGTATTCTTGCCTGGAAAAATCCCATGAGCAAAAGTATGAAGTTAAGAAACACCTGGAATAACAGGCAAATTTGGCCTTGGAGTACAGAATGAAGCAGGGCAAAGGCTAAAAAGTTCTGCCAAGAGAACGCACTGGTCATAGCAAGCACCCTCTTCCAACAACACAAGAGAAGACTCTACACATGAACATCACCAGATGGTCAACACCGAAATCAGATTGATTATATTCTTTGCAGCTAAAGGTGGAGAACCTCTATACAGTCAGCAAAAACAAGACTGGGAGCTGACTGTGGCTCAGATCATGAACTCCTTATTGCCAAATTCAGACTGAAATTGAAGAAAGTGGAGAAAACCAATAGACCATTCAGGTTATGACCTAAATCAAATCCCTTAGGAATGTACAGTGGAAGTGAGAAACAGATTTAAGGGACCAAATCTGATAGACAAAGTGCCTGATGAACTATGGATGGAGATGTGTGACATTGTACAGGAGACAGGAATCAAGACCATCCCCCAAAAAAAGGAATGCAAAAAAGCAAAATGGCCATCTGAGGAGGACTTACAAATAGCTGTGAAAAGAAGGGAAATGAAAAGCAAAGGGGAAAAGGAAAGATATACCCATTTGAATACAGAATTCCAAAGAATAGCAAGGAGAGATAAGAAAGCCTTCCTCAGTGATCAATGCAAAGAATAGAGGAAAACAATAGAATGGGAAAGACTAGAGATCTCTTCAAGAAAATTAGAGATACCAAGGGAACATGTTGCAGGAGGCTGCATCTTCTGTCAAAAGAGGAAACTATAAATACACCAATGACATACACACACTCTGCATTTTGGTAGCCAACTTCATTTCTGAAAACTTCCAGAATTCATTCATTACAAAGTCTTATAAGTTAGGTATTTGTTTAGCTGAGAAATGCAGTCTTTAGTCAACTGTGTAGTAATGATTCCTGTTTTCTTTTTATATATCCCATACAAATAATTTCCTAAAGCAGTTTTCAAAAGAGGTTTCCAGATTCAGGGAACCGAGTGTAAAGCTAACTTTCTAATGGTGAAGTGCTATATGAATATGTTTTGCTGTGTGCTTTTGAAAAACACCTGCCTTTACTTGCTACTAATAATTGTTAACCTTATAGGGTATTGCTTCTATGGTATATAAACAAAAATATTTAAAAATGCCAAACCATAATCAAATACCAGTCCTAAGGAGTTCTGCTTAGTGTAAACATCACAGGATGTAGAGTACAAATATTTGGGCTGATAGCTGACTTACATATTCTATGATCTAATTATCTTTCTAATTTTTCATTTTTTTCTATAAAATAAGAACACTAAATTTTAAAGTTGTAATTATTTGAAAACACTTTAAAAGTTTTACATCAGTTTCAGTTCAGTTCAGTTCAGTCACTCAGTCGTGTCCAACTCTTTGCCACCCCATGAATTGCAGCATGCCAGGCCTCCCTGTCAATCACAAACTTCCGGAGTTCACTCAGACTCACATCCATTGAGTCAGTGATACCATCCAGCCATCTCATCCTCTGTTGTCCCCTTCTCCTCCTGCCCCCAATCCCTCCCAGCGTCAGAGTCTTTTCCAATAAGTCAACTCTTCGCATGAGGTGGCCAAAGTATTGGAGTTTCAGTTTTAGCATTATACCTTCTAAAGAAATCCCAGGGCTGATCTCCTTTAGAATGGACTGGTTAGATCTCCTTGCAGTCCAAGGGACTCTCAAGAGTCTTCTCCAACACCACACTTCAGAAGCATCAATTCTTCAGTGCTCAGCTGTCTTCACAGTCCAACTCTCACATCCATACATGAGCACTGGAAAAACCATAGCCTTGACTAGACGGACCTAGTCTATGGACTAAGACATTACGGACAAAGTAATGTTTCTGCTTTTCAATATGCTATCTAGGTTGGTCATAACTTTTCTTCCAAGGAGTAATCATCGTTTTTTTGTTGTTGTTTGTTTTGTTTTTGTTTTGTTTTTTACTTTTTTAAAAATTTATTTATTTTAATTAGACGCTAATTACTTTAAATATTGTATTGGTTTTGCCATACATCAACTTGAATCTGCCACGGGTATACACGTGTTCCCAATCCTGAACGCACCCCCCCCCCACCTCCCTCCCCGTACTATCCCTCTGGGTCATCCCAGTGCACCAGCCCAAAGCATCCTGTATCCTCCATCAAACCTGGACTGGTGATTCTTTTTTTATATGATATTATACATGTTTCAATGCCATTCTCCCAAATCATCCCCCCCCCCCCCCCGCTCCCACAGAGTCCAAAAGTCTGGTCTATACATCTGTGTCTCTTCTGCTGTCTTGCATACAGGGTTATTGTTACCATCTTTCTAAATTCTATATATATGCATTAGTATACTGTATTGGTGTTTTTCTTTCTGGCTTACTTCGCTCTGTATAATCGGCTCCAGTTTCAACCACCTCATTAGAACTGATTCAAATGTATTCTTCTTAATGGCTGAGTAATACTCCATTGTGTATATGTACCACAGCTCTCTTAACCATTCATCTGCTGGTGCACATCTAAGTTTCTTCCATGCCCTGGTTATTATAAACAGTGCTGCGATGAACATTGGGGTACACATGTCTCTTTCAATTCTGGTTTCCTTGGTGTGTATGCCCAGCAGTGGGATTGCTGGGTCATATGGCAGTTCTATTTCCAGTTTTTTACGGAATCTCCAGACTGTTCTCCATAGTGGCTGTACTAGTTTGCATTCCCACCAACAATGTAAGAGGGTTCCCTTTTGTCCACATCCTCTCAAGCATTTATTGCTTGTAGACTTTTGGATCACAGCCATTCTTACTGGTGTGAAGCATCTTTTAATTTCATGGCTACAGTCACCATCTGCAGTGATTTTGGAGCCCAAAAAAAGAAAGTCTGACACTGTTTCCACTGTTTCCCCATCTATTTCCCATGAAGTGGTGGGACCAGATGCCATGATCTTAGTTTTCTGAATGTTGAGCTTTAAGCCAACTTTTTCACTCTTCTCTTTCACTTTCATCAAAAGGCTTTTTAGTTCGTCTTCAGTTTCTGCAATAAGGGTGGTGTCATCTGCATATTGATATTTCTCCTGGCAATCTTGATTCCACCTTGTGCTTCTTCCAGCCCAGCATTTCTCATGATGTACTCTGCATATAAGTTAAATAAGCAGGGTGACAATATACAGCCTTGATGTACTCCTTACATAGAGTGCAACTAACTTATAATAGCTGACAAATTGAGCCTAGCAAAACAATAAGCCCAATATAATTTTTAATATTAGGTATATCAGATGTGTGTCAAGAGAGTAATGAGAAGTATTTTTTTTTCTATTTTACATTCCACATCATCATAGATACCGGTAAATCACACAAATTCCTGGGTACCAACTATATATACACACAGAAAGCTTATGCATCTTTGTAATTAGAAAGGAAAACAAATTAATTACTAAGAAGCAAGAGAGATTATAATGAGACACTGACTGTTTTTAAATCCTGTGAAATACTTGAAAAACAATCAAATTTGAATTTAGGAGAATGGGGATACAAAAATGATTTCTGTCTTTGACACTGGGTGAACTGTTTACCTTTTTTGAACTTTACTGTTCTTCATCTGTGAAATAAGAATAGTCACAATAATCTGACCTTGCAGAGATACTGTTAGTGTTGGATGAGAAGTATGGGAATAATCACAATAACACCTACCTTGCAGAGATGCTATTAGTGTCAGGTGAGAGGAATGGGAAAAACCTTCTAGTAATAAAATTTAAAATGTAAAGATCACTAAAGAATTAAAACCTTCATGTTAGATCATTTCTAATCTGAAATTTTACGTTGGTTTAATAATATTCTAATGGTATTTTTTGTACTCTGTATTCCTTACCATGTAGATACAGGGTTTAATCTGGGAATAAAAGAGTATAGAATACTGTTAAGGCTTTGTCCATGGAAAAGTGGCTCCTGTTTCAGCTCCTACAAGGCACAGAGAACAAGATGCCAATTGTGGTGTGGGAGCTACAGGTAAGACAGGGCTTGTCTCCTTCCTGTAGAACTCTGAGTCTTCAAGGAGTCCAGGGTGACCATGTAGGATACCACCTACATTACAAATGATGACAGGAGTTACCCCACCATTGGAGCAACCAAGAGGAAAATGTCAGTGCAGGAACATTGTATCAGGGGAAATGTCACACATGAAATGATCCATGAGGTTGGGGCCATGGAGTAGGAGTCAGAGATTGACTAGGATCTGTCCAACTAAGTGGAGCAGACCCCCTGCCTGACACATCACCACCAGGAGGCTGCATGTGTGGTAGTCCACAATGGGCACATGGTGATGGCCATGTAGTGGTCACAGGCACAACGGCAAGGAGGGCAGTCTCTGAAGCTGCCAAGAAATAAATGTTCAAAAAAGAGTTGTACCATGTAGCCCCTGAAGGAGACAGCTTTTGAATCAGAGAGCAAATCAGCTAGTATTTTAGGGATTATGGAAAAAGAATGGCAGGCATCTATCAAGGATAAGAGGCCAGGAAGAAATACATTGTGAAGTCCAAAGTCTGGCCACAGATTTAGTACCATAGTGAGCAGGTTGTCCTTGACACCGACAATGTAGGTAATAAGTAAGAGTGAAAATAGAATTCTCTGTATCTGAGGAAATGGTATAAATCCCATTGTCATGAATTTGGTCTCATTCATCTCATGTTCTTCAGTTTCAATGCTGAAGATCAATTCTGAGATGGAGAATTAGCCTGTAAAGATAATGTTTTCAATAGTAAGATGATGAAAAATTTATATTTGGGGTTTTCAGGTTAAGTCCAAAACATTTTGCAAATAGATGCTCTTTTTCTCCATGCTGTGCTAAAGAAGAAACATGCTACATTTTCTAGTTTATAAAAGAGCAAACTTTTGAAGCCATTTAATTCAACTGATAGCAGTTACTTGGAGATAACTGCAGATACTTGGAGCTTTCTTCCACATCTTCTAACAAGAGGCCCCTGTGTCTTTGCTAGAGGGGCATCCAGGCCCAGAGAGCTCACCATACAATAAATCTGATTACTTCCCAACCAGTAAGAAATATTGAATCTCTTCTTTAAATATGAAAAAAATATGCTTGTACAGAAATTTGTTCTGTTTCTTCAAGCTGTTTTTACACAGGTTAAATCTAATTCATTATCCTCTTCCGATTAAAAATCACTCAGATAAGTGTAAGGGACAAGGTCTGTACCTTTCATTTTCACACTTTTATCAGTAGCACTTGGTTAAGTGTCTGACTCATGTGTACGTCTCAGTCGCTTCATTGTGTCCAACTCTTTGTGACCTGTGGACTGTAGCCACCCCCCCAGGCTCCTCTGTCCATGGGATTCTCCAGGCAAGAATACTGGAGAGGATTGCCATGCCCTGCTCCAGGGGATCTTCCTGACCCAGGGATCAAACCTGCCTCTCTTATGTCTCCTGCATTGGTAGGTGGGTTCTTTACCAATAGCACCACCTAGGAAGCCCCTCTGACTCATACTGTTGTTCAATAAAAACAAGTGAATGAATAAGTTGGGACATTCTTATTTCCCTTGTGTTTTTCTTTTTTTCCAGCTAACTCCCAACGTGGTGTTTACTCTTTTACTTAAAAAAAAAAAAATTGAATGAATGATTGGAATGAAAATTATACATACTCTTTCTACCCAATATGTCTTAGTCTCTCCACCCTGAGAAGGTATCTTCCCTGGTCTGTTCCAATGAGCACCCTTACCTCCAAGCCAAGAGGTAGCACTAGCTGAATATTAGAGGGCAGAGGAGGAAAAAAGAAGAAATGTCACAGGGTTTACTGTCCTGGTTCCTATTACGGTTTGTCGGTGGTTGGGTGCCTTTAACTGAGGCCGCACCCTCATGGGTTGGCCTCTGGGTTTCTGAGATCTCTCTCCCCTTGATCTTCCAGGCCCTATTGTGGTGATGGCTTCATAACCTCTGGGTTTTGAATCATTTGTAATTAGTTTATCTCAATTTCAGATATGCTGTTTCTTGTCAGGTTTCTAATGGATGCAGAAAGTTTGCATTTTTTCCTTTGTAAAAATATGAATGAGGAAATAGTTTTCCCTTCAATAAATGTTCAGTTCAGTCACTCAGTCATGTCTGACTCTTTGCAACCCTATGAACGGCAGCACACCAGGCCTCCCTGTCCATCACCAACTCCTGGAGTCCACTCAAACCCACATCCATTGAGTCAGTGATGCCATCCAACCATCTCATCCTCTGTCATCCCCTTCTCTTCCTGCCCTCAATCTTTCCCAGCATCAGGCTCTTTTCAAATGAGTCAGCTCTTTGCATCAAGTAGCCAAAGTATTGGAGTTTCAGCTTCAACATGAGTCCTTCCAATGAACACCCAGGACTGATCTCCTTTAGGATGGACTGGTTGAATCTCCTTGCAATCAATAAATGTATTTTATTTATAAAGCATCTGTAATTCTTTTGATATATAGCTGTTAAATACATTTTAACTTTTGTCAGGAAAAGCCTTATAAAGACTAAAAGGTAACCCAAAGATTATTGGGTGTCTTCAATAGAAACCTGTGTGTTGTGTGTGGCACTCTCTTTGGAGTTATGGATGTGAAATAAAATTCATATTTCATGGTACAACAAGAAAAATTAAGCATAAAAATCCTTTGGCTCCTTTCTGCCTGCACTGTGCATTGTGTATCTGCATTATGCACAGAGTAAATTCACCCATGCCCAGGAATACCTGCTCAACCATAAACATCACCCTCCTCCTAGTATCAACAAGATAACTCCCGAAAACGTAGAGTTCTTTCTTGAGCTATTAAGCTGTCATGTGACCCACCATGATGACCTTTATATCTGTATTGTATAAACTATCAATAATTAGTCATGTGGTATACAATCCTTTTTCTCAAAAAAGCTTAGTAACACGTATAACTGTGCCTTGACTTCTAATGGGTGGAATTGTTTGCAGAACTTTCTGAGATGCACTTTCAAGGTTCTAATCCTCCTGTTTGGCTCAAATAAAAATTTTCAATTATTTTTTAGATCAACTAATTACTTTTTAATATGCCTATGATTCTATTGGGTTTTTACCTTTTACTGCATTTTGATATTTTAAAACTAAGTTGTAAGAAACAGATAACATTCAAATAATTGTTGCCCATGGAAATAAAATGCTGTCAGGAGGAAATTTGATTGATTTCCCTGACCATTGCAAAATAGACAGTTTTGCTTTCATTGTTAAGTTGATTACTCTTTCTTGACTGAACAATGTAAGGGGGATATATTAGATCACCCATTAGTTTGAATATAGCACACCACTAGTTCACTCATTAACAAATGAGCTAACAAATCTTTTTTTATGTGCTCATTTAATATTTTATGAGTATGATTTTATTTTTAAAGTCCTTTTCCTTTTGATATTAAAATTTTAAAATATGATATAATTTTGAGAATTAAGCTAAAAGTTTCATTAAAAATCTATATATTCTTACTTCATATGTTATAACATTGGGTTGATGTTTTATTTTATTTGAGATCTGTCTCTATTTAATCAATTTGTAAAAGTCTCCTTTAAATCTTGCTTGGAAATCAAATGTTCCAACAGTACTTCTCATCTCTTTGTCTATTTCTATGGTGTTCAGAATATTACAAGTTATGAGTTAGTTATGGACTAAAGCAATTAAGCCTACTTCCCTCTTAAGAAATATTATTTGGTAAGATATAAAACTCCTTGTGAATATCAGAGACTATTATGATGAGCAATGATCCACAACCTAATATTGAGTGCTCCATAGAGAACTTTATCCTTATGCCCCGGGACATATAGTTAGCGAGGAGCATACTTAAAGGTAAAATTTAACACTGTCTGATCTCAAGTATTGATCTTGATATTAACCCCACATTACATTCTATGTAAAAAGTTACCAAATAGGTATGAAGCTCCTTCTGATAGAAACAGAAGAAAGGGACAAACTAGGCAATTAAATGATTAATTCCACTAAGGTATTGTAATTATAAAAAATGGGAGAACACTCTACGTCAATTATTACTCAAGAAAGCAGGTTTGTTTAACCACAAAACCAAGTAGGCTTGCTTAGCAACAAAATCATGAAACAGAAACAAGATATTCCTGAAAATAATAACACAATGGTGGCAGGAGATCCATGTCCTTCCCAGTGAGCTCAGTAAGTTAATGATCCCTAGGACATTCTCTCAGCACACACAAAAACAGTAATTTATGGAAAGGTGACATTTCAAAGTGAAAGACATTGTACTGAGACTGTTAGGGGAAGCACACTGATTGAAACTGCCCACCCTGGCCAGGCACCATAGTAACCATTTGCATGAGTTGTTTTATGACAGGAGATCCTGATAAGGAATACGGAACTAATAAGCCACCACCAACCAGAAAAGTTCAGGAAAGGTCTAATGGAGACACCGCGTGTCCGTCCACTTCCCAGAATCCATCTTGCTAGCATCCATCTTGGCTGAGCAATGCATGCGCCACCAGGAAAGACTCTGAATTAGAATGATTGGCCAAATACCACCGGGAAACTAATCCCATCACCATAAAACCAGAGACTGTGAGAGCAGTTCTCCTGGGTTCCCTTACCCTACTGTTCTCCACCCAGGTGCCCTTTCCCAATAAAATCTCTTGCTTTGTCAGCACATGTGTCTCCTCAGACAATTCATTTCTGACTGTTAGACAAGAGCCCAGTTCCGGGCCCTGGAAGGGGTCTTCCTTCCTGCAACAAGACCAGAGATAATTGTTGCATAGTGCCATGACAGTCCTGGTTTGACCATATAGGGACAAAAAAATTTCCTGCCAAACCTGAAGCAGCAGCTGATGATAGATGCTTGACGTCAACTCAGGAACAAGGAAGAAGGTGGTCTTCTTGCCTTCCTCCTTTCTTTTTTATTATAAACCCACTGAGGTCTCAGGACATGGCACCCACTCATTCACCCACTTATAAACCTCACAAATGTCCTATTCTAATAAATCACATTTTATCTATCATTTTGCCTCTCACTAATCTTTTTTTTTTTTTTTTTGGAGACATAAAGGATTAGAGACCCCTGAAATGCCATCTACTGGTTTCAACTCTTTAACACTATCTGTCAACAAAGGCTTCAGAAGACTGTTTCTCATCCTAATTTGTGGAGACATTAATAAATGGATTCAAAAACACTTTGCTGTGGCTAAGTCACTTCAGTCGTGTCCGACCCTGTGTGACCCCATAGACGGCATCCCACCAGGCTCCCCCGTCCCTGGGATACTCCAGGCAAGAACACTGGAGTATGTTGCCATTTCCTTCTCCAATGCATGAAAGTGAAAAGTGAAAGGGAAGTCGCTCAGTCGTGTCCAACTCTTTGTGACCTCATTGACTGTAGCCCCCCATGCTCCTCCGTCCATGGGATTTTCCAGGCAAGAGTACTGGAGTGGGGTGCCATCACCAAAATTGAAAGATGTCAATTCCTTCCCATGAGAATTTCCCATTTCTCTTCCCCTCTCTCAGGAGAATTTAGAATTACATTGGTATTTTCTTTACTTTGTTAAGTCACTTTAATAACATATTGCTATCCTGTTCATTTTTAATTTGCCCAACACTTGCTATTAAAAGGAAGTATATACATTGAAAATGTTTTATTTGAAATCCCCTTTCATATTTAATCTCAAAATAGCCCTGTGAGATGAAAAATTAACTCCCAATTCATAAATAGAAAATGCTGAGGCTGGAACAGTACTTTCACTTGTTTTGGAGGGTATAACCAGTTAGTAGTAGAAGCCTATATCTATTGCTTCAGTTTCAAGCTTTTAGATGTCTAATTTAAGAACTCTCCACAATAAGAAATCTCTCAAAAATTTGAACATGCATCACCTTAAACAAAACAACTATTGTGGATTTCAAATTATATTGTAAATGAGCTTCCTAAGAATTCAAGTATATAGAGGAAATAATTTGATCTACAAATAAATAGACACATAATGAAATCATAGGCATTAAAAATTAATGTTTTATTAGATAGTATCAAATTCATTCACTTTACTTTTTAATATAAAAAGAAACTGAGATTCAGTGTCTCTTTTGCTGTCTCGTACACAGGGTTATTGTTACCATCTTTCTAAATTCCATATATATGTGTTAGTATACTGTATTGGTGTTTTTCTTTCTGGCTTACTTCACTCTGTATAATAGGTTCCAGTTTCACCCATCTCATTAGAACTGGGAGAGGGAGAGGGAGAGGGTGGGGAGATTTGGGAGAATGGCATTGAAACATGTATAATATCATGTATGAAACGAGTCGTCAGTCCAGGTTTGATGCACGATACTGGATGCTTGGGGCTGGTGCACTGGGACGACCCAGAGGGAGGGTATGGGGCGGAAGGAGGGAGGAGGGTTCAGGATGGGGAACACAGGTATACGTGAGGCGGATTCATTTTGATATTTGGCAAAACTAATACAATATTGTAAAGTTTAAAAATAAAATAAAAATTAAAAAAAAAAAACAGATTCAGATGAGGAAGGGAATACTTCTAAAATTTCACATTTTCATACTGGCAAATTACAACTAAAATTTTTCAGATTTTCTAAATTCCAAACTGTTTTACATTTTGCCTCTATTGGATAACTGATATATTCATGTGTTACAAAGTAGTGTAAACAATATACATTGTTTTGTTTGACTAATTGATATGTGTGATTAGTTAAGTGAGCCTCATTGTTTTCCAAATGAGACCTACCTAGGGAAATGAAGATGTTAAAAGACCCACAGGCAAATATCTCCTTTGACTCAATCTCTTAGGATTTTCTCACATAAAGAAAAATATCACAAAGCAAGATTAATGATACAGGATTTTTTTTTTTAAGCTTCCATTTCTATACCAACTTAGCCTATATCTCCACTTTATTCCTAAACCACAAGGGTAAATTACGTGAGAATGGGATAAGAATTACTCCCTGCATCTATCAAATCTCTTTGGTAACACAATATTATGGAGCTTCCTTTTAATTACTATTTTGAAAAAGGAGATTTGTTCCAAATACTTCTCCTCAGTCCTTCACTATATAGTAACTTTACTCAAGCATCAGGCACCCAATAAGGAAATGTATACCCTCTGTAGAATACACATAATCCACTAGATACACAGAACTGACCCATAGTGAGAATACTGGCTCAGTAACTTATCACCTCTTAAAAAAACAATAAATAGAAAACCAATCAAATGTAGTTGGAGGGCCAGGATTGTTATTTGCTCAGTCATGTCCCACTCTTTGAGACTCCATGGACTTTAGTCCGCCAATTCCTTTCTCCATGTAATTCTCCATGCAAGGATGATAGAAGGTTAGCCATTCCCTTCTCCAGAAGATCTTCCTGACCAAGGGACCAAATCCAGGTCTCCTTCATTGCAGGTGGATTCTTTACCATCTGAACCACCAAGGAAGCCCTGGAGGAACAGGAAGGGGAGCACTTAGCCCCTCTTCTTTCCTGACAAGTGCTCAGCCCATGAAAGGCCATGACTTCTTTGTATATTAGAGTCCACACCCCACCCGAATTCCCTCTTCTCCTCTATAATAGCATTCTCCTTCCTTTATCTTGGGGAGACTCACACATGTTTCTCTATAGTTGCAGGCCCAAAATTGCATTTCTTGCTGATCCAAAATAAGCCCATCTTCATGGAGAAATGTCTGGCACAATATTTGTCTCGGGTCAACAAACATCCGTGGCTTTCTGATCAGTGGGGGACGTGTTATTCTGATGCCCAGGAACGACCTACTTCAAGTAATGTCAGGAAAGACTTGAGGATTGCTACTTATCCAGAGCATGGCTACTCTGATAAATGGTCTCAGATTCCTCAGATAAAGATCAGGTTGAAGATTTGCACAATCTATTCTTGGTGATATTACAGAGTTCCTACTTTATAATACCTGATATCTATTTTATTCAAAAATCTCTGGATTTAGAAATTATTCAAATGTAGTTAGTAGCCAAGATTTTTTTTTCTGAATTGATTCCTGTTCATTCAATTCAGACCTCTTCCACCAAACCCAGAACCTATTTTATCATCATCATCATCCCCTTCCTCATCATAGTCAAATCAGTTGGCTTATGTTGCCATAAGTAAATGAACAGATGAACTGTGTGGGTAGCTTACACAACAACAAAAAGTCTATTTTTTTCACAGCTATGGAGCCTGGAAGTCCAAGATCAAATTGAATTCACAGTTGGTTTCTGGTGTGGCCTCTTTTCCTAGCTTGCAAATGACCACCTTCTTGCTCTGGGCCTAAAAAGACTTTCCTCTAAGCAAACATGAGACAGCACACTCTGGCATGTTTTCAATTTCTTCTTAGGACTCCAGTTCTTTTGGACTATGTTTCACCCTTATAATCTAAAGGTGAACCTGTTATTTAAATCCTCACTCTTCAAGATTTCATAGCCTATACACCAGGCATATGAATAAAGAAACTTTTTAGATGACTTCAGCCTCAGCCAGTTTCTGACTGTAACCTCGTAAGAGATGCTGAGTCTCAAGTACTCAACTGAATTGATTAAATCCACACTCACTGAAAACACCTGAAATAATAAATATTGGTGTCTTAAACCCCTAAATTTGGAGGTGGTTTTTTATGTGGTAATTGTACATGAAACACTGCAGAAATTTAGACAATAGAGTATTGGCTCATTGATAGATACACTAATTGAATAAAAGAGATAGATAAAAGATAGAATCATTGATAAATAGATTTCAAACATGAAAGCAGGGTTATTGCAGGGTAGTGGGAAACAGAATTAGTGTTACTGAAGCACAGCTGACTGCTACCACTTGAAAAAAAATCAATACTCGTAAAAGTTGGTAGGAAAGAAAGGTGCTTTTAATCAGAATATGATCTCACTCAGCATTTCCATCCACTTTAGTGGTCACTGTGTTAGAGATAACTGTTCTACACAGGTTCAATTTGCAATAGGATCTATCTTTCACCAAATCTGACTTTCCAGAGAAGTAACACACCATGAAGTAATGCAATAAGTCCAACTTAGATTTACCCCAATGTTCATCACAGCACTGTTTATATAGCCAGAACATGGAAGCAACCTAGATGTCCATCAGCAGATGAATGGATAAGAAAGCTGTGGTACATATACACAATGGAGTATTACTCAGCCATTAAAAAGAAAACATTTGAATCAGTTCTAATGAGGTGGATGAAACTGGAGCCTATTATACAGAGTGAAGTAAGCCAGAAGGAAAAACACCAATACAGTATACTAACGCATATGTATGGAATTTAGAAAGATGGTAACAATAACCCTGTGTACGAGATAGCAAAAGAGACACTGATGTATATAGAACAGTCTTATGGACTCTATGGGAGAGGGAGAGGGTGGGAAGATTTGGGAGAATGGCATTGAAACATGTGAAATGTCATGTATGAAACGAGATGCCAGTCCAGGTTCAATGCACAATACTGGATGCTTGGGGCTAGTGCGCTGGGACGACCCAGAGGGATGGTATGGGGAGGGAGGAGGGAGGAGGGTTCAGGATGGGGAGCACATGTATACCTGTGATGGATTCATTTTGATATTTGGCAAAACTAATACAATTATGTAAAGTTTAAAAATAAAATAAAATTAAAAAAAAAAGAAAGTAAGCTAGATAATTCTCTAAGAAATATTATTTCTTTGTAAAAAAAAAAACAAAGACATTACTTTGCCAATGAAGATCTGTATAGTCAAAGCTGTGGTTTTTCTAGTAGTCATGTGTGGATGTGAGACTTGGACCATAGTGCTGAAGAATTGATGCTTCTGAACTGTGGTGCTGCAGAAGACACTTGAGAGTCCCTTGGACTGCAAGAAGACCATACTAGTCAATCCTAAAGGAAATCAATCCTGAATATTCATTGGAAGGACTGATGCTGAAGCAGAAACTCTGGCCACCTGATGCAAAGAGCAAATTCATTAGAAAAGACCCTGATGCTGGGAAAGATTGAAGGCAGGAGGGGAAGGGTACGACAGAGAATGAGATGGTTGGATGGCATCACTGACTCAGCAGACATGAGTTTAGGAATCTCCATGTGATGGTGAAGGACAGGGAATTCTGGTGTGCTGCTGTCCATGGGGTTGCAAAGAGTTGAACACAACTGAGTGACTAAACAACAATACGTGATAGGAAGCAAGTCAGTAAACCTCTCTTGATTTCAATTTTATTTTATGTAAAATGGGTATAATTATAATGGAACCACCAGTTTTGTACCTGGATAAATCAGCTGCAGTGAATGTGCCTGATAGATAGTAAGGGCTTTATTTAGTGTAAATATATGTAACAGAACTACAGAGAAATAGCTTTGGAACCTAACCATAAGCTTTTTGTTGAGGTTTGTAAAACACACTTACCCTTGTTTCAAATGGCTCCTCAAATATTGGTTAAAAAATAAAAACAATTACTTTACACTCAAGGAAAACTATGAGCCATAAACCTATTTGTAATATAAAAAATTAAGAGTAATTTCAAAATTTCTGCTTCTTTTTTGTGCTAAGAAAATAGAGATAGGTTGTGAATTGGACTTTTCTCCAGTTTTCTTTCGATAAATTTATAGTACAAAAAAATTGAACTGTTATTCCTTCACTCAACTGTCCCTTCCACATGCGTTTACCTAAGAATGTATATTCCTTGTTTGCTGTAACACAGGCTAAGCAAAAAATGAAAGATGTTCTGATATCAATGTCCTATGGAAAAGCTGATTTCATCCAAGCAACATATATGAAGTATTTGGTAAATTAGCAGCAAGGCTCTGGAGAAAATCTTAGTCTACAATCATCAGCCTGTGGATTTATAATTGTATTTTACATTGCCTAATCGGAAGCTACAAATCTGAACATTGCAGTCTCTGGAAAGTATGTTAAAAGTTATAAAATGCATAAAGATTAGTTAGCAAACACTAAATAATCAATAAATGTTAGTTTCTAGGTCTACTTTTTACTGTCAGTAGTCTGCAAAATTTCTTAATTTTCTTTCAGAATTTGCAATAGGTATAATTCTCTCTGGGTACTTCCCTCATGGCTCAGGTGGTAAAGAACCCACCTGCCAATGCAGGAGACTCAAGAGATGTGGGTTCTTCCTGGGTCGGGAAAATCCCCTGGAGTAGGAAATGGCAACCCCTTCCAGTATTCTTGCCTAGCAAATTCCATGGATGGGAAGCCTGACGGACTACAGTCCATGGGGTCACACAGAGTCGCACATGACTGAGCACCTCCCCCACCCACACACATGCACATATTCCTCTCTATGGGGAGTAAATCTGCCTCTTTGCATCCACAGAGACTCTTGCCTACAAGGCTCCTCTGTCCGTGCAATTTTCCAGACAAGAATACTGGAGGGGGTTTCCCCTTTCCTACTCCAAGGAATCTTTCTGACCCAGGAGTTGAACCCACACCTCTTGAGTTTCATGCAATGGCAGGAGATTATGTTACCACTGAGCCACCTGGGAAGCCCCTAATCCTCTCTCTATATTATAGATAATCACTTCCTTTGTACCATGGACAGCCTAAGTTACTCTCCTCTTCAATAAATTCTTCATGGCATTTTTCACCTCTGTTTCTCATTGTGTAAGTGATAGGATTTAACATGGGAGTGAAGACTGAAAAGAACACAGCCACCCACTTGTCAGCAGGGTAAGTGGCCACAGGACGCATATGGGTGAATATACAAGGGACAAAAAAGCATACCACTACTGTGAAGTGGGAGCCACAGGTAGAGAGGGCTTTGTGTCATCCTTCAGAGCCATGGGACTTCAGGGAGCCCAGGAAGACTGTGTAGGAGATGAGGAGCGGGAAAAAAATGAGCAAGCACTTGCCCCCTGTGTTAGCTGTCACCATGATTCCAAGCCTGTAGGTGTCACCACAGGCAAATTTCAACAGTGAGAAGAAATCACACATGAAATGGTCAATGACTTTGGGTCCACAAAAGGTCAAGTTTATCATGAAAGGAATCTGCATGGTGGCATGTAGGATCCCCCCCGATCCAGGCCACCACTACCAGGAGCTGGCAGAGCCCCTGTTTCATGATGGTCATGTAGTGCAGAGGCTTGCAGATGGCCAA
Organism: Bos taurus; assembly: GCF_002263795.3. Classification (NCBI taxonomy): domain Eukaryota; kingdom Metazoa; phylum Chordata; class Mammalia; order Artiodactyla; family Bovidae; genus Bos; species Bos taurus. The sequence continues at coordinate 84,485,871 of NC_037342.1, read as the reverse complement.
GTAGCAGTCATAGGCCATGACAATGAGGATGATAATCTCTGATCCTCCTAGGAGGTGTTCCACAAAAAGCTGAGTCAGGCAGCCACCCCAGGAGATAGTTCTCTTCTGGTACAGCAGGTCAGTGACCATTTTGGGGATGATGACAGAGGGGAAGGAGGCATCTAAGAAGGACAAGTGAGTGAGAATGAAGTACATGGGAGCTGAAAGTGTGGGGCTCAGGGAGATGGTAACGATAATGAGCAGGTTGGCCAGCATGGTAAATAGGAAAAAAATGAACAAAAAGACAATGAAGAGTATTTTCTACAAGTGTGGATTCTGTGTGAATCCCAAGAGGACAAATTCAGTCACATTGTAAAGAGACGTGAGATCCATTTAGAGACAAACACAGTCCTATGGCTTGAATTACCTGAAAGGAAGAATGAATAATACATCTTTGTCATGAAAGCATGGTAGACTGAATTTCTTAGAACAAAACTGGAGCAAATCAATAGAACTGTGCAACATGTCCTTGAGAATTTTGCCCCAGTACATGTTTCACGTTTATTACTTTCCTCACATTTTGCATTTCTACAGACACCTGTCATCTGCAAAACATCTATAAGGCAAATTATGATGTGCAACTTACTGAGAAAACACCCTACTACCTACATGGGATCTGTATTCTCCTCTTAGTTCCAATTCCTTCTGCATCTGCTGAGTCACGTCAGTGCACTGGGCTGAGCCCTCCTCTGTGTCCTTGGTCACAAATCATCATAATCAGATGTATCTTGCAAGCTGAGATTTGCCCCACAAAGATAAGTGTTACTGCCTCTTCCATGAGGTTTTACATTTTAACCATCAGCTCTAAACAGGGAGAACAGAAAGAAAAAAGTCCACTAGGTAAGGTGACGAGACAATGTATATAGGTATACACCAGAACTATATATAAATAATACAAACACATATAAAATCTATGACATAATAAGTACTAATTACAAATTCACTCACTCAACAAATAACTGGAGCCTTACTGTGCATGTGAATGTATGTTTGCTCCCACAAAATCAAGAATAGTATTCCTGTTATATGCCCTTAATAATTGCAACACCATTACGAAACAGCAACAAGGCACCCATCCGTGAGAGGAATGTTTCCACTACTTTCTGTTTCTGATGCATTCATTGTAATGCCTTCTCCCATCTTTCCACAAGATCAATCTTCCATCATTCTTGGTTAGGGATACTGTATTACTATCTGAAGGATGAATGTGGGGACATAAATATAATAAAATTGCCCAAAAGTTCAGAAGAGATTATAATATACATAAAATAAGACTTACAAGTAATTGATGTATTTTATAAATAGCTCTGAATAAATACAAATTAGTTTTTCATTTTTCTTTGTTTCATTTTCCTTCTAGGAATAAACCATAATGGAAAATATTTTTAAAAAGAAAAAAAAATCATTGTTTACAATTTTTTAGCATGCATATTAAGAGCTGTGTTAAATTCAGAAATGACATAGTTCATTTCTTTTGTAGCATGTGATTTTTGCAGAGTTGTATTTTTTAATTGTACAATATCTTTGAAACATTTTTAAGTTGTATTATAAAGTGGAGAGAAGTTTAGATGCAATTTTGAATTGTGTATTTCTTCTAACTAATATCATATCAGCTAATTTATTGAAAGTCTAACTAACTTAAATATATATCAACAAGAAGAAAGATTCAAAACATTTTTACTTCTAAACTGATAGCATGGCATTTGAATCTCTCTTTCTTGAAATCTTTTATACTTAAAGAGGAATTTAAATGTCAGATAGGTGAGAATCAGATTAGATCAGATCAGATCAGTCACTCAGTCGTGTCCGACTCTTTGTGACCCCATGAACCGCAGCACACCAGGCCTTCCTGTCCATCACCAACTCCCAGAGTTCACTCAGACTCACGTCCATCGAGTCAGTGATGCCATCCAGCCATCTCATCCTCTGTCGTCCCCTTCTCCTCCCGCCCCCAATCCCTCCCAGCATCAGAGTCTTTTCCAATGAGTCAACTCTTTGCATGAGGTGGCCAAAGTACTGGAGTTTCAGCCTCAGCATCATTCCTTCCAAAGAAATCCCAGGGCTGCTCTCCTTCAGAATGGACTGGTTGGATCTCCTTGCAGTCCAAGGGACTCTCAAGAGTCTTCTCCAATACCACAGTTTAAAAGCATCAATTCTTCGGCTCTCAGCCTTCTTAAGAGTCCAACTCTCACATCCATACATGACCACAGGAAAAACCATAGCCTTGACTAGACGAACCTTTGTTGGCAAAGTAAGAGGTGTTTATATGATTTTTAAGAATGATTAGAACCTGTGAGTCTATGATTATGTGATTTCCTGGGGGCAAAAAAAAAAAAAAAAAAAAAAAAAGAATAAAAATAGACCCTACCTATGAACTTGTTTGACATAGGTCTATGCAAAGTCCAGGCAGCTGTTAGTTCATCAGGAAAGAAGTAAGGGTATAATGTTTAAAAATGCCAACCAAAGCTCAGCTTTGGTAAGTGTCTTTATTGACTTATAAATGGTACATTTGGGTAAGTCTTAAAAGCACGACCACACAACCTGTTTACAGGCGCATTCAGTAGCTTCTTGGGTGTGGCTAATAGGGCCTCAGGGGGATTTCAACATTATTAGCAGGCATTGCCTACAGCCCAATTATTTCATACAAGTTAACTGAGCAGCAGAGAACTTTTATGGCACTCATTTTTAATTTTGAACTCCTCTTTGTGTCTACACAAGACAAAATACTATGACAAGAAAAAAAAAGTTGACCACTTATGAATTTAAATATTTAATAACATATGAGCTTATTGGGTTTCTGACTATTTAGTACTGTGTAAATTAAACACTTAGATGTGTAACTATCTGATTCTTAAACTTCTATTATAATAGTTTATTTTAACTGATTTACCATTTAATCAAATCATAATTTTTAAATATTGTTTTTAGATGTGCATTCACTGATAATACTGAATTCTATTATGGTACTGGCACTTCACAACTATAAAGTTTATAATACATCTTCAAATTAGTTTTTTTTCTTGTGCAAATTGTCAAAATACATTAATATGATAGTGATAAAAATAATTCTACTCTTCAATATATTTAGAGGTGGTAAAATGTATTTCTTTCAGTCATTTAAATTAAATTGTTCAATATCCATTGGAACACAAAAATAGGCAATAATATTCACAATGTATAACAAGGAAATACAAGAGAAAGAGTAAGAATGCCATTTGCCAAGGGGAAATAAAAATGAGGGCACTAAATTCTGGACCAGAATCCTTATACTAAACTATTTTTTACAACTGAAGTGGCATTAGATGTTTATGCTGTCACCAACTATAAGGTCCACTACAAATATCTATGAATATAAATAAATATTAATGTATGAAATTATTTTGTAAATATATTTAAACCAATTCAACTCAGAAATAGTCCTACATAGATCAGCATTCATTCATCATGTTCAAATATGCTTGCATTAAATTGTATATGATTCTCACTGGATCCAGAGAAGGTGGCACTGTGAGCATACTGTGTCATGAAGGAAAAGAGTTTAAGGAAACTGAAATGACTTGACTAAACCTAGTTTGACTGGACACTCCAATATTAGAGTGTAGTAAAAATATTGTGATGACAGGTGCCAAAGACAGTCTGAATGAGAATTTAAAACTACCTACATAACTATAAGGGGTATGGATTTTGCAGGAATGTTATCATGAAATTGTTTGAACTTGTCTTTCAGTTCTGGAATGAAAATTGGAATCAGATTAGAGAATTAGCATGTACTGACAAAGTTGTCATTTCCAACTTCATAAAAGATGGAAATTCATTCACAATAGCACATTGAGTGGTTATTCAGACTCTAATTAAATAGATGCAGTTCTTGATAAAGAGATTGCTTTTGAACCTCACCATCTACTTAGTCCAACTTCACAAGCCCCAGAGAACCATAAAAGGGAAAAAGGGAGGAGTTATGTCTAAAATCAAAGAAGGATGTTCATTAAAATAATTTTTTCAAAAGAAGTAGTCTTGGAGATACAACAAGGAAAGTCTGTTTCATACAAATCCAAGGACAGAGTGGTTTAAAACCCTGGGGAGACAGCAACAGAGATTCTCAAATTTGAAGGGTAAATCAGAATGAAATCAGGAGGGTCATATCATGTATCATATATATGGTCATATCACAGTTGATCAGAAACTAGTTGAAGAGCAGTTTGAGTTTTGATAGATTCAGGGACTAATTTCACAAAACCAGGCACCTGCCAAAGTGTACTTAAGGCAGCTTTATGCCTTTCAATATGTAGAGAAACATGTCCTCAAAATAACAGAGCAATTAAAATAGAACTCATGTTGTCATTATGCCAGGAAATTTGGAAAACTCAGCAGGGACCACAGGACCGGAAAAGCTCAGTTTTCATTCCAGTCCCAAAGAAAGGCAATGCCAAAGAATGCTCAAACTATTGCACGGTTGCACTCATCTCACACGCTAGTAAAGTAATGAATTCAAAATTCTTCAAGCCAGGCTTCAGCAATACGTGAACCGTGAACTTCCAAATGTTCAAGCTGGCTTTAGAAAAGGCAGAGAAACCACAGATCAAATTGCCAACATCTGCTGGATCATGGAAAAAGCAAGAGAGTTACATAAAAATATCTATTTCTGCTCTATTGACTATGCCAAAGCCTTTGACTGTGTGGATCACAATAAACTGAAAAATTCTGAAAGAAATGGGAATACCAGACCACCTGACCTGCCTCTTGAAAAACCTATAGTGCAGGTCAGGAAGCAACACTTGGAACTGGACAGGGAACAACAGACTGGTTCCAAATAGGACAAGGAGTACGTCAAGGCTGTATATTGTCACCCTGCTTATTTAACTTACACGTAGAGTACATCATGAGAAATGCTGGGCTGGAAGAAGAACAAGCTGGAATCAAGATTGCCAGGAGAAATATCAATAACCTCAAATATGCAGATGACACCACCCTTATGACAGAAAGTGAAGACGAACTAAAGAGCTTCTTGATGAAAGTGAAAGAGGAGAGTGAAAAAGTTGGCTTAAAGCTCAACATTCATTGGAGAAATGTCTATTTAGTTCTTTGGCCCATTTTTTGATTGGGTCGTATGGGGAGGGAGGAGGGAGGAGGGTTCAGGATGGGGAGCACATGTATACCTGTGATGAATTCATTTTGATATTTGGCAAAACTAATACAATTATGTAAAGTTTAAAAATAAAATAAAATTTTAAAAAAAGTTAAAAAAAAAAAAAAAAAAAAGCTCAACATTCAGAAAACTAAGATTATGGCATTTGGTCCCATCACTTCATGGGAAATAGATGGGGAAACAATGGAAACAGTGTCAGACTTTATTTATTTGGGCTCCAAAATCACTGCAGATGGTGATTGTAGTCATGAAATTAAAAGATGCTTACTCCTTGGAAGGAAAGTTATGACCAACCTAGATAGCATATTCAAAAGCAGAGACATTACTTTGCCAACAAAGATCCATCTAGTCAAGGCTATAGTTTTTCCAGTGGCCATGTATGGATTGGAGAGTTGGACTGTGAAGAAAGCTGAGCACCGAAGAATTGATGCTTTTGAAGTGTGGTGTTGGAGAAGACTCTTGAGAGTCCCTTGGACTGCAAGGAGATCCAACCAGTCCATTCTAAAGGAGGTCAGTCCTGGGTGTTCATTGGAAGGACTAATGCTGAAGCTGAAACTCCAATACTTTGGCCACCTCATGCGAAAAGTTGGCTCATTGAAAAAGACTCTGATGCTGGGAGGGATTGGGGGCAAGAGGAGAAGGGGACGACAGAGGATGAGATGGCTGGATGGCATCACCGACTTGATGGACGTGAGTTTAGGCGAACTCCAGGAGTTGGTGATGGACAGGGAAGCCTGGCGTGCTGCGATTCATGGGGTCGCAAAGAGTCGGACACAACTTAGCAACTGAACTGAACTGAACTGATGTTGTCAGTCCAATGCAAGGAATCTTTCATCCCAGAAGAATGCCTTCTACGTTGTTAACCAGGGATGGAAGCTTTTGGGTGGTGGACTGTGTCCCCTGCTATCCTAGGTCTTATTACTGTAATTATGCTTACTACTTTCACTAGCTCCTCGGTGGTGCTGTATCATCCCTTAAGTGTTTCCTTCAACTCTATGAACACCTCACTATGTAAACATATAAACCTTTTTTGCTATTGTTGTTTAGTCACTAAGTCATGTCTGACTCTTCTGTGACCCCCTGAACTATACCCACTAAGCTCCTCGGTCCAAGGGATTTCCCAGTCAAGAATACTGAAGTGAGTTGTCATTTCCTTCAGCAGGGAATCTTTCCAACCCAAGGACTGAATCTACATCTCCTACATTGGCACACAGATTCTTTTTTTTGTTTGTTTGTTTGTTTTTAATTTTATTTATTTCTTTACTTGGCTGCACTGGGTTTTAGTTGTGGCACTTGGGGGTTTTATTTATTTATTTATTTTTCTAATTTTATTTTATTTTTAAACTTTACATAATTGTATTAGTTTTGCCAAATATCAAAATGAATCCGCCACAGGTATACATGTGTTCCCCATCCCGAACCCTCCTCCCTCCTCCCTCCGAAGCAACCGACAAACAACTAATCTCAAAAATATACAAGCAACTCCTACAGCTCAACTCCAGAAAAATAAACGACCCAATCAAAAAATGGGCCAAAGAACTAAATAGACATTTCTCCAAAGAAGACATACAGATGGCTAACAAACACATGAAAAGATGCTCAACATCACTCATTATCAGAGAAATGCAAATCAAAACCACTATGAGGTACCATTTCACACCAGTCAGAATGGCTGCGATCCAAAAGTCTACAAATAATAAATGCTGGAGAGGGTGTGGAGAAAAAGGCACACAGATTCTTTACCACTGAGTTATCAGGGAAATCCAAAATCTTCTTAGTCTGCCATTTTCAATATGTTATTTTCTAATCAGGTTTCCAATTGATGCAAAAAGTTTGTGTTTTTTGTTTGTAAAAAAAAAAAAAATGCCAGTAAATCAGACAACAGCTTTTCTTTTAATAAATATATTTTATTTATAAAGTGTACTTCTTTTGATACACAGCTGCTAAATAAATTTAACATTTGTAAGGGAAAAGTTCCATGAAAGAGAAAAATTCAACCTAAAGATTATTGGATGTCTTCATGGAAATCTGTGTTTTATTTTTGTAATATAAATTTATTTATTTTAATTGGAGGTTAATTACTTAACAATATTGTATTGGTTTTGCCATACATCAAGATGAATCTGTCACAGGTATACATGTGTTCCTCATGTCGAACCCCCCTCCATTCTCCCTCTGCGTACCATCCCTCTGAGTCCTACTAGTGCACCAGTGCCAAGCTCCAGTATTATGCATCAAACTTGGACTGGCGATACGCTTCATATATGATATTATACATGTTTTAATGCCATTCTCCCAAATCATCCCACCCTCTCCCTCTCCCATGGAGTCCAAAAGACTGTTCTATACATCTGTGTCTCTTTTGCTGTCTCGCATACAGGGTTATTGATACCATCTTTCTAAAGTCCTTATATATGCGTCCATATAGACTACCTGATGAACTACGGAATGAGGTTCATGGCATTGTACAGGAGACAGGGATCAAGACCATCCCCATAGAAAAGAAATGCAAAAAAGCAAAATGGCTGTCTGGGGAGGCCTTACAAATAGCTGTGAAAAAAAGAGAAGTGAAAAGCAAAGGAGAAAAGGAAAGATATAAGCATCTGAGTGCAGAGTTCCAAAGAATAGCAGGAAGAGATAAGAAAGCCTTCCTCAGTGATCAATGCAAAGAAATAGAGGAAAACAACAGAATGACAAAGACTAGAGATCTCTTCAAGAAAATTAGAGATACCAAGGGAACATTTCATGCAAAGATGGGCTCGATAAAGTACAGAAACTGTATGGACCTAACAGAAGCAGAAGATATTAAGAAGAGTTGGCAAGAATACACAGAACTGTACAAAAAAAGATCTTCATGACCCAGATAATCATGATGGTGTGATCACTGACCTAGAGCCAGACACCCTGCAATGTGAAAGTCAAGTGGGCCTTAGGAAGCATCACTACGAACAAAGCTAGTGGAGGTGATGGAATTCCAGTTGAGCTACTCCAAATGCTGAAAGATGATGCTGTGAAAGTGTGGCACTCAATATGCCAGCAAATTTGGAAAACTCAGCAGTGGCCACAGGACTGGAAAAGGTCAGTTTTAATTCCAATCCCAAAGAAAGGCAATGCCAAAGAATGCTCAAACTACCGCACAATTGCACTCATCTCACACGCTAGTAAAGTAATGCTCAAAATTCTCCAAGCCAGGCTTCAGCAATACATGAACCGTGAACTTCCTGATGTTCAAGCTGGCTTTAGAAAAGGCAGAGGAACCACAGGTCAAATTGCCAACATCCGTGGATCATGGAAAAAGCAAGAGAGTCCCAGAAAAACATCTGTTTCTTCTTTATTGACCATGCCAAAATCTTTGACTGTGTGGATCACAATAAACTGGAAAATTCTGAAAGAGATGGGAATACCAGACCACCTGACCTACCTCTTGAGAAACCTATATCCAGGTCAGGAAGCAACAGTTAGAACTGGACATGGAACAACAGACTGGTGCCAAATAGGAAAAGGAGTACATTAAGGCTGTATATTGTCACCCTGCTTATTTAACTTATATGCAGAGTACATCATGAGAAATGCTGGACTGGAAGAAACACAAACTGGAATCAAGATTGCCAGGAGAAATATCAACAACCTCAGATATGCAGATGACACTACCTTTATGGTGGAAAGTGAAGAGAAACTAAAAAGCCTCTTGATGAAAGTGAAAGAAGAGAGCAAAAAAGTTGGCTTAAAGCTCAACATTCAGAAAACGAAGATCATGGCATCCGGTCCCATCACTTCATGGGAAATAGATGGGGAAACAGTGTCAGACTTTCTTTTTTGGGGCTCCAAAATCACTGCAGATGGTGACTGCAGCCATGAAATTAAAAGATGCTTACTCTTTGGAAGGAAAATTATGACCAACCTAGATAGCATATTCAAAAGCAGAGACATTACTTTGCCAACAAATGTCCCTCTAGTCAAGGCTCGTTTTTTCCAGTGGTCATGCATGGATGTGAGAGTTGGACTGTGAAGAAGGCTGAGTGCTGAAAACTTGATGCTTTTGAAGTGCAGTGTTGGAGAAGACTCTTGAGAGTCCCTTGGACTACAAGAAGATGCAACCAATCCATTCTGAAGGAGATCAGCCCTGGGATTTCTTTGGAAGAAATGATGCTAAAGCTGAAATTTCAGTACTTTGGTCACTTGATGTGAAGAGTTGACTCACCGGGAAATACTGTGATGCTGGGAGGGATTGGGGGTAGGAGGAGAAGGGGACAACAGAGGATGAGATGGCTGGATGGCATCACTGACTCGATGGATGTGAGGCTGAGTGAACTCAGGGAGTTGGTGATGGACAGGGAGGCCTGGAGTGCTGTGATTCATGGTGTCACAAAGAGTCGGACACGACTGAGCAACTGAACTGAACTGAACTGATACTATATTGGTGTTTTTCTTCCTGGCTTACTTCACTCTGTATAATAGGCTCCAGTTTCAGCCACCTCATTAGAACTGATTCAAATGTAGTCTTTTTAGTGGCTGAGTAATACTCCATTGTGTATATGTACCACAGCTCTCTTATCCATTCATCTGCTGATGGACATCTAGGTTGCTTCCATATCCTGGCTATTATAAACAGTGCTGTGATGAACATTGGGGTACACATGTCTCTTTCAATTCTGGTTTCCTCGGTGTGTATGCCCAGCAGTGGGATTGCTGGGTCATAAGGCAGTTCTATTTCCAGTTTTTTAAGGAATCTCCACACTTTTCCATAGTGGCTGTACTAGTTTGCGTTGCCACCAACAGTTTAAGAGGGTTCGCTTTTCACCACACCCTCTCCAGCATTTATTGCTTGTAGACTTTTGGATCACAGTCATTCTGACTGGCCTGAAATGGTACCTCATTGTGGGTTTAATTTGCATTTCTCTGATAATGAGTGATGTGGAGTATCTTTTCATGTGTTTGTTAGCCATCTGTATGTCTTCTTTGAAGAAATGTCTATTTAGTTCTTTGGTGTAGTTTTTTATTGGTTCGTTTATGTTTCTGGAAATAAGCTGTAGGAATTGCTTGTATATTTTTAAGCTTAGTTCTTTGTCAGTTGTTTAATTTGCTATTATTTTCTCGCATTCTGAAAGCTGTCTTTTCACCTTGCTGATAGTTTCCTTTGTTGTGCAGAAGTTTTGAAGTTTAATTAGGTCCCATTTGTTTAGTCTTGCTTTTATTTCTAATATTCTGGGAAGTGGGTCATAGAGGATCCTGTTGTGATGTATGTCAGAGAGTGTTTTGCCTATGTTTTCTTCTAGGAGTTTGTAGCCTCTGATCTTAAATTTAGAGCTTTAATCCATTTTGAGTTTATTTTTGTGTATGTTATTAGAAAGTGTTGTAGTTTCATTCTTTTACAAGTGGTTGACCAGTTTTCCCAGCACCACTTGTTAAAGAGATTGTCTTTAATCCATTGTATATTCTTCCCCCCTTTGTCAAAGATAAGGTGTCCATAGTTGTTTGGATTTATCTCTGAGCTTTCTATTTTGTTCCATTGATCTATATTTCTGTCTTTGTGCCAGTACCATACTGTCTTGATGACTGTGGCTTTGTAGTAGAGCCTGAAGTCAGGCACATTGATTCCTCCAGTTCCATGATTCTTTCTCAAGATTGCATTGGCTATTCGATGTTTTTTGTATTTCAATACAAATTGTGAAATTGTTTGTTCTAGCTCTGTGAAAAATATCGTTGGTAGCTTGATAGGGATTGCATTGAATCTATAGATTGCTTTGGGTAGTATTCTCATTTTCTCTATATCGATTCCTCTGATCCATGAACATGTATATTTCTCCATCTATTAGTGTACTCTTCGTTTTATTTTACCAGTGTTTTCTTTAGGTAGATATATTCCTAAGTATTTCATTCTTTTCATTGTAATGGTGAATGGAATTGTTTCCTTAATTTCTCTTTCTATTTTCTCATTATTAGTGTATAGAATGCAAGGGCTTTCTGTGTGTTGATTTTATATCCTGCAACTTTACTATATTCATTGATTAGCTCTAGTAATTTTCTGGTGGAGTCTTTAGGGTTTTCTATGTAGAGGATCATGCCATCTGCAAATAGTGAGAGTTGTACTTCTTTTCCAATCTGGATTCCTTTTATTTCTTTTTCTGCTCCGATTGCTGTGGCCAAAACTTCCAAAACTATGTTGAATAGTAGTGGTGAGAGTGTGCACCCTTGTCTTGTTCCTGACTTTAGGGGAAATGCAGAGGAAGGTAAACTTCCAAACTCATTCTATGAGGCCACCATCACCCTAATACCAAAACCTGACAAAGATCCCACAAAAAAAGAAAACTACAGGCCAATATCACTGATGAACATAGATGCAAAAATCCTTAACAAAATTCTAGCAATCAGAACCCAACAACACATTAAAAATATCATACACCAAGACCAAGCGGGCTTTATCCCAGAGATGCAAGGATTCTTCAATATCCAGAAATCAATCAATGTAATACACCACATTAACAAATTGAAAAATAAAAGCCATATGATTATCTCAATAGATGCAGAGAAATCCTTTGACAAAATTCAACATCCATTTATGATAATAACTCTCCAGAAAGCAGTAATAGAAGGAACATACCTCAACATAATAAGCTATATATGACAAACCCACAGCAAACATTATCCTAAATGGTGAAATCTGTTTTTTATTTATAGCATTCTCTTTGGAGTTTTATGACTCTAAGGGATCTATGACTTTACTGTCTGTTAGCTAGTTTGTAAGTCTTTACATTGAGAAAATTAATACAATTTCAAATAATTCTTGTTAAGCAAAATACAAATGTTGTCTGGTGGAAGTTTGATCAATTTTCCTGACCATTACAGATAAAGACAGCTTTCCTCTCATTTGTAAATTCATTTATTTATGTGTGCTCAGTCACCTCAATCATGTCTGACTCTTTGAGTCAGCCAGGGTCCTCTGTCCATTGGATTTTCCAGGCTAGAATACTGGAGTTGGTTGCTATGCCCTCCTCCATGACATCTTCCCAACCCAGGAATTGAACTCGTGTCTCCTGGGGCTCCTGCACTGCGGGAAAAATCTTTACCAGTAAGCCACTGGTGAAGCCCCATTTCACATCTCTGATGGAACAAAGCAAGAGAGGATTATCCTTTAGACTGATTATTATGTGTTCCTTTTTGCCTTGTTATGCAGTGAGCTAAATCAAATCTTTGTCATGTGTTCATTTTATATTTGTATGAGTAGTGATTTCACTTTTTAAAAGTATTTTCTTCCACATATTAAAATAAAGACCATTTTAGAGAGATAAGCTAAAAGACTCATATAAGTTTAGATAATTTCTCCAAAGAAGACATACAGATGGCTAACAAACACATGAAAAGATGCTCCACATCACTCATTATCAGAGAAACGCAAATTAAACCCACAATGAGGTACCATTTCACGCCAGTCAGAATGGCTGTGATCCAAAAGTCTACAAGCAATAAATGCTGGAGAGGGTGTGGAGAAAAGGGAACCCTCTTACACTGTTGGTGGGAATGCAAACTAGTACAACCGCTATGGAGAAGAGTGTGGAGATTCCTTAAAAACTGGAAATAGAACTGCCATACGACCCAGCAATCCCACTGCTGGGCATACACACCGAGGAAACCAGAATTGAAAGAGATACATGTACCCCAATGTTCATCACAGCACTGTTTATAATAGCCAGGATATGGAAGCAACCTAGATGTCCATCAGCAGATGAATGGATAAGAGAGCTGTGGTACATATACACAATGGAGTATTACTCAGTCACTAAAAAGACTACATTTGAATCAGTTCTAATGAGGTGGCTGAAACTGGAGCCTATTATAACGAGTGAAGTAAGCCAGAAAGAAAAACACCAGTACAGTATACTAACGCATATATATGGAATTTGCTGTTGCTAATTCGCTTCAGTCGTGTCCGACTCTGTGCGACCCCATGGACTGCAGCCTACCAGGCTTCTCCGTCCATGGGATTCTCCAGGCAAGAATACGAGTGGGTTGCCATTTCCTTCTCCAATGCATGAAAGTGGGAAGTGAAAGTGAAGTCACTCAGTCGTGTCCGACTCTTATCGACCCCATGGACTGCAGCCTACCAGGCTCCTCCACCCATGAGATTTTCCAGGCAACAGTACTGGAGTAGGGTGCCATTGCCTTCTTCCATATGGAATTTAGAAAGATGGTAACGATAACCCTGCATGCGAAACAGCAAAAGAGACACAGATGTATAGAACAGTCTTTTGGACTCTGTGGGAGAGGGAGAGGATGGGATGATTTGGGCGAATGGCATTGAAGTATCATATATGAAATGAATTGGCAGTCCAGGTTCGGTGCATGATACAGGATGCTTGGGGCTGGCACACTGGGATGACCCAGAGGGATGGTATGGGGAGGGATGTGGGAGGGGGTTTCAGGATGGGGAACACGTGTACACCCATGATAAATTCATGTTGATGTATGGCAAAACCAACACAATATTGTAAAGTAATTAGCCTGCAATTAAAATAAACGACCCAATCAAAAAATGGGCCAAAGAACTAAATAGACATTTCTCCAAAGAAGACATACAGATGGCTAACAAACACATGAAAAGATGCTCAACATCACTCATTATCAGAGAAATGCAAATCAAAACCACTATGAGGTACCATTTCACACCAGTCAGAATGGCTGTGATCCAAAAGTCTACAAATAATAAATGCTGGAGAGGGTGTGGAGAAAAGGGAACCCTCTTACACTGTTGGTGGGAATGCAAACTAGTACAGCCACTATGGAGAACAGTGTGGACATTCCTTTAAAAACTCGAAATAGAACTGTCTTATGATCCAGCAATCCCACTGCTGGGCATACACACTGAGGAAACCAGAAGGGAAAGAGACACGTGTACCCCAGTGTTCATTGTAGCACTGTTTATAATAGCCAGGACATGGAAGCAACCTAGATGTCCATCAACAGATGAATGGATAAGAAAGCTATGGTATATATACACAATGGAGTATTACTCAGCCATTAAAAAGAATACATTTGAATCAGTTCTAATGAGGTGGCTGAAACTGGAGCCTATTATACAGAGTGAAGTAAGCCAGACGGAAAAACATATAGTATACTAACGCATATATATGGAATTTAGAAAGATGGTAACAATAACCCGGTGTACGAGACAGCAAAAGAGACACTGATGTATAGAACAGTCTTATGGACTCTGTGGGAGAGGGAGAGGGTGGGAAGATTTGGGAGAATGGCATTGAAACATGTAAAATATCATGTAAGAAACGAGTTGCCAGTCCAGGTTCGATGCACGATACTGGATGCTTGGGGCTAGTGCACTGGGACGACCCAGAGGAATGGTATGGGGAGGGAGGAGGGAGGAGGGTTCAGGATGGGGAACACATGTATACCTGTGGTGGATTCATTTTGATATTTGGCAAAACTAATACATTATGTAAAGTTTAAAAATAAAATAAAATTAGAAAAAAAATAAAAATAAAAAATGCAATAAAAAAATGTTTAGATAGTTTTATCCTGTGGGTTACTTTACCACAGGTTTTCTGTTCTATTTGGAAGAGGGGGCTTGCTCCTATTTAATCAATTTTTAAAAAGAAAAATCTCCTTTAAAACTTATTTTGAAATCAAATGTTCCATTTTCATCCACCTCATTAGAACTTTTTCTAATGTATTCTTTTTAATGGCTGAGTAATACTCCATTGTGTATATGTACCACAACTTTATGCAAGACAGCAAAAGAGACACAGATGTATAGAACAGTCTTTTGGACTCTGTGGGGGGGATTATTTGGGAGAATGGCTTTAAAACATGTATAATATCATATAAGAAATGAATTGCCAGTCCAGGTTTGATGCAGGACACAGGAAGCTTGGGGCTGGTGCACTGGGATGACCCAGAGGGATGGTATGCGGAGGGAGGTGGGAGGGGGCTTCAGGATGGGGAACATGTGTACACGCATGGTGGATGCATGTTGATGTATGGCAAAACCAATACAATATTGTAAAGTAAAAAAAAAAAATAATAAAAATTAAAAAAAAAAGAAATCAAATGTTCCAATAGCACTTTCTCATCTCTGCTTCTATTTTTGTGGTTACCAAAAGATTGCAGGCTCTTAGGTGGTTAAGGACTAAGGAAATTAAGCCTATTTTCCTCTTAATATGTTATTTTTGGATAAATTTGCAAAAGGTTTTTTTATAGATCAGAGATTATTAGGATAAGTAATGACCAAAATCTAATATTGACTGCTTAATTTATGCCAAATATTGTACAAAAACTTTTTTTGTTTGTTTTTAAATTGTCTCCTTTAAAATTTTTAAAGTGATTTATATGTGGTTGGAAGAGAAAAATTAAGACAAGGAGTTGTTCAGCTTTGTGCCTCAGGACATACTGTTAGTGAGGAGCAGACCTGAAAGTACAGTTCTAGACTGACCTCAAGTCGTGATCGTGAACTCACATTATTTTCCATGTAAAAATTTACCAAATAGTTAGCAGGAACCTTCTTTAACATCCATCAAGAAAGTCTTTCTGAACACTGTTTCTTGCCCTAATTCATGGAGGCATTAAAAATGGATTGGAAAATTGGGAATTTGAAAGATATTACCTTCTTCCTCTGAGAATTTTTCATTTCCTCTCTTAGGAGAATTTATAATTTTAGTCATTTTCTTTACTTTCTTAATTAACAGGACATTACTCGTCAACTACAAATTGGCAGTTATCATTGACACTTTTCATTCATCAATGTTGTTTTTGTTGTTCAGTTGCTAAGTTGGGTCTGACATTTTTTGACTCCATGGACCACAGCACACCAGGCTCCCCTTCACTATCTCCTGGAGTTTGCTCAGATTCATGTCCACTGAGTTGGTGATGCTATTTAACCATCTCATCCTCTGCCACCCTCTTCTTTGGCCTTCAAACTTTCCCAGCATGAAGATCTTTTTCAACGAGTCTGCTCTTTGCACCAGATGGCCAAAGTGTTGGAGCTTCAGCTTCAGGAGCAGTCCTTTCAATGACTATTCACAGCTGATTTCCTCTAGGATGGACTGGTTTGATCTCCTTGCAGTCCAAGGATCTCTCGAGAGTCTTCTCCAGCACCATAATTCACAAGCATCGATTCTTGTCTCTCAGAATTCTTTATGGTCCAACTCTAGCATCTGTACATGCCTATTGAAAAAAAAAATAGCTTTGACTATAAGAACCTTTTTCAGCAAAGTAATATCTCTGCTTTTGAATATACTGCTAGGTTTGTCACAGCTTTCCCTCCAAGGAGCAAATATCTTTTAATGTCATGGTGGCATTGATTTTGAAGCTCAGGAAAATAAAATATGTCCCTGCTTCAGTTATCTACTAAACAACTTAAAGAGAGTGTCTGTATCCTTTGATGGGAAGCCAGAAACTTGCTCCAAGGCTGCAATATAGTTTCTGTTGGGTATTTGTTTCTCCTTTGTTTCACATCTCCTTTCTTTCCTAATTAAGAACTGCAAACCTGTCCCTTGGAACTCAGAGAAAGTCAGGGAGACTGAATGAAGCCTATTTCCTGTAATTGAGGATGTGGGAGACACAAAGCTTTTGTGCTCAGGAGCCCCACAGAACCTGGCTTTGTATCACCAGCAGTGAGTTTTATTAGGACTTCATTTTCTCTATGTTCTCACAAAGTTAGTCATCCTAAAGATTTGAGGTGATTTATCTTTTGGTTTTGATTTGCATTTCCTCCTTGATTAATGAGGTTGAGCACCTTCCCATGTTCCTATTGGCATTTTTATATTTTCCTTGGAAAAATATCTATTCAGGTTTTTTGGCCATTTTTAAATTGAGTTATTTGATCTTATGTTATTTGGTTATAGAAGTCCCTTACATATTAACTCCTTATGAGCATATGATTTGATAGTTTTGTTTTGTTTTGTTTTTCCATTCTATAGGTTACATTTTCATGTTGTTTGTTTCCTTCGATGTGTAGAAGCAGTCTAGATTTAGAACTTGAGATCCTAGACTTCAGACTGATGTCATGATAGGGTAAAGCTTAACTTATCTGATAGCTTTTGCATCTGGGAGCCCTGAGCTGGCCTTTTACAAGCCTGACAACCTCACCGGATAAACTTCATCTACATAGCTCTGTGTCTACGTGGAGAAGGAAAAAGAGCTAAAAGAGTCTGGTTTTCTAGCCATCTCTGCCAATGCACCATTCATATCAGTGCAGTTATCTTGGACTCACAATAAAAGTCCAGCAATGTGTTGTTTACCAGAGAATGACCTCAGTCCATATCACATGGAATGGAATAATCATTCCATTTTTAGGGAGAACAACCAAGTTCTCCCTAAATTCATTATGGTCAGATACAAAGCAAAGTGATGAATGTAAAGATATAGCCCTGTGTGTGGACAGATATAGCCATGTGTGTGATTAAACATAGACCTGTGTATGACAATATACAAACTTCTTTATAGAAATAGATAAACCTGTGTGTTATATATCAATTATATATGCATATACATAGACAAATGCATCCATATAGATAGTCAAATACTAACCCATATCAGCTACAGACCTGTGTGTGTTCACATTTAGACAAAAGGTTCAATTGGGTGGAAACCTACATAACATTTAATATGTAGGTACAAGGGGTACCAATATACTTGTATGTTGTTGGTTCAGGGATATGGGTGTTTGGATTTAACAAATATTTGTGGCCTTGAGGACTGAACTGTAATTCATGACAGCAAAAGTCACTGAGCCCTTTCTGAGAAGCTCACTGAAAATGCAAATCAAATATAAATAGCATCCTCTTCTTTTATTTTTTTAACAAAACCAAAAGGTCAGTCATATGTACACTCCATGGAGATAATTACAGATTTTTATTGAGACATCAGTAAATCCTTCACAATATGTGTCCTGTTCTGGATGGGAAAACACAATACAAAAACAGGTTATTCTCCTCAAAATAAATATATAGTATTGTGGCATTCTAAATAAATTTTTATGGGAAGTTTTCAAACCTTGCCTACTGACTCTGTTTAAAGGAAGAAGAGAAGGAAAGGGAGGAGGAGGAGAAAGTGCCTCAGAATTCGAACTTCTAGATATTGCAAAACCTGACATAGTAAGTAGAAAATTGTGAAATTAGCTGAAATTAATAATTATATTGACATATTATTTTAACTTTTAGGCAAAATAGGGTTTCATATTTTACTTACCCAGACAAAAATAAATTCTAGATGGGTAAATAAAGTATTTTTTAAAATTTATTTTATTGAAGCATAGTTGATTTACAATGTTAATTTCTTCTGTTAATACTACAGCAAAATTATTCAGTTATATATTTGTGTATGTCCTTGGTCACTCAGTCGTGTCTGACTCTTTGAAATCCCAGGGACTGTAGTCCACCAGGATCTTCTGTCCATGGGATTCTCCAGGCAAGAATACTGGAGTGGGTTGCCATGCCCTTCTCCAAGGGATCTTCCCAACCCAACGATTGAACCCAGGTCTCCCGCATCACAGGAAGATTCTTTACAGTCTGAGCCACCAGGGAATCCCAAGAATACTAGAGTGGGGTAGCCTACCCCTTCTCCAGGGGAGGGACCTAGAGATTTTCATACTAAAGGCAGTCAGAAAGAGAAAGACAGATAACATGCCAACCTTACAAGGTATCTGAAATATGACACAAATAAATTTATCTATGACAGACTCATAGACACAGAAAACAGACTTATGGCTGAAAAGATTTCTGGGATGATTTATCACAAGGTATTGGACATAGTTCCCTGTTCTTTGCAGTGGGGCCTTGTTGTTTATACGTTCTATACATAGCAGTATCCATGTGCTCATCCCAAACTCCCAATCCTTTGCTCCCCACACACCTCCCCCTCAGCAACCACAAATCTGTTATCTGTGTCTATAAGTCTATTTCATCGATAAATTTATTTGTGTCATATTTTAGATTCCCCATATGAGTGACATGTTATATGTCTTTTTCTTTCTGACTGCCTTAAGTATGATAATCTCTAGGTCCTTCCATGTTGACATAAATAGCATTCTTTTATTCTTTTTTATGGCTCTGTAGAATCTCCAGTGGCTCCTGCATTGGCAAGCAGATTCTTGACAACTGAGGCAGCTGGAAAGCTCAAGATGTCTTTTTATTAGGGGATTAATCCCACTCATCAGGGCACCACCTTTATGAACTAATCAATTTCCAATCGAAGTCCTCCAAATACCACCACATTAGAAATAATTTAATTTATGATTTTAGATAGGGACACAAACTCTCAGTCTATAATAGCATCCAAAAGTAGAAGAACAAATTATATAATATCTGACAAACAAAATGCTTGCTATAATTTGTAAATGCTATTGAGTTTGGAAAGACAAAAAATGATATAAGAAATCTCCATGTAACAGGATAAAAATAATCAGGATATGAGGTTTCCCACACACGGTGATTTACTGGCAAAAAGCACCCATCACCCCATAGCCTTGCCCTGTCATGGATCCAGACTAAATATGAAAGTGAAAAGTGAAAGTCACTCAGTCTTGTCTGACTTTTTGTGACTCTCCAGGCAAGAAAACTGGAATGGGTGGCTGTTCCCTTCTCCAGGGGATCTTTCCAACCCAGGAATTAAACTGGGGTCTCCTATATTGCAGGTGGATTCTTTACCAGCTGAGCTATATGGGAAACATACAAATAGGCTTCTTTGATCATATGCTTCCAAACAAATTAAAGGAAGATAATACGTTGTTTCAAGCCTGATTCAGAGAGGGAGATAATTTTATGAATGATGTCTCTGAGAGATAAAACAGTATATTTTGACTTTTTTATCACTAGCAATTTGTGTAATATTAATGAGAGATGAGCATGGCATACAAAGTCATGGCATATGAAGTTAACATCTTTTTTAACAATGATATCACCCAAAATATCTGGTGTCAAGCTCCATCATGCATATTAGATGCTCGTGGATCATGGATTATGCTAAAAAATTTACATGTAAAGGGCAGAGGCTGGATCTTTATAGAAGGCTATAAAACATATAAGCAAAAGAATAGATTGGGATATTGAATAATAGTGGAAGCTTTACCAGATATTCCAAACTATCTGAGAAGAAAGATTGGTCACCTTTATGAAAATATAACTCCAAACAATGCTGGTAAACTTGAGGAAATAATGTAATTGCCCAGTTGGGAAAATAAGTAAGATTTGGGTATTTTTATGCATATGTACCTTGTTCAATCAATCCCTGGAGAAGGAAATGGCAACCCACTCCAGTACTCTTGCCTTGAAAATCCCATGGATGGAGGAGCTTGGTGCAGGCTACTATCCATGGGGTTGCAGAGAGTCAGGCACGACTGCGTGACTTCACTTCACCTTGTTCAATCAGATTTATTTATAAAGATAGTCTCCTTATGTTTAATATTACAGCTCTGAAATATTCACCTTCAACCTCAGCATGCTAAGACATACAAAGAACAAATATATGTATATATATATTATCTTGCAGACAAAAATAAGACATATACTTCAAATATTAATATAGGTTGTCTCTGTGTGGGTATGAGTGAACAAAGGTTTTCTGTCATATTTCTATACTATTTTTTCACTATGTGTAATGAGTCATTAATTCTGAAAAAGATTATATTATTTAAGACAGAAACATGAGGAAATCTTCCACTAATTAAATAAATTTACATTATTACCTATAGCTTAAATCATTACATAGATCATAAATCTACAGTCTCAATGAAAGTGAAAGTGAAAGTTGCTCACTTGTGTCCGACTCTTTGTGACCCCATGGACTATACAGTCTATGGAATTCTCTAGGCCAGAATACTGGAGTGGGTAGCCTTTCCCTCCTCCAAGGGATCTTCCCAACCCAGGGATTGAACCCAGGTCTCCCACATTGCAGGAAGATTCTTTACCAACTGAGCCACAAGGGAAGTCTCAATAAAGATATTTTTTTGACATCTTTAATTGCAGAAATCTTACAAATGTATTTTAAACAAAATATATACTTTGAAGAAGGAAAATCTTAAATATTTTTGATCACTGGAATTATTCACATAATAATATTTTTTTCATCTTGACAAAGTTATTAAACATGAGGATATATTTGTTATTGTTGTTGTTGTGTGTGTGTGTGTGTGTTAGTTGTTCAGTTATGTTCAACTTTCTGCTACCTCATGAACTGTATCCTGCCAGGCTCCTCTGTTTATGGGATTCTCCAGGCAAGAATACTGGAGTGGGTTGCCATTCCCTTCTCCAGCAAATCTTCCCAACCCAGGAATCAAACGCAGATTTCCTGCATTGTAGGAGATCTGGGTTCGATTTACTACAGTTAAGTAGTCACATATGACTTTCCTGGGAAAAGCAATTCTTCAGCGAAAATAAGTGATGCTTTTCCCTGGTGCTTCAATTTCTTTTTCTGATCCAGAGCTTTTTCATGGCATTTTGCATCTCTCCATTTCTCAGAGTGTAGATTAGAGAGTTCAATATAGGGGTGACGGTGGTATAAAACACAGCCAAAGATGTATCAACAGGTAAAGTAGAAGGTGGTCTCACATACAGAAAAATACAGGGCACAAAGAAGAGGAGCACCACAGTGATGTGGGAACCACAGGTGGAGAAAGCTTTGTGCCTTCCTTTCTGACTAAGATTCTTCAGGAAGTGCAGGATGACCCCATAGGAAATGAGTTAAGAGTGTAAAGATGACCACTGACATTGTGCCATCATTGGCAACTACTGAGAGGGCAGTAATGTGGGTGTCAGTGCAGGCAAGTTTTAACAAGGGGTACAAGTCACAGATGAAATGGTCAATGACATTGGGGCCACAGAAGGGAAGGTTGTAAACAAATATTGGATGAAGGATAGCATGTAAAATCCCACCAACCCAGGCAAAGAGCAGTAGCAGAACACACATTCTCTGATTCATGATTGTCAAATAATGCAAGGGTTTGCAGATGGCCATGTAGCAGTCATAGGCCATGACCACCAGGAGTAAAATCTCAGCACCACCAAATAAGTGCTCCATAAAAAGCTGGGCCATGCAAGCTTGGAAGGAAATGGTTTTCTTCTCACAGAGGAAGTTTTTAATCATATTTGGGATGAAGGATGTAGAATAAAGAGCATCAAGAAGTGACAAATTTCCAAAAAACTAGTACATAGGGGCATCCAGGGTTGGGCTGAATACCACAGTCAGGACAGCAAGCAAGTTGCCCAACATTGTCACAATGTAGATGAGCAAGAACATGACAAATAATATTTTCTGACCCTGGGAGCTCTGAGTGAGCCCTAAGAGGACAAACTCAGTTACATTATTTCTATGTTCCATAGGTGCTCCTTTATGTCTTAGTTCAGAGTTCAGGACCAAGTTACCTATGAATATAATTATTAGAAGTGAGTTACTGAAGTCTTTCAATAATATGTTTATTCATTTGACAAATATGCTTTATTATGTTCTGATGCTTTCAGATATTATAATACAGACTGATTAAAACATTGTCCTAAACTTAACAATCTTATAGACTCATGGAGAAGCAAGTGATTAGAGACATTTCTGGGCAAAAGACACAGTATTAAATAAATGAGTTGCCACAATTAGCTCTCCATGTAGATGCTAATTAAATTGTACATAAGCTAATAACATATAAAAATAAAAAATGATTAAACATTTAATAAAAAAGGAAAGCAAAGTTTACCTTTATATTTACTTTCCATTTATAAAATAAAGTATGTGACTTATTACATTCTAGAAGTGGAAGAATCTTTTTAATGAATTTTTGAATACAAAATAGACATATCTGATGATTTAAATTTTTTTCAGAATTTAGGAAATGATAACACAACCCCAATAGACAAAAGTAGCTTGGAGAAAAATTTACATGAATAAGAATATTAAATGAAAGTGAAAGTCACCCAGTCTGTCTGACTCTTTGCAACCCCATGGACTAGCCCATGGAATTCTCCAGGACAGAATACTGGAGTGGGTTCCCTTCTCCAGGAGATCTCCCCAGTCCAGGGATTGAACCCAGGTTTCCCACATTGCAGGCAAATTCTTTACCAGCTGAACCACCACATAGAGTTAATATCTAAAATTGACAAATATGCATAAGCAATTAACTAATAAAAATAAAATTATAAATGAAAGTTAAAGGAAGAATACTTCTAAATGGTGAGCAAACATGTGATATGATGCTGAAGCTCATCTGTGAACATAAAAAGTAGAAATTGAAGTCACAGCTTGATTACTATAGCATTAACTTGTTTTCTTAAACATCACTGAATCAAGGTGTACAGAGGCTGCTTCATCTTTTTAAATTTTAACAGGTTAATAAGCTATGTTTAGAGAACATATTAATTGAATCTATCTTCAGATTTACAAATATCTGCCCATGAAAATATCCCCAAATTATTAAAGTTGAAATTAATTTCTAAGAATGTTTTCCAGAAGGCAAATTTATTCCATATCATTAAAATATAAAAATATCTCCATTTTCTCACACTGGTCCACCCAGTGAAATACCTCATGCTCTGTGTACTGGTGGAACAAAATGAAGCACACTGCTTTGAAACTTTTATCTTTAATTAATTTTTACTATTATATTTTCTTTCTTTTCAAGTGATAGGAAGATAATAAGAGAAAGAATTACAGGGGAAACTGTGTTTCTATCTCAGTGTTTTGAACAAAGCAATCCATTGAACCTTTGACATTTTTGAGAAACCACCCACATGATTAAAAAAAAAAAAAGGAAAAAAAAGTATAAAAGAATTGAATCGGTCTTCACATATTTTAGGAATCACAGAGGATTCATAACATGGCTGACTATGAAAATCACAAAATAAAACTCTTAAATGACTGAATTCTCAGAACATCAATGTACTAGAGCAAAATCGTGAGCCTAGTTCAGAATTTTGTGTCTAAATATATTTCCAGGTTTACCAGCAAATGGAGAAAGCCATTCAACTCACGTTCTGGGCTCTAGTGCCTTCTCAGAGCATAAACTTTTGTTCACTGATGCCATCTCTGGAAACACTGTGAACAAGATACATGCAGCATCACTGGACTTTGAACTGGTTCCAAGTGACCAACACTTTCCATGCTTGCAGGAAATCCAATCCATCTCAGACATTCAAGGAAAAAAATACTCTCAAATTGTTTGGATTTTCAAAGTGAATATCAAAGTCTTATTACCTAAAAAACTCTGAATCTTGATTGTGAAGAGGAGCTCAAAATGCTCACCATTGGGCGATGTGTCCTGATAACAAACACATATTAAATCAACATTTTGATGGAGGAAAAAATCCAAATTATGTAAGATTTGTTCACAATAAAATTTTTGCTGTTTGCATTTATACCAATGAAAGTGAAATGGTGAAATAGCCTTTGTGACATTTTGATTCTCAATCAGTTATACTGCCCTATTTTTATACAGCATTGTTCTTTGGATTTCCTGAAAGAAGGAAAATAATTTCATATACTTACATTATTGTGTTTTGATTCTGTCACTTTGATTTGAGAAGAAGTCTATCATGTGATTACTACTATAGACACATTGTCCCTGTGGTAAGGGCAAAGGATTCTAAACTTTATCTAAATTTACTTTATCTACATTTAACTGAAGAACCTACTATTGAATCATTCAATTAGTGCATCTCTAATGGTAATTCTTTTCTAATTAAATTCTTTGAGACTGTAATCATAATTCTGAGGGTATACACTTTATCTCCAGAGATGCCAGGATAATCACTGTGTAGAAAAGAATTTACAGAACTCTGTCCTCTGGGGGAAAATAATAAAAAATAACTTGATGTCATTTCACTACAACAGAAAAGTCCAGTACAAGCAGAAATGATACATGCAAAAACCTTCTTATTTAAATTATGACCTTCAAAATTGGCAAATCTCTTTAAGTTTAAACTGCCTTTAAAGATTATTTCTGAACTGATTTCCAAAAACAATGAATACTAATTTCAGAACAAGTAATTTAAAGTTTATTTTAAATGCAGATAAAATTGTCACATAATTTCAGACAGGTAAGTTGATAGAATCTGTTTATCAAAGTCTGGAAAGAGAAAACATTTGTGGGGCTATTTCATTCATCTCAGAATGCTCATGGGGCATTCACCAAAGTAGAAAATACACTAGACCATGACACAAGGTGCAATATCATACAGTTTATATATATATATATATATATATATATATATATATATATATATATATAAAATGTAGTTCAATTAGAAATTGATAACAAAAGTATAATATTTTCTAATTACTTAATAAACAAAGGCAGGAAATTAATCATGAACATTTTCAGGTATATTTTCAACAGAAAGAGTGTGATATACATGTATTAAAATAAATATGAAAGGTATCTATGAAATATACACATATATACACATATATATGAAGGGCTAAATATAACAATATAATACTGTATATATAAATTAACTGTATGCAGCTAAAGGAGTGTGTAAAGACAAATTTATAGCTTTGAATGAAAATATAAAAAAACAATAAATAAATATTTTCAGGAATAAACTGAGTTTCTGTCTTATGATGTTAGAAAAGAAAAATAAAAATAAACCCAGAAAACACTGTAGTATGGAAACAGTATTGAGAATACAAACTTCATTGAAAAAATGATTGAAAATAACAAATCTATTTAAAACTAGAAATTGACTCTTTGAACATGAAATAAATTGATAAGTTTCTAGAAAATGGACCAAGGGAAAGCAATAAAAAAATTATCAGGATCAATATTGAAAAGCAGATCCTCACTTCAGATTTCACAGATTATAGAAAGTTAATGCAATTATATTTTAAATGAATTTATGACAGCATAATTGCCAACTGAAAGAAAATGGACCTCTGTTACGGAAAAGACAACTTTCTAAACACAAACAGAAAAGTAATTAAAAACTGGAATAATATAATACCTAAGTAGCTTATAATCCTACCTTTCTTCTCCCCCCAAATTCATTGTTTGTAAATGTAATCAATCAATTTTTGCATAACAACTAATCCAGGTATAGTATCAATCTTACATAAATACCTTTAAAGAAAGGAGAAAATTAATATGCATCCTAATGCATTTTATGCACCAAACATAACTCTTAGAATGAAACAAGGGCATCAAAAGGAAAATAAAGATTAATATCTCACAATGGCAGATACAAAGTTCTGAACATGTTAGTTATTTTGATATTTTTGGATGTTCTCTTTATGATTTTTTAAAAATTCTGTTTGATATAGTTTCAAGCCAGGTCGGCAGAAGTGCTCAGGTGAGCACTAATCATGAATACTACTGACGCAAAGTCTTTCTAAGTATTAAACCAACAGCAGGGGGAGGAGCCAAGATGGCTGAGGAGTAGGACGGGGAGAACACTTTCTCCCCCACAAATTCATCAAAAGAGCATTTAAACATCGAGTAAATTCCACAAAACAAATTCTGAATGCCGGCAGAGGACATCAGGCACCCAGAAAAGCAACCCAACTCTTCGAAAGGAGAGAGAAGAAATACAGCTCCCCCCACCAGAACACCGACACAAGCTTCCCTAACCAGGAAACCTCGACAAACCACCTGTACAAACCCGCACACAGCGAGGAAACGCCACAATAAAGAGAACTCCACAAACTGCCAGAATACAGAAAGGACACCCCAAACTCAGCAATTAAACAAGATGAAGAGACAGAGGAATACTCAGCAGATAAAGGAACAGGATAAATGCCCACCAAACCAAACAAAAGAGGAAGAGATAGGGAATCTACCTGATAAAGAATTCCGAATAATGATAGTGAAATTGATCCAAAATCTTGAAACTAAAATGGAATCACAGATAAATAGCCTGGAGATAAGGATTGAGAAGATGCAAGAAAGGTTTAACAAGGACCTAGAAGAAATAAAAAAGAGTCAATATATAATGAAAAATGCAATAAATGAAATTAAAAACACTCTGGAGGCAACAAATAGTAGAATAACAGAGGCAGAAGATAGGATTAGTGAATTAGAAGATAGAATGGCAGAAATAAATGAATCAGAGAGGATAAAAGAAAAACGAATTAAAAGAAATGAGGACAATCTCAGAGACCTCCAGGACAAGACTAAACGCTACAACATTCAAACAATAGGGGTTCCAGAAGAAGAAGACAAAAAGAAAGACCATGAGAAAATACTTGAGGAGATAATAGTGGAAAACTTCCCTAAAATGGGGAAGGAAATAATCACCCAATTCCAAGAAACCCAGAGAGTCCCAAACAGGATAAACCCAAGGAGAAACACCCCAAGACACATATTAATCAAATTAACAAAGATCAAACACAAAGAACAAATATTAAAAGCAGCAAGGGAAAAAACAACAAATAACACACAAGGGAATTCCCATAAGGATAACAGCTGATCTCTCAATAGAAACTCTTCAAGCCAGGAGGGAATGGCAAGACATACTTAAAATGATGAAAGAAAATAACCTACAGCCCAGATTATTGTACCCAGCAAGGATCTCATTCAAGTATGAAGGAGAAATCAAAAGCTTTTCAGACAAGCAAAAGCTGAGAGAATTCTGCACCACCAAACCAGCTCTCCAACAAATACTAAAGGATATTCTCTATACAGGAAACACAAAAACAGTGTATAAACTCAAACCCAAAACAATAAAGTAAATGGCAACGGGATCATACTTATCAGTAATTACCTTAAACGTAAATGGGTTGAATGCCCCAACCAAAGACAAAGACTGGCTGAATGGATACAAAAACAAGACCCCTACATATTTTGTCTACAAGAGACCCACCTCAAAACAGGGGACACATACAGACTGAAAGTGAAGGGCTGGAAAAAGATTTTCCATGCAAATAGGGACCAAAAGAAAGCAGGAGTAGCAATACTCATATCAGATAAAATAGACTTTAAAACAAAGGCTGTGAAAAGAGACAAAGAAGGTCACTACATAATGATCAAAGGATCAATCCAAGAAGAAGATATAACAATTATAAATATACATGCACCCAACACGGGAGCACCACAGTACGTAAGACAAATGCTAACAAGTATGAAAGGAGAAATTAACAATAACACAATAATAGTGGGAGACTTTAATACCCCACTTACACCTATGGATAGATCAACTAAACAGAAAATTAACAAGGAAACACAAACTTTAAACAATACAATAGACCAGTTAGACCTAATTGATATCTATAGGACATTTCATCCCAAAACAATGAATTTCACCTTTTTCTCAAGTGCACATGGAACCTTCTCCAGAATAGATCACATCCTGGGCCATAAAGCTAGCCTTGGTAAATTCAAAAAAATAGAAATCATCCCAAGCATTTTTTCTGACCACAATGCATTAAGATTAGATCTCAATTACAGGAGAAAAACTATTAAAAATTCCAACATATGGAGGCTGAACAACACGCTGCTGAATAACCAACAAATCACAGAAGAAATCAAAAAAGAAATCAAAATTTGCATAGAAACGAATGAAAATGAAAACACAACAACCCAAAACCTGTGGGACACGGTAAAAGCAGTCCTAAGGGGAAAGTTCATAGCAATACAGGTACACCTCAAGAAACAAGAAAAAAGTCAAATAAATAACCGAACTCTACACCTAAAGCAACTAGAAAAGGAAGAAATGAAGAACCCCAGGGTTAGTAGAAGGAAAGAAATCTTAAACATTAGAGCAGAAATAAATGCAAAAGAAACAAAAGAGACCATAGCAGAAATCAACAAAGCCAAAAGCTGGTTCTTTGAAAGGATAAATAAAATAGACAAACCATTAGCCAGACTCATCAAGAAACAAAAGGAGAAACATCAAATCAACAAAATTAGAAACGAAAATGGAGAGATCACAACAGACAACACAGAAATACAAAGGATCATAAGAGACTACTATCAACAATTATGTGCCAATAAAATGGACAACGTGGAAGAAATGGACAAATTCTTACAAAAGTACAACTTTCCAAAACTCGACCAGGAAGAAATAGAAAATCTTAACAGACCCATCACAAGCATGGAAATTGAAACTGTAATCAAAAATCTTCCAGCAAACAAAAGCCCCGGTCCAGAAGGCTTCACAGCTGAATTCTACCAAAAATTTAGAGAAGAGCTGACACCTATCCTGCTCAAACTCTTCCAGAAAATTGCAGAGGAAGGTAAACTTCCAAACTCATTCTATGAGGCCACCATCACCCTAATACCTAAACCGGACAAAGATGCCACAAAAAAAGAAAACTACAGGCCAATATCACTGATGAACACAGATGCAAAAATCCTTAACAAAATTCTAGCAATCAGAATCCAACAACACATTAAAAAGATCATACACCATGATCAAGTGGGCTTTATCCCAGGGATGCAAGGATTCTTTAATATCCGCAAATCAATCAATGTAATACACCACATTAACAAATTGAAAAATAAAAACCATATGATTATCTCAATAGATGCAGAGAAAGCCTTTGACAAAATTCAACATCCATTTATGATAAGAACTCTCCAGAAAGCAGGAATAGAAGGAACATACCTCAACATAATAAAAGCTATATATGACAAACCCACAGCAAACATTATCCTCAATGGTGAAAAATTGAAAGCATTTCCTCTAAAGTCAGGAACAAGACAAGGGTGCCCACTTTCACCATTACTATTCAACATAGTTTTGGAAGTTTTGGCCACAGCAATCAGAGCAGAAAAAGAAATAAAAGGAATCCAAATTGGAAAAGAAGAAGTAAAACTCTCACTATTTGCAGATGACATGATCCTCTACATAGAAAACCCTAAAGATTCCACTAGAAAATTACTAGAAATAATCAATGACTATAGTAAAGTTGCAGGATACAAAATCAACACACAGAAATCCCTTGCATTCCTATACACTAATGGTGAGAAAACAGAGAGAGAAATTAAGGAAACAATTCCATTCACCATTGCAACGGAAAGAATAAAATACTTAGGAATATATCACCTAAAGAAACTAAAGACCTCTATATAGAAAACTATAAAACACTGGTGAAAGAAATCAAAGAGGACACTAATAGATGGAGAAATATACCATGTTCATGGATTGGAAGAATCAATATAGTGAAAATGAGTATACTACCCAAAGCAATTTATAGATTCAACGCAATCCCTATCAAGCTACCAACAGTATTCTTCACAGAGCTAGAACAAATAATTTCACAATTTGTATGGGAAAACAAAAAACCTCGAACAGCCAAAGCGATCTTGAGAAAGAAGAACGGAACTGGAGGAATCAACCTACCTGACTTCAGGCTCTACTACAAAGCCGCAGTTATCAAGACAGTATGGTACTGGCACAAAGACAGAAATATAGATCAATGGAATAAAATAGAAAGCCCAGAGATAAATCCACGCACATATGGACACCTTATCTTTGACAAAGGAGGCAAGAATATACAATGGATTAAAGAAAATCTCTTTAACAAGTGGTGCTGGGAAAACTGGTCAACGACTTGTAAAAGAATGAAACTAGAACACTTTCTAACACCATACACAAAAGTAAATTCAAAATGGATTAAAGATCTAAATGTAAGACCAGAAACTATAAAACTCCTAGAGGAGAACATAGGCAAAACACTCTCTGACATACATCACAGCAGGATCCTCTATGACCCACCGCCCAGAATATTGGAAATAAAATCAAAAATAAACAAATGGGACCTAATAACCTTAAAAGCTTCTGCACATCAAAGGAAACTATTAGCAGGGTGAAAAGACAGCCTTCAGAATGGGAGAAAATAATAGCAAATGAAGCAACTGACAAACAACTAATCTCAAAAATATACAAGCAACTCCTCCAGCTCAACTCCAGAAAAATAAATGACCCAATCAAAAAATGGGCCAAAGAACTAAATAGACATTTCTCCAAAGAAGACATACAGATGGCTAACAAACACATGGAAAGATGCTCAACACCACTCATTATCAGAGAAATGCAAATGAAAACCACTATGAGGTACCATTTCACACCGGTCAGAATGGCTGCGATCCAAAAGTCTACAAATAATAAATGCTGGAGAGGGTGTGGAGAAAAGGGAACCCTCTTACACTGTTGGTGGGAATGCAAACTAGTACAGCCACTATGGAGAAGAGTCTGGAGATTCCTTAAAAAACTGGAAATAGAACTGCCTTATGACCCAGCAATCCCACTGCTGGGCATACACACTGAGGAAACCAGAAGGGAAAGAGACACGTGTACCCCAATGTTCATCGCAGCACTGTTTATAATAGCCAGGACATGGAAGCAACCTAGATGTCCATCAGCAGATGAATGGATAAGAAACCTGTGGTACATATACACAATGGAGTATTACTCAGCCATTAAAAAGAATACATTTGAATCAGTTCTAATGAGGTGGATGAAACTGGAGCCTATTATACAGAGTGAAGTAAGCCAGAAGGAAAAACACCAATACAGTATACTAACGCATATATATGGAATTTAGAAAGATGGTAACAATAACCTGGTGTACGAGACAGCAAAAGAGACACTGATGTATAGAACAGTCTTATGGACTCTGTGGGAGAGGGAGAGGGTGGGAAGATTTGGAGAGTGACATTGAAACATGTAGAATATCATGTAAGGAACTAGTTGCCAGTCCAGGTTCGATGCGTGATACTGGATGCTTGGGGCTGGTGCACTGGGACGACCCAGAGGGATGGTGTGAGGAGGGAGGAGGGAGGAGGGTTCAGGATGGGGAACACATGTATGCCTGTGGCGGATTCATTTTGATATTTGGCAAAACTAATACAATTATGTAAAGTTTAAAAATAAAATAAAATTAAAAAAAAAAAGATGTTTGTTCCTTGGAAGAAAAGCTATGAACAACCTAGACAGCATATTAAAAGGCAAATACATTACTTTACCAAGAAAAGTTTATATAGTCAAAGCTATGGTTTTTCCAATAATCATGTATGGATGTGAGAGTTGGACCATAAATAAGGCTTAGCACTGAAGAATTGATCCTTTTGAACTGTGGTGTTGGAGAAGACTCTTGAGAGTCACTTGGACAGCCAGGAGATCAAACCAGTCAATTCTAAAGGAAATCAATCTTGAATATTCATTGGAAGGACTGATGCTGAAGCTGAAACTCCATACTTTATAGTCACCTGATGCAAAGGGCCAAGTCATTGGAAAAGACACTGATACTGGAAAAGACAGAAGGCAGGAGGAGAAAGGGATGATAGAGGACGCGATGGTTGGATGGTATCACTGACTCAATGGACGTGAGTTTGAGCAAGCCCCAGGGTGGTGAAGGACAGGGAAGCCTGGCATGCTGCAGTCCATGGGGTCACAAAGAGTCGGACATGACAGAGTGACTGAACAACAACACGGATATTGAAAAGAACTAGAAATATGATGTAAAACTCGGTTCATTGGTCTTCACATAAAGACAGCACGTATTTATATTTCACATATGTTACTTTTGTGTCTATTAGAACTTTACATGTATTTTTTTGTTTATACCGTGAGTTTTACATGTATTTTTTTTGTTTATACAGCTTAGCATGTTACAGTTTAAGTTTAATGTCTCCTTTATTTGCTTACAGTATTTCTATACATTTCTATACAAATATAGGTTTTGCTGTTTATGCGTGAATTTAGAATAATAATCCATGAGCTTCAAATATACACTACAGAAGCTGCTCACCAGATATTTTGGGTGATATCATTGTTAAGAAGAATGTTGACTATATATATAATTCTTGTTGCTCTTTTTAATGAAATAAAGATATAGTAAAGAGGCCAGAATATATTTTTCTTTTTTGACAGATATTTCATTCCTAATATTCTCCCTCTGTCTCTGAATCAATATTGATGGAAGATATAATCTGGCTCTAATATATTTGGAAGCATGTGGTCAAAGAAGCTTATTGTATGCATACCTTACTCAGTCTCAATTTATGAAAGGTTAAGTCTATGGGACAATAGGTTTTGTTTTGTTTTTTCCCCACTAGTAAATCACACTGTATGAGAAACCTTATATCCTGATTTTTATCCCTTTACCTGGAGATTTTATGACGTTATCTCAAAGTCTTCTCAAACACATTGCTGCTGCTGCTGCTAAGTTGCTTCAGTTGTGTCCTACTCTGTGTGACCCCATAAATGGCAGTCCACCAGGCTCCCCCATCCCTGGGATTCTCCAGATAAGAACACTGGAGTGGGTTGCCATTTCCTTCTCCAATGCATGAAAGTGAAAAGGGAAAGTGATGTCACTCAGTCGTGTCTGACTCCTAGGGACCCCATGGACTGCAGCCTACCAGGCTCCTCTGTCCATGGGATTTTCCAGGCAAGAGTACTGGAGTGGGTTGCCATTGCCTTCTCTGCTCAAACACACTACTATTCATCAAATAAAAGCAAGCATTTGGGTTTAACACATTTTCAATGAGCTGTTCAGAAAGGGTCAATGTCTCTTGCTGGCATGAATTACAGGTTAGTCTCCAAAGCCATGAGCATAAATCTGTATCCAAACATCCATAGGCCTAATCCAACAACACACATGCATATATCCCACCACACACTCAGATTGTATACAACCTCATGTTAATCCTTATAACTATTTGCACTTAAATGTTCAATCTTATATAGGTTTATAACAAATTGCAGGTATGTGCCTATATGTGAACACACCCAGATTCTGTATCTGACAACACATGGCCAGTTGGAAGGACTGATGCTGAAGCTGAAACTCCAATACTTTGGCCACCTCATGTGAAGAATTGACTGACTGGAAAGAACCCTGATGCTGGGAGGGATTGGGGGCAGGAGGAGAAGGGGACGACAGAGGATGAGATGGCTGGATGGCATCACCGACTTGATGGACATGAGTTGAGTGAACTCTGGAGTTAGTGATGGACAGGCAGGCCTGGGATGCTGCAATTCATGGGGTTGCAAAGAGTTGGACATGACTGAGCAGCTGAACTGAACTGAACTGAACTGAGGGATGAGTTTGTATATGCATATGTATTTGATGTGATCACTACAGGCCTGTATCTGTTATACACACGTGGTGTATTTTTCTATTCACTGCCCTGCATATGATCATAATGAATTCAGGCAAAGCTTGACTAAACAATTCTTCACTTCCATATGGGCTGGGCAGAGGTCATTGTCTAGTAATCGGCATAGTGCTGGTCTTTAAAGGAGGGCAAAGATGACTGCAATTACATGAATGATGCTTTGGCAGGGATGGCTAGAAAATCAGGTTCTTCTGGGTCTCTTCCTTCATGGATACAGGACTATGTGAACCATGTCTTAGAAGAGAGGTTGTCAGACTTGTAAAAGAGCAGTTTAGGACTCTCAGAGGGAGGAAGCCAGAACTATCAAGTCAGGTAAGCTTCATCTCATCATTGTATCAGCCTGAAGTCCTGGATCTCAAGTTTTAAATCCAGACTGCGTCTATACATGGAAGGAAGCAAAATGAAAAGGTAACCTCTAGGATGGGAGAAAAAATTTGCAAATCATGAATTCATGTTGAATTAATATCTAAATATATAAATAACTTCAACTAAATAACATAAAAACAAATAACCCCATGTAAAATGGGCCAAGAACCTGAATGGATATCTTTCCAAAGAAATCATACAGATGCCAAGAGGAACATGAGAATGTGCTCAACATCACTGATCAGGAGGAAATGCAAATCAAAACCAAAGTGAGATGACACTTCACATCTGTTAGGATGGCCATATGAGATATATAGGAGACTACAGGGCCTCCCCAATGGCTCAGGAGGTAAAGAATCAACCTGCAGTGTGGGAGACACAGGCATGTGAAGTACCAGTACTATAACAGGATACATAATTTTAAATTAGTGCACATGTGAAAACAGTATTTAAAAATCATGCTTTTGTAAATGGTAGATCAATTAAAAAAACAATTATTGTAATTAACATTTAAAAATCAGATAGTTACCTACCTAAATGTTTAATTTACACAATGCTAAATGTTAGGATTTTATAATACACTCTTTTTTTTTTTTTTTTTTGGTTTTTTCTCCAATTTTATTTTATTTTTAAACTTTACATAATTGTATTAGTTTTGCCAAATATCAAAATGAATCCGCCACAGGTATACATGTGTTCCCCATCCTGAACCCTCCTCCCTCCTCCCTCCCCATACCCATGGTATGGGTATAATACACTCTTTTTATCAAATACATAAATGTGTAAGTGGTCACCTCTTTTTCTCTTGTCATAGTGTTTTGTCTTCATGTTGACTCAAAAGAGTTCAAAATTAAAGATGAGTGCTATAAAATTTTCCTCTGCTGTTTAGTTAACTTACATGAAATAATTGGATATTGCCAGGATCTGCTAATGACGGTGAAACACCCCTGAGGTCTTTTTAGCCACAGCTAAGTAACTTTACAGATTTTGCTGCAACAGGAAATGTGGTAGTATTTTTAAGGTTTATCCAGAGGTGCCATTTATAAATAGGCAAAGTCACTTACTGTAGCAGAACTAGTTGTCATTTTTAAATCTTACAACTTTTCTTTCTTGGTGAACTAACAGCTGCCTGAGGCCCTGACCATGGAGCTAAGTCAGCTAAGTTCATAGCTGAGAATTTCTTTTTTTCCAGGAAATCATATTGTCATGGACTCTTTTAAATGGATCTTACAAAGCATGCAACAGACTTTGTTAAATGGATCCTACAAATCATACAGTCACTCCTCACCCACACTTATCTGACATTTAAATCCATTTTGCAGTATACAAAGTGTTAAGAAAGACTCAAATACAATACTATCAGTTTAGAAGTGAAAATGTTTTGAGTCTTTTTCTTATATATATATATAATATATACACATATACATGAATACGTAAATTAGTTTGAATTAAATTAGAATTCATATTTGCATTCAAAATTTTCTCCATTATGTATTACAATTTAAGATTGTCCATCTGATATTGCACAACTTTAAAAAAAACTCTATAAAATCTACATATTAATCAAATGGATGTAGAATAATTTATCCATTTCTCCAATGCTGAACATTCCATGTGATTTCTAAATTTTTCCATAGTTTTTAATAATTGTGTTGAACACAATTGTGTGAATTGTGAATTGTGTTTGTAAATGTTGATTTTTTTTTCTTTTAAGAAAATTTTCCATTAAGGTTTATTCCTAGAAAAGGAAATGCAATGAAATTGCTATACTTTGTTTCTACAGAAGTATACAATTTTCATCTTAGCAGAAAAAAAAAAGCTATGTTTATTTATTTTTGAAAGATATATATATATATATATTTGCAGAATATATTTTACTATATTTGTCTCCTCTTTATGTCCCCAAATTTCTCATTCTATTAGTAAGTCAGTATCCTGTAGCCAGGAATGATGGATGATGTTTGCTATGAGAAGATGTGGAAGGAAAACATGAAAATGCATGTAGCATAAACACAAAGGAGTAGAAATGTTATTCTTATCATAAATGAATGCATTGCTGCTCTTTGGTAATGAGATTTCAGTTATTAAGGGCATTTAAAAGGGACACTCTTCACGACTTTGTGGGAAAAAAATCATATACATAACAAGTGTCTAATAGATATTTGTTGAATGAATGGACTTGTAGTATGTGTCAATCATAAGTAATAGACTTTATATGTGTTTGCATTAGTCTGTGAATGTAAGTATGTATGTATAGTGCATTATCTATCTATCTCACCTAGCTGACTATTTCTTTCTGATATCCACATTAAATTTTTATTTTTAGAACTTTGAAAATAAATACTTCCTTTGATGAAAGATCCTCAACTGCTATCCAAAAATTTTTTTATCCAAGTCTATAGAAACTATGTGTTAATCGCTCAGTCATGTCAGACTCTTGGCAACCCCAAGGACTGTAGCCCACCAGGCCCTTCTGTCCATGGAATTCTCCAGGCAAGAATAGTGGAGTGGGATGCCATTTCCTTCTCCAATAGAAACTATAAGTTGATTGAATATGACTATGTTTAAATTGAATGTGGAATAGGATTTTGAAGGATAAAAAATATCAAATAATGAGCACCAGTTTGGGCCTCTCTGGTGGCTTAGATGGTAAAGAATCTGCCTACAATTTTGGAAACTCAAGTTCAATCCCTGGGTTGGGGAGATCTCCCGGGAGAGGGAATGGCTATTCATTCCAGTATTCTTGCTTGGAGAACCCCATAAACAGAGAAGCCTGGTGAGATACAGTCCAGGGGGCACACAGAGTCAGACAAACTAAGAGACTAACACTTTCACCTTCATTTCCAGTGACTCATAGACATTTACCTAAGCTCTCTGCTTATTATAGATACTTAACATCTTTCCATAGTTATAATTAAGGGTTTAAATGTAAAATTTCATGGATGAGAGAGTAGCACTTACCTCTGTTAGGCACCTTTCAGTTTACAAGATACATCTGAGAATTACAATTTTCAGACTCACAGGTGTAGAGGAAGGCTGCTAAGGAGGGGTGTTCAGGTTTGGGAACACGGTTACACCCATGGAGGATTCATGTTGATGTATGGCAAAACCAATACAATATTGTAAAGTAATTAGCCTCCAATTAAAAAAAAAAAAAGAATGGGACACTGAGATGACTTAGCAGAGTCAAATAGAATTGGAATCGAGAGGAGAAAAAGAATGCATGTACACAGCACAATATTGTCTCAGGAAATCACAGAAGATATAAACTTATTGAAAATGACTACATTATATTGTACGTGGGATGGAATTTTGAGTAATAAAAAGTGTAATTTAACAAATGCCATAATTATCTTTACCAGCTGAGCCACAAGGGAAGCACAAAAATACTGGAGTGGGTAGCCTATCCCTTCTCCAGGGGATCTTCCCGACCCAGGAATCAAACAGGGGTCTTCTGCATTGCAGGCGGATTCTTTACCAACTGATCTATCTTGAAAGCAAAATTACCCTGTAGCATACTATTTCCTACAGGCAATTAAATATTCTCATACTTAGCCCATAAAGGGTTTTAGAAACTATTAAGCTAAGGTGAAGCTTCATGTTTATTTTTGTTACTCATAAAGTAGAGAGTAATGATAATCACATCAGGAGAAAACAACATTGGAAATCCTCCTATGATTATGGTCTCAGGAAGCACGCATACTTTACCCATGGGAAATGGCTATTCAAGCACTTACTCATCACCTAATAGGCTTCAGACACTGTCAATATCATGCCAGGTGTTATATAGTAAGTGAGGAAACACAGCTGAATAACTTACGTGGTCTGCTTGGTACCAGGTAGAGCGTATTGGCAATGATATATACATTTCTCTAAACTCCCTACTTAATACAGACAGTTACTGATAGTATGTTTCTTTCTATAGTTACAGCTGAAAGTTCACATGTAAACTGTCATGGAGGATTAAATAATTATTATCTCTTTGATACAAGTATAAACTTATCAGATATATCTGAAATTACAATTTGTTAACTCACAGATGAAAAAGGAGGACTGAAAACAAGGAACACTAAGATGACTTAGCAGAATCACATGGAGTTGGAACCAGAATAAGAGTTCACATCTTATGTAGACAGCCCAGTATTTGCTTAGTAAATTGCACATCAGCTATTGGCCTCTATATGTTTTACAGTGACAGGTGATGGGTTTCT
Source organism: Bos taurus (assembly GCF_002263795.3). Lineage (NCBI taxonomy): Eukaryota > Metazoa > Chordata > Mammalia > Artiodactyla > Bovidae > Bos > Bos taurus. Next base: position 84,447,065 of record NC_037342.1, on the reverse strand, counting down.
GAAGAGATGGAAAGCATCATGGAGAAAATAAAAAAGACTTGAAACAAGTACTGGGGCAAATGCCAAGGACAGGTTCCACAGTTACAGTGGCTGAACTTTTGTTTTCCCTAAGAAATTCCACTTAAATTCTTTCATGATTAATATATATCATTCTTTTATTTTTTAATTTTATTTTATTTTTAAACTTTACAATATTGTATTGGTTTTGCCAAATATTGAAATGAATCTGCCACAGGTATACATGTGTTCCCCATCCTGAACCCTCCTACATCCTCCCTCCCCATACCATCCCTCTGGGTCGTCCCAGTGCACCAGCCCCAAGCATCCAGTATCATGCATCGAACCTGGACTGGCAACTCATTCCATACATGATATTATACATGTTTCACTGTCATTCTCCCAAATTTTTCCACCCTCTCCCTCTCCCACAGAGTCCATAAGACTGTTCTATACATCAGTGTCTCTTTTGCTGTCTCGTATACAGGGTTATTGTTACCATCTTTCTAAATTCCATATATATGCATTAGTATACTTTATTGGTGTTTTTCTTTCTGGCTTACTTCACTCTGTATAATAGGCTTAAGTTTCATCCACCTCATTAGAACTGATTCAAATGTATTCTTTTTAATGGCTGAGTAATACTCCATTGTGTATAAGTACCACAGTTTTCTTATCCATTCGTCTGCTGATGGACATCTAGGTTGCTTCCATGTCCTGGCTATTATAAACAGAGCTGCGATGAACATTGGGGTACACGTGTCTCTTTCCCTTCTGGTTTCCTCAGTGTCTATGCCCAGCAGTGGGAATACTGGGTCACAAGGCAGTTCTATTTCCAGATTTTTAAGGAATCTCCACACTGTTCTCCATAGTGGCTGTACTAATTTGCATTCCCACCAACAGTGTAAGAGGGTTCCCTTTTCTCCACACCCTCTCCAGCATTTATTGCTTGTAGACTTTGGGATCGCAGCTGTTCTGACTGGCGTGAAATGGTACCTCATAGTGGTTTTGATTTGCATTTCTCTGATAATGAGTGGTGTTGAGCATCTTTTCATGTGTTTGTTAGCCATCTGTATGTCTTCTTTGGAGAAATGTCTATTTAGTTCTTTGGCCCATTTTTTGATTGGGTCGTTTATTTTTCTGGAATTGAGCTGTAGGAGTTGCTTGTATATTTTGAGATTAGTTGTTTGTCAGTTGCTTCATTTGCTATTATTTTCTCCCATTCTGAAGGCTGTCTTTTCACCTTGCTAATAGTTTCCTTTGTTGTGCAGAAGCTTTTACGTTTAATTAGGTCCCATTTGTTTATTTTTGCTTTTATTTCCAATATTCTGGGCGGTGGGTCATAGAGGATCCTGCTGTGATGTATGTTGGAGAGTGTTTTGCCTATGTTCTCTTCTAGGAGTTTTATAGTTTCTGGTCTTACATTTAGATATTTAATCCATTTTGAGTTTATTTTTGTGTATGGTGTTAGAAAGTGTTCTAGTTTCATTCTTTTACAAGTCGTTGACCAGTTTTCCCAGCACCACTTGTTAAAGAGATTTTCTTTAATCCATTGTATATGCTTGCCTCCTTTGTCAAAGATAAGGTGTCCATATGTGCGTGGATTTATCTCTGGGCTTTCTATTTTGTTCCATTGATCTATATTTCTGTCTTTGTGCCAGTACCATACTGTCTTGATGACTGTGGCTTTGTAGTAGAGCCTGAAGTCAGGCAGGTTGATTCCTCCAGTTCCACTCTTCTTTCTCAAGATAGCTTTGGCTCTTTGAGGTTTTTTGTATTTCCATACAAACTGTGAAATTATTTGTTCTAGCTCTGTGAAGAATACTGTTGGTAGCTTGATAGGGATTGCATTGAATCTATAAATTGCTTTGGGTAGTGTACTCGTTTTCACTATGTTGATTCTTCCAATCCATGAACATGGTATATTTCTCCATCTATTAGTGTCCTCTTTGATTTCTTTTACCAGTATTTTATAGTTTTCTATATATAGGTCTTTAGTTTCTTTAGGTAGATATGTTCCTAAGTATTTTATTCTTTCCATTGCAATGGTGAATGGAATCCTTTGTAGGAAATTCAGTCCCTAGGAGTGTGTCACTTCCTGAATGGATGTCTCAGTGCCTCCCAAAAATATGACTGAATTTGTTCTCTTAAGGCTCACACAGAATACACGCCTGCAGAGGATCCTCTTCATTGTCTTTTTGTTCATTTTCCTGTTCACTGTGATGTCCAGTCTGCTCATTGCCATCACCATCTCACTCAGCTCCACACTTTCAAAAACTCACATGTACTTCTTTCTCACTCACTTGTCCTTCATATATGCCACCTTGACCTCTGTCACCACCCCTAAAATTACCATTGACCTTCTGTACCAGAGGAGATCCATCTCCTGGAGTGGCTGCCTGACTCAGCTTTTTTTCGAACACTTCCTGGGAGCATCAGACGTCCTCGTCCTCATTGTCATGGCCTATGACCTCTACGTGGCCATCTGCAAGCCTCTGCACTACACGACCATCATGTGACAGGGGCTCTGCCAGCTCCTGGTGGTGGTGGCCTGGGTCAGGGGAATCTTGCATGCCACCGTGCAGATTCTCTTCATGTTCATGTCTGAACTGACCTTCTGTGGTCCCAATGTCATTGACCTCTTAATATGTAATTTCTTTCCACTGATGAAACTTGCCTACAGTGACACCTATAGACTTGGAATGGTGGTGGCAGATAACACAGGGAGCATGTGCTTGCTTATTTTTTTCCCATACTATTTGTCTTTTACATAGTCATCCTGAGCTCCCTGAAATCTCATAGCTCTGAAGGATGGCACAGAGCCCTCTCTACACGTGGCTCCCACTTTGCAGTAGTGGTATATTTTTTGGTCCTTGTATATTCACCTACATGCGTCCTGTGGTCACTTACCCTGTGGATAAGTGGATGGCTGTGCTCTTTGCAATCCTTACTCCCTTGTTAAATTCTATCATTTACACAGTGAGAAACACAGAGGTGAAAAATGCTGTGAGGAGTTTGTTGAAGAGGAAAGTAACTTAGGCTGTTCACAATGCCATGAAAGTGATGATTTATATACAAAGGGAGGATTATATTTGTTGTAAAATGTTAAATTTAAGAAACTTTTCAGATCATTGAGTAGAAAAGAAGGGACAGAAACCAACATTTTGTTGCAGCCTGGAGGAACAGAGACTAGAACCTGTCCCATGACTCAAGGGTATGGCAAACTGTAGGCATTTTTTAGGCACTTTGATGACTTTAATGTACTTTACCATGGCTTCAATGTTCATCTTTAAACTGCAGAGTAAGCAATGGAAAGAATATCTGTAAACCACATTTTGATTATTAGAGTAAGTTTTTCTCTAGAATCATTGCTTTGTTACCAAATTCTTCATATATGTTACTTGGATGAAACTGGATTTTCCATAGGATCTTGACTTCAGAACTTCTTCTATATTTGGTTAGCCAGTGTCAAAGCAAGCACAGAGATAGAAATTCTTAGACAGATACACGGTGGAAGGACAGTTGAGTGAAGGAGTAACAGCCATTTTCTTTTTTTTTTTTTTTTTACTGTGAATGTACCAAAAGCAAAACCAGAGACACCCACAAAAGGAGAACAGAATAATTCACAATCTATTTCTAATTCTCTCCTTAAAAAATAAAGGACACATTTTGAAATTAGTCTTAATTTGCTTGATTTTCTTAACTATTTCCATGGATCACATTTTTAGTATAAATAATATAAATATGTATAGATATAAACATTTTCCATTTGAAAATTTAATGAACCATTTGAAACAAGGTTAGGTATCTTTTGCACATTTCAAAAAGCTTAGATTCCAAATTTCAAAGCATAGGTTCCAAAGCTTTTGATCTGTATGTCTGCCACATACATGTACATCAAATTAGCACTTTATTATCTATCAGGCATTTTCACATCAGTTCAGTTTTCTAAATATTAAACTGATAGTTCCATTATTATTATCCCAGTTTTTTTCAGAGAAACAAATAGAAACCAAGAGAGTTTTACTAATTTGCTTGACTCAATTTATATATGTTTCCCCTACAAAATGTGTCAGGAACTATTACACTGGAAATCAGCTTCCTTTCAAAAGTTTAACCTAAAAACTTGCAATCCAGGTCCTTAAAACTCAGTTTTACTTCCTTTCAGGTGAAATACAGTTGTCCATAATATACTGAACCCTATAGATAGAAATCTATCTGCAGTCTTAATGATTCAATTTTTCCTTGGAGCCAGTGTTGTCAAACATGTTGTGTCCTTCCTTCACATGTGGCAATATATTTCAGCAGCACAAGTATATTTCTTTTTTTCAAGTTCAAATTATGCCACTTCACTTTACAAAGACCAGCATCAGTACAGTAATGCCACCTATAAATGAAGAGAATATGAGAAAGACCACACACGTGTATAATGTATGAGCACATATTCTGTATATGTGTATATCCCTTTGCTGTGCACTCAAAATTAATACAACATTGTGAATTAACTGTACGTCAATGAAAGAAAAATGGAAAAATATCTTAAAAAACTCCCTAACATTAATGTGAATATAGACTGTCGTTGTCTTTTAAAATGAAAAATCCCTTTCTATTTATTTTCATTTGTGGAAATAAGTCCTAATATAGGTCATCATAAAAGCCAAATGGCTAAGATGAACCTTCAGAAAGTGGGGGATAACTGCAATGCTTCTCTGTGCAGGTGAACAATACCTCCATGCTCAGATATTACTGAATGTTCAAATTATGAATGAAATAGCTCCAGTGATCATTGAATTTGAGAAAGTGACAGTTGTGTAAAGTAACACACATTGAACTGGTGTAGCAATGTGTATTTCTCCTAAAAATCAGTGGGGCAGAATATTTGGATCTGTTGTGTAAGGAAGCTTTGGTTTAATCTGGAATCTTCATTTGATGAAAATATTAGGCATTAAGTGAAGGGAGTGAGCTCATTACTGTTGCAGACAAACTATGAGGTACATTTCCACAGGTTCTTTACAGACTTTAACTCTCTTACTGGAGGAATAAGTATCAGTAGAAACATTTTTTTCCCATTTTATACTAGAGGAAAATGTGACTCAATAAAGTTCAGCAACAATAGGAAGGTTTTTAGGTTTGACTGCCTCTACTTCTTCACTTCACAATACTTCTTGTTGTCATGATGTGAAAATATCAAAACGCAGGTCTGCTCATTGGCCACATTGTGAGGACTGCCACTGAGGCATCCTTCTCTTATTTCATTTGTGGAGGGGAAGCACTTTCTTCCCTTCATCTCCCTGTTGATCTCCTTTTCCCAGGTTACTTACACTATGTGGATTTCTGTTGTGTCCAAAAAAAAAAAAAAAAGTCATCTGATGATCTCTTCTGGGCAGATATATTACCCTTCATGAGGATCATGGAAAATGGGGTATAGGGGGCTCAAGAAATGAAATTCAAATGTTGAATTTCAAAGAAAATGACACTTGGGTGAAAGAGACATCTACAAGAAAACAGAGCAACTCTGATATGGAGGAAATTGATAATTCATTAGAACATGAAAGTAGCACCTTGAAGAGCTAAATAGGTGCTATTTTCCATATGGCTTTTCACATTGTCATCCTGTAGTGTTCACTCATTTCTGGGAAAAGTGGTTCCATAATCGATTCATTTTAGAAATTTTTCAGTTATTTAATTTATCCAAATGATACTCTTCTGTGTTTACAGTGGGTTAGAGAGTTATGAGAGCTGGATATAAAAATTTTAATAATTAAAAAAAAAAACAACAACAACAGGATGGTTTATAAGTGGAATTAAGATTCCAGTGGGAAATAGATGGATAGTGAGTGAACAAAGAAAGAAGCAAAAATATATATATATCATTTTGTTGGTAATAGGGAAGATGAGAAACATTTTATAAGAACAGGATAGAGGTGAGCACTGGATAGGGATTTGTGTAGTTGTTGGAAGCATGGAAAGAGTTTCAGTTTGGTCTGAATTTATATGGAATTTAGAAAGATGGTAACAATAACCCTGTGTACGAGACAGCAAAAGAGACACTGATGTATAGAACAGTCTTATGGACTCTGTGGGAGAGGGAGAGGGTGGGAAGATTTGGGAGAATGACATTGAAACATGTATAATATCATGTATGAAATGAGTTACCAGTCCAGGTTCGATGCATGATACCGGATGCTTGGGGCTAGTGCACTGGGACGACCCAGAGGGATGGTATGGGGAGGGAGGAGGGAGGAGGGTTCAGGATGGGGAACACATGTATACCTGTGGCGGATTCATTTTGATGTTTGGCAAAACTAATACAATTTTGTAAAGTTTAAAAATAAAATAAAAAATAAATAAATAAATAGCCATATTAGCCCACCTCACCTTTTTAAAGAATAGGTTATTTAAAAATGTGTATTTGAAATGGGAGCAGTAGTAGCTACCCAAAGTGTTTGCTAAAAGTGTCTACATCCCAATGTGAGTTTGAGTTTTCTCCTTCTACCCTGAGTGGCTCTGTCCAATATCAGCAACTTGGTCTGACTCAGGCTCCTTTCAGGTTTCTATTTCTTCTCGGACAGTGATTTCATGTGTAATCTTTAAGGCTGGAGTCTCTGTTTTATTCAGCCCCCTAGCTCCCTGGAAAGGAATTCTCACTGATTTTAAAGTCATGTATGTACAGGGGATTACCTTCCCAGTTCAGGGCCCCTGAACTGAGTAGCTCTCTTTGGTTCTCAGATCCATTGACTGCTTTGGGAGACTCTCTTCAACTGGGTCATCTCTTGTTTTGTCTGTTGCCTACTGAGGTATGGGGCATGACTATACACTGTATCTATCACTCCTATCACCTTGTTGTGAATCCTGTTGTATATTATTTAGTATCAGGTCATTCTACTCAATAATGATTCTGTAAATACCTGTACATTTATTGTTTTCTTTGAGAGTTACATGGATTCATTGTCCTTCTACTTCATCGTGGTCACTTCACCCTGTGTATCTGTTTGTCTCAAGTATTAGAGCTTGGCGAATTTATAAATGGTGTAACTTTTCACGAATTCCTTTGGCATCTTTTCTTGTTCTGTCACTTTTCCTTTAAAACTCAACTAAACATTGCTTTTGCTTGGAAGACTTCACTGATTCCAGTTATATTCCTATCTTGTGACCCTTTTGTCAATGTTCTAATAATGTGATTTTTTACATTAGTTTGGGATAGTTTTATGTGTCATTGTGTATCATATCACTGGAGATAGGAAACTATGCCTTTTTAACTTGGTCATCACAATGTCTGTACCACATTGGACACAAATCAATACTCTATAAACTGTTTTAATTTAAAAGCTGAATAAAAAAGTTTAACTTATCATTCACCTAAAAGTTTCCCCTTTTGTTCTGTAGGAAAACTGATTCTAACATGTGAACTCAGCTCCTGTACAGACTTGCCAGATGCAAGGAACAAAATAAGTCATTTTATCCTCTTGGGCCTCATGCAGAATCTGAAGGAGCAGAAAATCCTTCTAGTGATGTCTTGCTCTTCTATATTTTGACCCTGGTGGGCAACCTACTCATTGTCATGATTATAACCATCAACAGGACCCTGAACTCAGCAAAGTACATTTTTGTTGGCTAATAATTTTTAGATCTAATGTATTCCTTTTCTTCTTTAGGAAGCATTACTATGAACAAAGCTAGTGGAGTGATTGAATTCTAGCTGAGCTATCTAAAATCTTAAAAGATGATGCTGTTAAAGTGCTGAACTCAATATGCCAGCAAATTTGGAAAACTCAATAGTAGCCACAGGTCTGGAAAAAGGTCAGTTTTCATTCCAATCCCAAAGAAGGGGAAGCCAAAGAATGTTCAAGTTACGCTACCATTGCACCCCAAATTTTGAGAACAGGATGTTCAAAATCCTTCAAGCTAGGCTACAGCAGTACATGAACCAAGAACTTCCAGATCCACATGATGAGTTTTGAAGAGGCAAAGGAACCAGAGATTAAACTGCCAACATTTGTTGGATTATGGAGAAAGCAAGGGAGTTCAGGAAAACATCTACTTCACTGACTACGCTAAAGCCTTTCACTGTGTGGATCACAACAAATTGTGGAAGATTCTTAAAGAGACAGAAATACCAGATGACCTTACCTGTCTCCTGAGACACCTACCTGTGGGTCAAGAAGCAACAGTTAGCCTGGACATGAAACAACTTATTGGTTCAAAATTGGGAAAGGGGCACAACAAGGCTGTATATTGTTTCCCTGCTTATTTAACTTTTATATGCAGAATATATAATGCAGAATGTCAGGCTGGATGGCTCACAAACTGGAATCAATATTGCTGACAAAAATATCAACAACCGCAGATATGCAGATGATAAGACTCTAATGGCAGAAAGTGAAGAGGAATTTAAAAATCTTCTTGATAAGGATGAAAAAAAGAGAGTGAAAAAGTTGGCTTGAAACTCAACATTCAAAAATCTAGAATCACAGCATCCAGTCCCATCATTTCATGGCAAATAGAAGGGGAAAAAAATAGAAGCAGTGACAGACTTTATTTTCTTGTACTCCAAATTCATTGCAGATTGTGACTGCAGTTATGAAATTAAAAGAAGCTTGCTTCTTGGAAGGAAAAGTATGAAAACTTAGTGTATTAAAAAGCAGAGACATCACTTTGCCACCAATGGTCTGTATAGTCAAAGCTATGGTTTTTCCAGGCATCATGTATTGATGTTAGAGGTAGACCATAAAGAAAGCTAAGCACAGAAGAACTAATGCTTTTGAACTGTGGTGCTGGAGAACATTCTTGAGAGCCCCTTGGACAGAAAGGATATCAAACCAGTCAATCCTAAAGGAAATTAAGTCTGAATATTCATTGGAAAAACTGATGCTGAAGGTGAAGCTCCAATACTTTGGCCACCTGATGTGAAGAGCCGATTCATTGGAAAAGACCCTGATGCTGGTAAAGATTGATGGCAAAAGGAGAAGGGGGTGGCAGAGGATGAGAAGTTTAGATAACATCGCAGAGTCAGTGGACATGAATCTGAACTAACTCCAGGAAATAGTGGTGGACAGAGGAGCCTGGCATGCTGCCATTCATGAAGCCACAGAGAGTCAGACATGACTTAGCAATTGAACAACAGCAATGACAAATGAAATTTTTATAGAGTTGCTAGTTTCAAATTACTATCCACTTCTCACTCCAGTGTTCTTGCCTGGAGAATCCCAGGGACAGGGGAGCCTGGTAGGCTGCCGTCTATGGGGTCGCACAGAGTTGGACACGACTGAAGTGACTTAGCTTAGCTTATTTTATTACCTTCTCATTCTTTTTTTTTTTAATTTTTAATCAGATTCTTATCTTTACCTTCATTCTATATACTAGTTAAACTATTTAGTGCTGTATTCATTTTATTCTATCTAATTTGTCTTACATATGAAATTTTAGTGTAATATTTTAATTTGTTAAATAAGCATTGCAGGTATGATGGTTAGAAATAAATACTAAACAAAAATCCATGCAAAGTGAAATAACATAGAATAAACCATCTCCCATCCCAATTCGGATTCTCTCAGTCCTTCCAGATGCAGTCACTGTATTCTTTTCTTAAGATTCTTCAAGTAATAATCATAAATTTAAGCATATTTTCACCTGTGTTTGGTTTATGTTTCAGTATATAAATTTTGATTTTTATTGCCCCAGCCTCCTGGTGATCTTTACATACCAATTTACATAGATCTAACTCATTCTATTTCTCTTATACTGCTTAACTTTGTTATGAGTCTGCATGACAATGGATGAATATGTTTATCTTCATGTTTTCCCCACTGTTTTTCAATGTCAAATTATTTTGCATTGAAGTTTTTGAAATTTTGTACATATAAGTTCCTAGAATTAGCACTGAGTCAACTTTTGATGTATCTAAAATTTTGATGTTCATAGTTATTGCCAGCATGCCAATCCATTTGAGCATCTATTCCTAGGTTTTAACTGATTTGTATTTCTTTTCCATGAATGGCTTATGAATTAGTTTTATATGTTTTCTTGGATTGCTAATCTTTTCTATACTGATTTTGATGGTATGTTCACTTTGACAATATTTATTCTTTCAATTCATAGACATGGGACATCCTTGTGCCTTTAATTTCTTTCATCAATGTCATCTAGTTTTCAGTGTATGAATCTCCATTCCTTGGATACATTTATTCCTATGTATTTTATTCTTGTTGTTGCTATTGTAAATGGGATTATTTAATTTAATAATTCATTAATTTCTGTTTTGGGTAGTTCATTGTAAATATATATAGATATGACATTTCAATATGTTGATTTTATACCCTAAAAAGTTGTTGGATGTGCTTTGTAGTTATAAGAGTTTTGGTGTGATTATTTGCTTTTTATATATGTAAAAGTGAAAGAAAGTGAAAGTGAAGTTGCTCAGTCATGTCCAACTCTTTGTGATCCCATGGGCTGTGGCCTACCAGGCTCCTCCATCCATGGGATTCTCCAAGCAAGAATACTGGAGTAGGTTGCCACTTAAGATTAGGTCTACTCTGCACTCTTTTAAATATGGTTTCTTGTTCTTAGTATCGTACACATCATGTTTATGCATATTAATGTGTTAATCAGGAGTTTATTCATTTTATTGATGAATAATATCCCATTTTATGGATGTATCATCATTCTCTTTTTTCTAAACTAAGATACATTTTGACTGTTTCCAGCTATTTGCAATTATGATTAAAACTGCTCTAAATATTTACATAGAGTTTGTGAGAAAAGCAAACTAACCAGAAACAATATGCATTAATTATTTTTAAGACATTAGTAGGGAGAAATAAGAAACAATGATCAATAAGAGATGAGAAACCAATTGAGTTCTAGGATTTTCCCATTTTACCTTTAAAAAGTTTCCATGTTGTGGTGCAGAGAGGGATATCTCAGAAAGATCCTGGTGGATTCACTGAGTTGAGGACATGACTTTCAGAGTCTGAGGAGACCAAAGCACATAGAATTCTTAGGCTAGAACACTACGGAGGGCAGACCTATAGACCTGGGGTTGGGAGGGTGGAGTTAGACAGCAAGAGAGAAAGATTGACCAAAGACCTGGAGAGCTAGAGAGAGAGAATTCAGAACTAAACAGCATATCTCTCAAGTATTTATCAGAGAACTGATCTGAGCTTGCATTTGAGGAAAATACCTGAGGCTGGGGAAAGATTTACCAGATGGATTAGAGAGAAGAGGGCTTGGTCCCCACATGGGGCAGGAAGAAAGCCTGTTCTCACCAGCTGGAAAGCTCATAGTTCACAGAGGCAGTGCTGTTGGTTTATTTATTTATTTTATTTTATTTTTAAACTTTACATAATTGAATTAGTTTTGCCAAATATCAAAATGAATCCGCCACAGGCATACATGTGTTCCCCATCCTGAACCCTCCTCGCTCCTCCCTCCCCACACCATCCCTCTGGGTCGTCCCAGTGCACCAGCCCCAAGCATTCACTATCGCGCATCGAACCTGGACTGGCAACTCGATTCTTACATGATATTCTACATGTTTCAATGTCACTCTCCCAAATCTTCCAACCCTCTCCCTCTCCCACAGAGTCCATAAGACTGTTCTATACATCAGTGTCTCTTTTGCTGTCTCGTACACCAGGTTATTGTTACCATCTTTCTAAATTCCATATATATGCATTAGTATACTGTATTTATGTTTTTCCTTCTGGCTTACTTCACTCTGTATAATAGGCTCCAGTTTCATCCACCTCATTAGAACTGATTCAAATGTATTCTTTTTAATGGCTGAGTAATACTCCATTGTGCATATGTACCACAGCTTTCTTATCCATTCATCTGCTGATGGACATCTAGGTTGCTTCCATGTCCTGGCTATTATAAACAGTGCTGCGATGAACATTGGGGTACATGTGTCTCTTTCCCTTCTGGTTTCCTCAGTGTGTATGCCCAGCAGTGGGATTGCTGGATCATAAGGCAGTTCTATTTCCAGTTTTTTAAGGAATCTCCAGACTCTTCTCCATAGTGGCTGTACTAGTTTGCATTCCCACCAACAGTGTAAGAGGGTTCCCTTTTCTCCACACCCTCTCCAGCATTTATTATTTGTAGACTTTTGGATCGCAGCCATTCTGACTGGTGTGAAATGGTACCTCATAGTGGTTTTGATTTGCGTTTCTCTGATAATGAGTGATGTTGAGCATCTTTTCATGTGTTTGTGAGCCATCTGTATGTCTTCTTTGGAGAAATGTCTATTTAGTTCTTTGGCCCATTTTTTGATTGGGTCATTTATTTTTCTGGAGTTGAGCTGGAGGAGTTACTTGTATATTTTTGAGATTAGTTGTTTGTCAGTTGCTTCGTTTGCTATTATTTTCTCCCATTCTGAAGGCTGTCTTTTCACCTTGCTAATAGTTTCCATTGATGTGCAGAAGCTTTTAAGGTTAATTAGGTCCAATTTGTTTATTTTTGATTTTATTTCCAATATTCTGGGCGGTGGGTCATAGAGGATCCTGCTGTGATGTATGTCAGAGAGTGTTTTGCCTATGTTCTCCTCTAGGAGTTTTATAGTTTCTGGTCTTACGTTTACATGTTTAATCCATTTTGAGTTTATTTTTGTGTATGGTGTTACAAAGTGGTCTAGTTTCATTCTTTTACAAGTGCTTGACCAGATTTCCCAGCACCACTTGTTAAAGAGATTGTCTTTAATCCATTGTATATTCTTGCCTCCTTTGTCAAAGATAAGGTGTCCATATGTGCGTGGATTTATCTCTGGGCTTTCTATTTTATTCCATTGATCTATATTTCTGTCTTTGTGCCAGTACCATACTGTCTTGATAACTGCGGCTTTGTAGTAGAGCCTGAAGTCAGGTAGGTTGATTCCTCCAGTTCCACTCTTCTTTCTCAAGATCGCTTTGGCTATTTGAGGTTTTTTGTTTTTCCATACAAATTGTGAAATTATTTGTTCTAGCTCTGTGAAGAATACTGTTGGTAGCTTGATAGGGATTGCGTTGAATATATAAATTGCTTTGGGTAGTATACTCATTTTCACTATATTGATTCTTCCAATCCATGAACATGGTATATTTCTCCATCTATTAGTGTCCTCTTTGATTTCTTTCATCAGTGTTTTATAGTTTTCTATATAGAGGTCTTTGTTTCTTTAGGTAGATATATTCCTAAGTATTTTATTCTTTCCGTTGCAATGGTGAATGGAATTGTTTCCTTAATTTCTGTTTCTGTTTTCTCATTATTAGTGTATAGGAATGCAAGGGATTTCTGTGTGTTGATTGTATATCCTGCAACTTTACTATAGTCATTGATTATTTCTAGTAATTTTCTGGTGGAATCTTTAGGGTTTTCTATGTAGAGGATCATGTCATCTGCAAATAGTGAGAGTTTTACTTCTTCTTTTCCAATTTGGATTCCTTTTATTTCTTTTTCTGCTCTGATTGCTGTGGCCAAAACTTCCAAAACTATGTTGAATAGTAATGGTGAAAGTGGGCACCCTTGTCTTGTTCCTGACTTTAGAGGAAATGCTTTCAATTTTTCACCATTGAGGATAATGTTTGCTGTGTGTTTGTCATATATAGCTTTTATTATGTTGAGGTATGTTCCTTCTATTCCTGCTTTCTGGAGAGTTTTTATCATAAATGGATGTTGAATTTCGTCAAAGGCTTTCTCTGCATCTATTGAGATAATCATATGGTTTTTATTTTTCAATTTGTTAATGTGGTGTATTACATTGATTGATTTGCGGATATTGAAGAATCCTTGCATCCCTGGGATAAAGCCCACTTGATCATGGTGTATGATCTTTTTAATGTGTTGTTGGATTCTGATTGCTAGAATTTTGTTAAGGATTTTTGCATCTATGTTCATCAGTGATATTGGCCTGTAGTTTTCTTTTTTTGTGGCATCTTTGTCCGGTTTTGGTATTAGGGTGATGGTGGCCTCATAGAATGAGTTTGGAAGTTTACCTTCCTCTGAAATTTTTTGGAAGAGTTTGAGCAGGATAGGTGTCAGCTCTTCTCTAAATTTTTGGTAGAATTCAGCTGTGAAGCCGTCTGGACCGGGGCTTTTGTTTGCTGGAAGATTTTTGATTACAGTTTCAATTTCCATGCTTGTGATGGGTCTGTTAAGATTTTCTATTTCTTCCTGGTCGAGTTTTGGAAAGTTGTACTTTTGTAAGAATTTGTCCATTTCTTTACGTTGTCCATTTTATTGGTATATAATTGTTGATAGTAGTCTCTTATGATCCTTTGTATTTCTGTGTTGTCTGTTGTGATCTCTCCATTTTCGTTTCTAATTTTGTTGATTTGATGTTTCTTCTTTTGTTTCTTGATGAGTCTGGCTAATGGTTTGTCTATTTTATTTATCCTTTCAAAGAACCAGCTTTTGGCTTTGTCGATTTCTGCTATGGTCTCTTTTGTTTCTTTTGCATTTATTTCTGCTCTAATGTTTAAGATTTCTTTCCTTCTACTAACCCTGGGGTTCTTCATTTCTTCCTTTTCTAGTTGCTTTAGGTGTAGAGTTCGGTTATTTATTTGACTTTTTTCTTGTTTCTTGAGGTGTACCTGTATTGCTATGAACTTTCCCCTTAGGACTGCTTTTACCGTGTCCCACAGGTTTTGGGTTGTTGTGTTTTCATTTTCATTCGTTTCTATGCAAATTTTGATTTCTTTTTTGATTTCTTCTGTGATTTGTTGGTTATTCAGCAGCGTGTTGTTCAGCCTCCATATGTTGGAATTTTTAATAGTTTTTCTCCTGTAATTGAGATCTAATCTTAATGCATTGTGGTCAGAAAAAATGCTTGGGATGATTTCTATTTTTTTGAATTTACCAAGGCTAGCTTTATGGCCCAGGATGTGATCTATTCTGGAGAAGGTTCCATGTGCACTTGAGAAAAAGGTGAAATTCATTGTTTTGGGATGAAATGTCCTATAGATATCAATTAGGTCTAACTGGTCTATTGTATTGTTTAAAGTTTGTGTTTCCTTGTTAATTTTCTGTTTAGTTGATCTATCCATAGGTGTAAGTGGGGTATTAAAGTCTCCCACTATTATTGTGTTATTGTTAATTTCTCCTTTCATACTTGTTAGCATTTGTCTTACGTACTGTGGTGCTCCCGTGTTGGGTGCATGTATATTTATAATTGTTATATCTTCTTCTTGGATTGATCCTTTGATCATTATGTAGTGACCTTCTTTGTCTCTTTTCACAGCCTTTGTTTTAAAGTCTATTTTATCTGATATGAGTATTGCTACTCCTGCTTTCTTTTGGTCCCTATTTGCATGGAAAATCTTTTTCCAGCCCTTCACTTTCAGTCTGTATGTGTCCCCTGTTTTGAGGTGGGTCTCTTGTAGACAAAATATGTAGGGGTCTTGTTTTTGTATCCATTCAGCCAGTCTTTGTCTTTGGTTGGGGCATTCAACCCATTTACGTTTAAGGTAATTACTGATAAGTATGATCCCGTTGCCATTTACTTTATTGTTTTGGGTTTGAGTTTATACACTGTTTTTGTGTTTCCTGTCTAGAGAATATCCTTTAGTATTTGTTGGAGAGCTGGTTTGGTGGTGCAGAATTCTCTCAGCTTTTGCTTGTCTGAAAAGCTTTTGATTTCTCCTTCATACTTGAATGAGATCCTTGCTGGGTACAATAATCTGGGCTGTAGGTTATTTTCTTTCATCATTTTAAGTATGTCTTGCCATTCCCTCCTGGCTTGAAGAGTTTCTATTGAGAGATCAGCTGTTATCCTTATGGGAATTCCCTTGTGTGTTATTTGTTGTTTTTCCCTGGCTGCTTTTAATATTTGTTCTTTGTGTTTGATCTTTGTTAATTTGATTAATATGTGTCTTGGGGTGTTTCTCCTTGGGTTTATCCTGTTTGGGACTCTCTGGGTTTCTTGGACTTGGGTGATTATTTCCTTCCCCATTTTAGCGAAGTTTTCCACTATTATCTCCTCAAGTATTTTCTCATGGTCTTTCTTTTTGTCTTCTTCTTCTGGAACCCCTATTATTCGGATGTTGTAGCGTTTAGTATTGTCCTGGAGGTCTCTGAGATTGTCCTCATTTCTTTTAATTCGTTTTTCTTTTATCTTCTCTGATTCATTTATTTCTGCCATTCTATCTTCTAATTCACTAATCCTATCTTCTGCCTCTGTTATTCTATTTGTTGCCTCCAGAGTGTTTTTAATTTCATTTATTGCATTATTCATTATATATTGACTCTTTTTTATTTCTTCTAGGTCCTTGTTAAACCTTTCTTGCATCTTCTCAATCCTTATCTCCAGGCTATTTATCTGTGATTCCATTTTAGTTTCAAGATTTTGGATCAATTTCACTATCATTATTTGGAATTCTTTATCAGGTAGATTCCCTATCTCTTCCTCCTTTTTTTGGTTTGGTGGGCATTTATCCTGTTCCTTTATCTGCTGAGTATTCCTCTGTCTCTTCATCTTGTTTAAATTGCTGAGTTTGGGGTGTCCTTTATGTATTCTGGCAGTTTGTGGAGTTCTCTTTATTGTGGCGTTTCCTCGCTGTGTGTGGGTTTGTACAGGTGGCTTGTCAAGGTTTCCTGGTTAGGGAAGCTTGTGTCGGTGTTCTGGTGGGTGGAGCTGTATTTCTTCTCTCTGGAGTGCAATGAAATGTCCAGTAGTGAGTTATGAGATGTCTATAGTTTTGGGGTGACTTTGGGCAGCCTGTATCTTGAAGCTCAGGGCTGTGTTCCTTTGCTGCTGGAGAATTTGCTTGGTATGTCTTGCCCTGGAACTTATTGGCCCTTGTGTGGTGCTTGGTTTCAGTGTCACTATGGAGGCATTTGATGAGCTCCTGTCAATTAATGTTCCTTGGAGTCAGGAGTTCCCTGGAGTCAGGGTTTGGACTTAAGTCTCCTGCTTCTGGTTATCAGTCTTATTTTTACAGTAGTTTCAAAACTTCTCCTTCTATACAGCACCATTGATAAAACATCTACATTAAAGATGAAAAGTTTCTCTACGATGAGGGTCACTCAGAGAGGTTCACAGGGTTACATGGAGAAGAGAAGAGGGAGGAGGGAGTTAGAGGTGACCCAAATGAGATGAGGTGAATCAATAATGGAGCGAGTGGGCTAGCCAGTAGTCACTTCCTTATGTGCACTCCACAACTGGACCACTCAGAGATGTTCACGGAGTTATACAGAGAAGAGAAGGAGGAGGAAGGTGACAGAGGTGGCCAGAAGGATAAAAGGGGGGAATGAAAAGGAGGGAGACAGATCCAGCCAGTAATCAGTTCCCTAAGTGTTCTCCACCGTCTGGAACACACAGAAATTCACAGAGTTTAGTAGAGTAGAGGGGTTAGGGAGAAGACACAGGCGACCTGGTGGAGAAAAAGGAGAGTCTAAAGGGAGAGAGAGCAGTCAAGCCAGTATTCTTGCTCCCTAGTGAAAAATGGGTCCTGAAGATTGGGTTCTTAAAGGTACAAAATTGGTAACAAATACATAAAAGCAAAAATTAAAAATCCAGAGTAGAGTTTGGAATTTCAAAAATACGATGTTAAAGAAAAGAAGAAGGAAAAGAAAGAGAGAAAAAACGAACAAACAAAATCAAACAAGGTCGTGAAAATTGTAAAGAAAGTACAGGTACAAAATTGATAACTAATACCAAAAAGCAAAAATTAAAAATCTAGAGTAGAGTTTGGAATTTCAAAAATACAATGTTAAAAAAAAAAAGAAGAAGAAAAATAAAGAGAGAAAACAGACAAACAAAAACAAACAATGTCACAAAAATTATAAAGAAAATACAGGTACAAAATTGATATTATTCAGATATACAATGTTATATAGAAGAAGAAGAGAAAGAAACAGAGAAGAAGAAAAAAAGAAGTCACAGAAATTATATAAAAAATAACTATAGGTACAAAATTGATAACAAATACCAAAAAGCGAAAATTAAAAGTCTAGAGTAGAGTTTGGAATTTCAAAAATACAATGTTAAAGAAAAGAAGAAAAAAAAAAACAAGGTCAAAAAATTATAAAATATATATATATATGAAGTTTGCTGAAGAAGAAAAAAATAAGGTCTTTTTTTTTTTTTGCAAAGTAATAGGTTATAAAAGTGAAAATTAAAGGAACAATAGAGGACTTGATTTTTTTTATTAAAAAAAAAAAATGATCGTAAAAATAATAAAAATATATCTAGGACTTTCTTGGTGTTGTTGTGGGTTCAGTTCATTTTTGGCTAGTTCCTTGGTCAGACTTATATTTCTCAAGATCTATAGGCCCCTTCCTATGTAGTCCGTAGTAACCACAGGGTTTTGGTCTATTGCCTGTAGCTTCCAAGGCGTTTCCCTCTGTTATATCTTCTTCTGTTTGCTAGTCTCTTCAGTATCTGGTTTCCGCCCTGACACAAAGGGGATGGTGGAGGACACTTTTTTTTTTTTTTTAGGCTTACTTGTTCAGTCGTGCTGTGGGGAGGGAGGGAGGAATGCTGCAAACAAATAACACTGGCGTGGGCTCGCAGTGCCTCAGCCACCCTGGGTCTGCCCCCACTCACGGCGCATGTAGCCACCCTGCCCACACTGCTCGGGCTCTAGGTTGTTCCGCTGGGAACAATCCGAGGCCGGCCCTGGGTTGCATGCACCTCCCAGGTCCAAGCCGCTCAGG
Source organism: Bos taurus (assembly GCF_002263795.3). NCBI lineage: Eukaryota > Metazoa > Chordata > Mammalia > Artiodactyla > Bovidae > Bos > Bos taurus. Next base: position 84,428,441 of record NC_037342.1, on the reverse strand, counting down.
CTCAGGCACTTGGGTAGTCCTCAGAGGCGCAGACTCAGTTGGGCCTGCGTTTTGTGCTCTTCCCAGGTCCGAGCAGCTCAGGTGATGAGGTGTTTGGCGAGCGCCAATGCTGCGACTTAACGCCTCCCCGCCACTCGGTTATCTGGGTGTAAAACCGGCACACCTTCTCAGGCAGATGTTGACCATCCAGACCCCCAAGAAGTTTTAGTTAGCAAAGAAGCCTGCTTACAGTTTTATAGATAATGTCTCTCTGGGGCTGCGATTGCCCCCTTCCGGCTCTGGCTGCCTGTCACCGGAGGGGGAAGGTCTGCAGCCGGCTATCTCTGTTCAGTCCTTTGTTCCGTGTGCGGGCCTGGCGGTCTTAGGTTAGGACTGGCTTTTCGCGTGGTAGATATCCCACAGTCTGGTTTGCTAGCCCAAATTATTTCGCTCAGATAGCGCTCAGGGTATTCAGGCCAGATTCTTACTCTCAGTGATGCAGCCCGTGCCGCGCCTCCCTGCCCAGCCCCCGCTTGCTAATGGCGTGTGCAGGCGTCTGCGCTGCTTCTCCGCTGGGGGAGTTACCGTAGGGCTCGCAATCTGTGAGTTTTAATTGTTTATTTATTTTTTCTCCCTGTTATGTTGCCCTCTGTGCTTCCAAAGCTCGGCACAGATTCGGCAGTGAGGTTTCCTGGTGTTTGGAAACTTCTCTCTTTTTAAGATTCCCTTCCTGGGACGGAGCTCCGTCCCTCCCTCTTTTGTCTCTTTTTTTTGTCTTTAATATTTTTTCCTACCTCCTTTCAAAAAGTTGGGTTGCTTTTCTGGGTGCCTGATGTCCTCTGCCGGCATTCAGAAGTTGTTTTGTGGAATTTACTCAACGTTTATATGCTCTTTTGATGAGTTTGTGGGGGAGAAAGTGTTCTCCCCGTCCTACTCCTCCGCCATCTTGGCTCCTTCTCAAACATCTTTTAATTTCATGGCTGCAGTCACCATCAGCAGTGATTTTTGAGCCCAAGAAATAGAGTCTGTCACTATTTGTAATGAACTCTATTAATTTTGAATAAGATTACAGTATTTAAGAGATAAACATGTGAAAATCTTCCCCTAATTAAATAAATGTATGGTATTAATTATAGCTTAACTCATCATATAGAATATAAACCTGTAGTCTCAAAAGAGACATTTTAACCCAAACAATACATCTTTCCCAAAGAAATTGTGGATATCTTAAAAATATTTTCAACAAAATATATCCATTGAACTAGAAAATTATGAAATATTTAAAAGCATATTTTAATCATTGGAAGCACTCTTATAATAAATACATTCATCATGCCCAAGTTATTAAACATGAGGATACATTTACTAAATTAAATAATCACACATGTCTGTCCTGGGAAGAGGAAGTCTTGATTGAAAATATGTGATACATTTCCCATGTGCCTCATTTTCTTTTTATGGTCCAGAGCTTTTTCATAGTATTTTTCATTTCTCCATTTCTCAGAGTATAGATTAGAGGATTCAGCATAGGGGTGACAACAGTGTAAAACACAGTCAAAAATTTGTCAATAGGTAAAGTGGAAGGAGTTCTCACATACATAAAAATACAGGGCACAAAGAAGAGGAACACCACAGTGATGTGGGAGCCACATGTGGACAAGGCTTTGAGCCTCCCTTCCTGACTAAGATTCTTCAGGGAGCATAGAATGACCCCATAGGAGATGAGTAAGAGCATGAAGATGACCACACAGATGGCCCCATCATTGGCCAGCACTGTGAGGGCAATGATATGAGTGTCAGTGCAGGCTAGTTTTAACAAAGGGTACATGTCACACACAAAGTGGTCCATGACATTTGGGCCACAGAATGGAAGGTTGTAAACAAAAAGAGGATGAAGGACAGCATGCAAAAACCCACCAACCCAGGCCAAGAGCAGTAGCAGAACACACACTCGCTGATTCATGATTGTCAAATAATGCAAGGGTTTGCAGATGGCCACATAGCGGTCATAGGCCATGACCACCAGGAGTAAAATCTCAGCACCACCAAATAAGTGCTCCATAAAAAGCTGGGCCATGCAAGCTTGGAAGGAAATGGTTTTCTTCTCACAAATGAAGCTTTTAATCATACTCGGAATGAAGTTAGTAGAATAAACAGCATCCAGAAATGATAAATTTCCAAGGAAGAAGTACATAGGGGAATCCAGGGTTGGACTGGCCACCACAGTGATGACTATGAGTACATTGCCCATCATTGTGGCAATGTAAATGAGCAAGAACGCAGCAAATAAAATCTTCTGACCCCAGGGGCTCTGAGTGAGCCCCAAGAGGACAAACTCAGTCACATTGTTACTTTGTTCCATGGGCACTTCTGTTTGTCTTATTGCAGAGCTCAGCTCATAATCCCCTGGATGTACACATTATTGATAGTGGCTTCCTGAAATCGTGAACTGATTTGTTGTTTCAACAATTAGGCAGTATGGATTATTAAGCACCAATACTTTCAGATATTACAACACACAGCTTGTTAAAGCATTATTCCTAACATCAACAAACTTACAGACTAATTCAGAAGCAAGTGACTAGAGACATATGTGGAAAAATGACATATTATTAAATAAATCAGGTGCCAAAACTAGCTTTTCATATGGAAGCTAATTGTACATATAGAGAAAACTTATATAAAAATAAACACAAATTAAACGTTTAATGGAAAAACAAAGCAAAGTTTACCTCATATTTACTTTCCATTTAATAAAGGATGTTACTCTCTACATTTTGGTGTGGAAGAATCTTCTTAATCAATCATCAAAATCCCAAATAGATATATTTAACAATTTCAAATTTGTCTAAGGACTTAGGAAAAGATACCACAACAATAGACAAAAATAGCTTGTGGAAATTATTTAAATTTTAACTGATATACAAAAAGTTATATCTAAATTGAATAAATATTTCTAAACAATTAGCTAATAAATGAAATAAAATTATAAATATATAAACAAGTAAGTAAAGACTATCCCTAAATGGGCAAAAAAACATATGATCAAATGCTGAAGCTCACTTGTGAACAGAAAAGTAGAAACTGAAGAAATGGCTTGCTTATTAGAGCATTAGCTTAGGTTCTTGAAAATTATTCAATCAGGTCTACAGGTGCTATCTATTTTTTTTTTTTTTTGACAGATGAACAAACAGCATTTAGATAACATATTAATTGAATCTATCTTTTGACTTACAAATATCTGCCCATGATAATATCCTCAAATAATTACACCTGAAATTAATCTTTAAGAATGTCCTGGCAAAGGTAAACTGATTTCAGATCATTAGAATATAAAAGTATCCAGAAAGAGTGTTACAGAATAGAATCAATCTTCACATATTTAATACTCACAAATGATTCCTGACATGAAAATCACAAAGGAAAACTCTTAAAAAGTTAATTCTTATATCACCAATGTACCCTTGGAAAACATAAAGCTTTGTTCAGCATTTTGTGTTTCAATGCACTTTCTGGGCTACCTGCATAAGGAGAATGGTGTTCAGCCCACGTTCTAGTCTCTCTTGCCTTCTCTTCATCCTTCACGCACTGATGCCCCCTCTGGAAACAGACAGCGAGATACACGCACCATCACCGGGCCTGAACTGGCTCCATGTGACCAACTCCACGCTTGTAGAAAGCCTACTTCATCTCAGTCAGTCAGAGAAGTATTACTTTTCAAGTTGTTGAGGTTTTCAAAATTAATATAAATGCACTCTTACTTGAATGCTCTGAATCTTGATTATAAAAAGAAACTCAGAATTTTCTCAGTTGTGGGAATTTGTCTTGGTAACAAACATGTTAAAGCAACACTTTAATCAGAGAGAGAGAAAGCATCAAACCGTGATGTATTGCTTCACATAAAATTTTGCTATTTGTTCTTATACCAGTGAAAGTGAAATAGCCTTCACAAGATTTTGAGTCTCAATCAGTTCTGCTTTCCTGTCTTCTTACAGCATTGTTCAACTTTGAGTTTGTAAAGGATGGAGAATAATTTCACATATAAACTTTATTACATTTTGATTTCAATTCAGGAGGAAACTGCCATGTGATTACTGCTACAAACACTCTATGAGGTAAGCACAAAGCACCATAAACACTTTGTCTACATTTAACTACATCATGTATGACTGAGTCATTCAATGGGTGCATCTCCAAGGGTGATTTCTGTCTAATTAAATTCACTGGGACCTTAATCATAATTTTGAGGTAGACTGTTTATCTCCAGGGATACCACCAGGATAATCACTGTGTAGAACAGGAGTTATCAAACCCTGTCCTCTGAGAGAAAATCTTAAGAAACAACTTGGATCATATCAACAAAAGGGAAAAGTCCAGTCTGGGCAGGAATGTAATATGTAAACATTTTCCTATTTAAATCATGTCTTTCAAGGATGGCAGATCTTTCAGTTTAAGCTTTGTCTTTGAAGATGATATCTGAACTGATTTCCAGATATGATGAATGAAAATTTCAGAATAAGTCATTTAAAGCTTATTTCAAATGCAGATAAAGTGTGCCCCATAATTTGTCACATAATTTCAGACAGGCAAGTTGACAGAATCAGAGAAGTCTTCCAAAAATAAGCAACACTTTGGTTGAGTTTTAAAGTAAAATTGATAGAACAAGAAAAGATGGCAAAGGAATTCCATGAAAAGGTACATCATTTATAAAGTCACAAAGGGTTTAATACGCGTGTGTGTGTGTGTGTGTGTGTGTGTGTGTGTGTGTGTGTGTGTTAGCTGCTTAGTCAAGTCCAACTCTTTGCAACCCTATGAACTGTAGGCCTCAAAGCTCCTCTGTTCAATGAATTTCCCAGGAAAGAATACTGGAGTGGGTTGTCATTTCCTGCTCCAGGACATCTTCCCAACCCAAGAATAAAACCCAGATTTCCTGCACTAACAGAAGGATTCACTGTGAAAAGATCAAACTATGAATTTAGAAGATCACTCCCCTAGATTATCTCAGAACTCACTGAGACTTCTTTCTGAAAATCTTTATTTGGATGTTCCCATTTCCTGACCAATAAATACTGATGCAGTCCAATATTGTTCTCATCTCTATAATAATTTTAAAAATTTTGTATGCAATATCTCCAATTTTCAGAGAAGGCAATGGCAACCCACTCTAGTACTCTTGACTGGAAAATCCCATGGACAGAGGAGCCTCATAGGCTGCAGTCCATGGGGTCACTAGGAGTCAGACACGTCTGAGTGACTTCACTTTCCCTTTTCACTTTCATGCACTGGAGAAGGAAATAGCAACCCATCCAGGATGCTTTCCTGGAGAATCCCAGGGATGGGGGAACCTGGTGGGCTGCCATCTATGAGGTCACACAGAGTCAGACACGACTGAAGTGACTTAGAAGCAGCAGCAGCATCTCCAATTTTGGACATCTGCAGTTGGGCATCACTTTAGATACATAATTTAAAGAGTTGCACAGTATAAAGGTGTTCTCCATCTCATTAAATGCTACTGCATTTGTTCAATGTCACTGCTCAGACAAGAAAGCTCACTGTGTTATTTATTCATTTATTGATCTCCCATGACTTATCCTTACCTTTAGCAAAGCTTGTTGTCTCTGCTTTCAAAATGTATCATAGATTTGATTGTCCCTACCCCATTTCCTTCCTGGTCACTTTGGCAGCCTCCTTCAAGTATGTCCATGAAAATTCTGGCTTCTGACAACTTGTTATCCTAAAGCAGTCCAATGGTTCTCTTTAAGTCTTGTTCCATTATATCCCTGCATTGCTTGAAACTCCTACAGTGGATTCCAGTCATATACTCACAGTTTAATGTATCACTTTTAACATTCACAGTAACAAGAATGGGAATCCCCATTTTCCATTTGAAGAAAATAAGATTCAGAACATCTCATTAATTTCAGTAAGGTCACAAATTTTTAAGTGATAAAACTAGAATCTGAATCTGTTTTCTTTCAAAACAATTTAATTCCTTAACTAATAATGAAAATTATACAACTATGAAGCCTGATTCACGTTAGTTAGTCTTATATTGTGGAGGCTTGTTCACAGTCTGAAGAAAGACTTTTTAAGTTATTCATAAATCTTGGAATTCTTTCATCTAGAAGTTGAAAGCTGTGTTACTACTTAAAGAAGTATTTTATTTCCTTCAACTATCTGTGCATTTTCTCCAAAGAGTCTTCTGATTGTTCAAAAATTGTTTTTATTTCTACTATAGATAATTAAAAAGAAATTCCACAGTGCACAGGGGGAAAAAAAATACTTATCATGTTAAGATAATTTATTGGAAAGACCAGCCAATTCTGTGTTTCCATACTAAGAAACCAGCTATTTCTAAGGGAAATTTATCTCAAGTAATTTCTTCTCCTACTAACTTTAAAATAGAAAATACCCGTCATTTTTTTAGTCCCTCTCATCCTCTCAAGTTGGTGTAGACAGACAAGTTGACTTGAGAGTTTGAAAGATATTCTTGTGCTGTCTTTATTCCATGTCTGCTTTAAGCCTTACAAAAGACCTACTTAAAAATTTATATCAGTTCTTAAAAGGATATCATCTTTTTCCCAATAGAGTTGAAGATCACTGGAAATTCATTTACAATATTTAACATTAAATCATAGAACAAACTGTAATATGTTTAAGATTGATTCTTTATTAATTAAAATCACTAGGATTTTTAACTAAATTTAAAAAATAAATCTGTATGTAAAGATACTACAAACCACATCACACATTGATGTTAAAAAATGTGACAAGGGTAAAAAAAAAAATGGTTACTTTTTCAGATTACTGACATCAACAGCAAAATATCAGCCTGAACATTTTATTCCATTGGATAATAATTTATCATGTATTTTCCCACTTGCCATAGCAAGATTTTCTTTCTTTTTGCTTGCATGCTTAGTCGCTCGTGTCCACCTCTTTGTGACCCCATGGACTGCTGCTTGCCAAGTTCTTCTGTACATGGGGATTCTCCAGGCAAGAATACTGGAGTGGATTGCCATCCTCTCCTCCAGGGGATCTTCCCAATCCAGGAATCGAACCCAGGTCTCTCTCAATGCAGGAAGATTCTTTACCATCTGAGCCACTAGGGAAGCCTTTTTTTCTTTTTCTTTAGTACTCAATTCATTCTGTGTTGGTGTTTGGTTGAGTATATAAGCATTTGCTATCAGTTCAGATAGATATATAAATGTGTAACCAATTATTAAATTGAATTTAGTGTGTCTATTTCAGTACATAAACTATGCTATGGGTGGGGCTTCCCTGGTAGATCAGTGGATAAAGAATTTGCCTGCAATGCAGGAGACCAGGTTCCATCCCTGGGTTGGAAAGATACCCTGGAAAAGGAGCCTGGGAAATCCTATGGACAGAGGAGCCTGGCAGGCTACATTCCATGGGATTGCAAGTTGTCAGACACGACTTAGTGACTAAATCTCACACACACCATGCTATGTGTGAGATCATGGCAATTAATAAAATGGGTGAAATCATATAAAAGTTTTCCCTTGCAGGGATTTTATATTATTACAATAGATTTGACAACAAAGAAGGAGACAGCTTAATAAAGTAGTTGCAGTCTTATCAACTACAAATTGGTACTTGTGGTGGACATTTGTCATTTACTTCCACAAGGATTAAATCACATGCTTCTGCCTTCAACACACTCTGAAGGGAGTTCAGGATGGAGAGTGAGGCACTCTGTTCTCAGGAGAAAACTGAGAATAGGTTTTCAGATGGTTAGATACTTTCAGGAACTGATTTTATGAGTCAAATTTTCCTCATATCTAGAAAAGCACTAAGTTCCTTCATGGTGAGATCTGGTCCTTGTGACTAGCAGAAACCTTCTGCAAAAATACATGCTTGGTTGCATAAACTCCCTTTCACCTAAATCATATGTATAATGACCATCCCTTCCCATTTGTTTGGAGCAGCTTCTCAGCTATCGGAGGTGCTGTCTCAGGCTGAAGTTCTCATTATGCTCCAAATAACACTTGCAACCCTCAAATTGTGCTTTTTTTTCTTTTTCTTTTCTTTTTTTTAAATTTTATGTTCTTTTTAAACTTTACATAATTGTATTAGTTTTGCCAATTATCAAAATGAATCCGCCACAGGTATACATGTGTTCCCCATCCTGAACCCTCCTCCCTCCTCTCTCCCCATACCATCCCTCTGGGTCGTCCCAGTGCACTAGTCCCAAGCATCCGGTATCCTGCATCGAACCTGGACTGGCATCTCGTTTCATACATGATATTTTACATGTTTCAATGCCATTCTCCCAAATCTTCCCACCCTTTCCCTCTCCCATAGAGTCTATAAGACTGTTCTATACATCAGTGTCTCTTTTGCTGTCTCGTACACAGGGTTATTGTTACCATCTTTCTAAATTCCATATATATCGTTATTATACTGTATTGATGTTTTTCCTTCTGGCTTACTTCACTCTGTATAATAGGCTCCAGTTTCATCCACCTCATTAGAACTGATTCAAATGTTTTCTTTTTAATGGCTGAGTAATACTCCATTGTGTATATGTACCAGGAAGAAATAGAAAATCTTAACAGACCCATCACAAGCACAGAAATTGAAACTGTAATCAAAAATCTTCCAGCAAACAAAAGCCCAGGTCCAGACGGCTTCACAGCTGAATTCTACCAAAAATTTAGAGAAGAGCTAACACCTATCCTGCTCAAGCTCTTCCAGAAAATTGCAGAGGAAGGTAAACTTCCAAACTCATTCTATGAGGCCACCATCACCCTAATACCAAAACCTGACAAAGATGCCACAAAAAAAGAAAACTACAGGCCAATATCACTGATGAACATAGATGCAAAAATCTTTAACAGATTTCTAGCAATCAGAATCCAACAACACATTAAAAAGATCATACACCATGACCAAGTGGGCTTGATCCCAGGGATGCAAGGATTCTTCAATATCCGCAAATCAATCAATGTAATACACCACATTAACAAATTGAAAAATAAAAACCATATGATTATCTCAATAGATGCAGAGAAAGCCTTTGACAAAATTCAACACCCATTTATGATAAAAACTCTCCAGAAAGCAGGAATAGAAGGAACATACCTCAACATAATAAAAGCTATATATGACAAACCCACAGCAAACATTATCCTCAATGGTGAAAAATTGAAAGCATTTCCTCTAAAGTCAGGAACAAGACAAGGGTGCCCACTTTCACCATTACTATTCAACATAGTTTTGGAAGTTTTGGCCACAGCAATCAGAGCAGAAAAAGAAATAAAAGGAATCCAAATTGGAAAAGAAGAAGTAAAACTCTCACTATTTGCAGATGACATGATCCTCTACATAGAAAACCCTAAAGACTCCACTAGAAAATTACTAGAACTAATCAATGAATATAGTAAAGTTGCAGGATATACAATCAACACACAGAAATCCCTTGCATTCCTATACACTAATAATGAGAAAACAGGAAGAGAAATTAAGGAAACAATTCCATTCACCATTGCAACGGAAAGAATAAAATACTTAGGAATATATCTACCTAAAGAAACTAAAGACCTATATATAGAAAACTATAAAACACTGGTGAAAGAAATCAAAGAGGACACTAATAGATGGAGAAATATACCATGTTCATGGATTGGAAGAATCAATATAGTGAAAATGAGTATACTACCCAAAGCAATTTTTTTTTTTTTAAATCAGCATGTCTTTTTCAGTGTTTCTAAGACTAGACATGGAGTTCTGTGATAGAAATAAGAGGCATCCATTCTACCATGAGCAATGTAATCAATCATGGCCAAACCTAAAAGTTGTGCTTCAGATGATATCCAAAAGATAGAAAATGGCTTCCATTAGAAGCACTCTTACAGGCAGGAAAACTAAGTAAACGGTAATTAAGTGAAATTATCTTATTTCAGAGATGAACTGGTTTATATGTAAAAACACTAAACACTTAACAAGAATTTTTTTTCCAATACTATGCTGCAAAGTTGTAGTCAGAGTGTAAGTTCTTGCCTTGTTCCTGATTTTAATGGAAAGCTTGTCAAACTTTCGATGTTGAGTATGATGTGAGCTGTGTGTCTGTCTTGCACAATCTTAATTATTATATTAATATGTTGAAGTACTTTTTTCTCCTTCAAATTTGATGAAAAAAATTATTTTTACCATGAAAGGATGTTGAATTTCTACATTGAATAATACAAAGAAGGAAAAAAATTAAGAAAAAATTCCATTTATAACAGCATTGATAAAAACTATTATAATTGAGTAAACATAAGCAGGGATGCAAAAGCCTTGCACACTAAGAACTCCAAAACATCACCAAAAGATGTTAGAGAAGGTATACATAGATGGAAAAATGTTCAAGAACTAGAATATTTCATATTATTAAGATAACAAGATGACCTAAAGATCTACAGATTCAATACAATCTCTGTGAAAAGTCCCCAAAATTTTTGTTGGCAAAAATAAAAAAATACATCTTAAAATTCATATGAAATGTCAAGGGACTTGAGATAACCAAAATGATCACAGGTCTTCATTCTAAAACATACTATAAAATTATGGTAATCTGAAGCATGTGACACTGGCACCAAGACAGACAGAGAAGTTGAAGTGGCTGTGATGGTGGAATAGAAAGACACTGAATTCATGTCCTCCCATAGAAACCCTAAAATTGCAACTATTTTTGAAGCCACTGTTGATGAGAACATCCTGAAGACTAGCCGGTATTCTGTTACTAAAGGCATAAAGCAGTAACTACACAAAGACCAATAGGACTTGGATATACAGGCTAGAGTTAAGTCTCATACCTCAGGCAGGCAACACACCTAAGGGGTGCAATCCAGTTATAGAGCTTCTCCCAAAGGAGCATATGCATCTGAGCCCCACATAGTGCTATTCAGCCCAGGGTTCCTACACATGGAAAGTGAAAAAAATGAAACTGTTAATTGGTCAGTTGTGTCCAACTCTTTGCGACCCCATGGACCATAACCCACCAGGCTACTCTGACCATGGGATTCTCCAGGCAAGAATACTGGAGTGGGTGGCCATTTCCTTCTCCAGGGGAGCTTCCTGACCCAGGGACCAAACTTGGGTCTCCTGTATTACAGGCATATTCTTTACTATCTGTGCCACAGGGGAAAACTAGACGCCCCCTAAATTGTAGGACTTTGAAAGACAATGAGGATTATTTTTCAGAGAACCTAAGGCCTGTAGAAAACAAAGATTTCTTATGGGTCACACACAAAATCACATATAGTCCAAGAAGAAATAGACCTCTGAGAGGAACCTGAGTCAGACAGCTTGTTGATATTGGGCAGAGCCTCCCAGAGAGGTGGGGAAAAATTACAATTGACCTTGAAACATAAATACTAGTAACAAACATTTTAGCCAGCTATCCCATGACAAGGACATGGTGCTGACGAGCATCGTATTGTAACCCTCACCTAGGATTTCAGTGGTGGAACCCAGTCCACTCACCACCTAGGTGGCATCAGTCTTGAAAAACTCCAGACCAAGCAGCTAGCTGGGCAATGACACAGCCCCACCCACTTGCCATCAGGCTGGCTAGGACACCTTGAGCCCATAGTGGACCTGGGACCCACCCATCACATGGCCAGCACCAGCCCTGCATCCTTTCTTCCCTATTTTTCAGAGTTAAATATTTCTGTCTCCTAATCTGGTGATCTTTACATTTCTCAAGACGGTTAATACCATTATGTCATATCTATCCTCAGGAGAGTTGATGTTGCAAAGGATTTTAAAATGTTCCTCAAACATAAAACTAAGAACTAAATTCTTTCTCACTGCATAGCAATTAGTATTCTCAAAAGACATGTTTTCAGGTTAGAAATGCTGGGGTTATAGTCTTCATTCTTTTTCTACCTTTAATAGTAAATAAAATAAATAAAAATCAGTACCCTGCATTTACAACACACTTCATGGATTCAAGCTGTTTCGTTAATGTAGCTGAACACATGCTACTGGGAAGTCTGAGGACAGATGTTCAGTTTTACTGAATACTATCATCACCGGTGATGCTCGAACCTCTATGTTTGGATGACCTTTGCTAGCATTCTAAAGTTAATCTGCGGTCTTACCTAAAGGTTTAGATATAAGTTAAGACAGTATTCCTCAATGGTTTTTTTTTTTTTTTTTTTCACTATTGTCCCTTAAATTTCCTTTCTTCAAAATTCTGTTTTCTTAAGTACCTCCTCATTTAAAATAGCAATACCACAAATATACTACCTATGTATGTGTTTACGTGTATTCATGCATTATGTATAAAAAACAGAAAGAAATGTTCACCCCAAAAGAAATTATTTTTATCTTGTGGTAATAGATAGTGCCTACATTTCAAATACGCATTAGGGAAAATAAATAAATAAATAAAAGAAAGGGGCATAATGTGGTTATTTAAACTCAGACCAAACCAAAACTCTTGCTGTGCTGCAAACAAATACACAGATCTATATCCAGCTAGTCTTACCTTATCACACTCTTTAAAAATATTTTTCATCTTACCTGTTACTAACAATATTATATTTTTACATTATTCAGTTCAGTCCAGTTTCTCAGTCGTGTCTGACTCTTCACTACTTCATGAACTGCAGCACGCCAGGCCTCCCTGTCCATCACCAACTCCCGGAGTTCACTGAGACTCACGTCCATTGAGTTGGTGATGCCATCCAGCCATCTCATCCTATGTCATCCCCTTCTACTCCTTCCCCCAATCCCTCCCAGCATCAGTCTTTTCCAATGAATCAACTCTTTGAATAGGTGGCCAAAGTACTGGAGTTTCAGCTTTAGCATCATTCCTTCCAAAGAACACCCAGGACTGATCTCCTTTAGAATGGACTGGTTGGATCTCCTTGCAGTCCAAAGGACTCTCAAGAGTCTTCTCCAACACCACAGTTCAAAAGCATCAATTCTTCAGTGCTCAGCTTTCTTCACAGTCCAACTCTCACATCCATACATGACTATTGAAAAAATGATAGCCTTGACTTTTGTTAGCAATGTAATGTCTCTGCTTTTGAATATGCTATCTAGGTTAGTCATAACTTTCCTTCCAAGGAGTAAGTGTCTTTTAATTTCATGGCTGTATTCACCATCTGCAGTGATTTTGGAGCCCAAAAAATAAAGTCTGACACTGTTTCCCCATCTATTTGCCATGAAGTGATGGGACCAGATGCCATGATCTTCGTTTTCTAAATGTTGAGCTTTAAGCCAACTTTTTCACTCTCCACTTTCATTTTCATCAAGAGGCTTTTGAGTTCCTTTTCACTTTCTGCCATAAGGGTGGTGTCATCTGCATATCTGAGGTTATTGATATTTCTCCCGGCAATCTTGATTCTAGTTTGTGATTCTTCCAGTACAAAAAAGATCTTCATGACCCAGATAATCACGATGGTGTGATCACTCACCTAGAGCCAGACATCCTGGAATGTGAAGTCAAATGGGCCTTAGAAAGCATCACTACGAACAAAGTTAGCAGAGGTGATGGAATTCCAGTTGAGCTATTTCAAATCCTGAAAGATGATGCTGTGAAAGTGTTGCACTCAACATGCCAGCATTTTGGAAAGCTCGGCAGTGGCAACAGGACTGGAAAAGCTCAGTTTTCATTCCAATCCCAAAGAAAGGCAATGCCAAAGAATGCTCAAACTACCACACAATTGCACTCATCTCACATGCTAGTAAAGTAATGCTCAAAATTCTCCAAGCCAGGCTTCAGCAATATGTGAACCATGAAGTTCCAGATGTTCAAGCTGGTTTTAGAAAAGGCAGAGGAACCAGAGTTCAAATTGCCAACATCCACTGGATCATCAAAAAAGCAAGAGAGTTCCAGAAAAACATCTATTTCTGCCTTATTGACTATGCCAAAGCCTTTGACTGTGTGTACCACAATAAACTGGAAAATTCTGAAAGAGATGGAAATGCCAGACCACCTGGCCTGCCTCTTGAGAAACCTATATGCAGGTCAGGAAGCAACAGTTAGAACTGGACATCCAAATAGGAAAAGGAGTATGTCAAGTCTGTATATTGTCACTCTGCTTATTTTACATTATTATTATCCATCTATTCCTCTGGGATCTTATTTTCACATAAAAATAACCCTTTATCTTCAACATGTATACGCAGGTCCCACAACTCTCTGTCTCACTGAATAAACAGAACAATTATGTGTGGATAAACTAAATAATCAAAATTTCTGAAAGTGAATTTCTCATGAGGCCCCCCCCCCTTTTTTTTTATCAGTAATACATGTTAACACTATGGCATAGCAATGTGAGAAGCCCTATGGACACAGTACTTACTTAACTATTCAAGGTGATAATCTCATGCTCAAACAGAATGTCAGTCTCCTCAATGACTGAGTTGCTTGTTTTCAACTAAGTGTTTCTTTCACCCAAGTGGCACTTCCTTTGAAACTCAGACATTTGAATTCCATTTATTGAGTCCATTTTTCATGATGCCCATGAAGGTAATATGTCTTCAGAAAAGAGATCATCAGATGACTTTTCCTTGACACTGGAGGGGTCACACCTTAGTGACTGAGCATGACTACCAGCAAGAGAGAAGGGTCAAGAGAGTAGCCTGGTAATTGAAGGTCAGCAGAGAGAATAATAAAGTGAAAGTGAATCCCCGCACTGCCCCCCGGAAGAGAGTAATGCCTCAATGACAGTCTTCACAATGTGGCCAGTGGTCAGATCCATGTTTTGACTTTTTCACATCATGACAGGAGGAGTTCTGTGAAGTGGGGTGAATACAGGAATCCAACTCTAAGAGACTTCATATGCTTGCTTAAGTTTATTGAGTTTCATTTCCCTCTTGCATACAATGGAGTGAAACTCGATCAACTAATACCTGTCCCTATGATAAGAGAGTTTAAGTTTGTAAAGAACCTGTCAAAATGTATGTCTCATAGTTGGCCTTCAACAATAGTGAACTCACTTCACTCACTTAATGCCTCCTAAAATTTTCACCAAATAAAACTTCCATATTAAAACAAAGTATCCTTATACACCAGATCCAGACATTCTGTCTCATTAACTTTTTAGGAGAAACATAACTATGACTGATATATATATATATTTAAGGAATCAAAAGTAGTCACACAGTAGTTGCTCCTCAGGAGATATTATCAGGAATGAGTGAAAAGGAATTTCAAAATGAGATTTAAACTTACAACCAGCAAAACTTCACCCACTGAGATTCCATATAGCCTACACATCCTTCATCAGTTCTGACACCTTCCAAGTTTTCTGTTGAAAAATATTAATTCATGCAGCATTAATTTTCTCATTCCTCCATTGAGCCTCTGATATAGCCCCCTAAAACACAATCATTGGTCTTATTTTCCATCTTCAAATCTTTCTTTTGGTCTTAGAGTAGAAACATTTACTCAAGACTTTTCTATTCACTGCCCTTGGTTTAATCTCATCTTTTCTTATCTCCTCCTCATAATAAACCACATATCATTTAGTCTTGATTTGTTGAAAGGTTTAATTCTCACCAGAAATTTCAAACGACCATTTAATAGATTAAATGCTGATTCTATCACCTTCCAGGCCTAGACATTGTGAAAAAAAGTGTTGTTTCCTATGAATTTGAGATAATTATGCACAATTTACTAAATACCATTACACCAGTACCATGTTCAAGCATTAGTGTATTTTTAAATTATGGAATAAATAGCTCCAGTTCATAATTGAGTCTAAGAAAGTGACATCTGTGATAAGTAAAATGGGTTTCTGTGATGTAGTCAGAGAAACTTAGGTTTATAGTTATTAATAATGTAGGATGACCTGGTATTCACCATGTATATAGAGGAGCATTACAGGTATTCCCAGTTTTCTAAAGTTAACTTTAAGCACTTGGTTTTTATGAAGAACAACATTAGTACTTGATTTTACTAATTAAAAAAAATGGGATTTTTGTTTTTACAAAATCCAACAACACAAGACTCCATAATCATACAAATGTTGGTGAGGTTTTAAATATTTCTTTTTTTATTGAAGCACAGTTAATTTGCAACGTTGGGTTAGCTTCAAGTGCACAGCAAGGCAATTTATTTATAAATATACATATCTATATATGTATAATACATATATATATATATTCTATTTGAGATTATTTTCCATTTTAGATTACCATTACCATACTAATGTTTCTTTGTAAAAGTGAAGTGGTATAACTTGAACGTTCAAAAAATGAATAAACTTGTACTGCTGAAGTATATCATAACATGTGAGACAAAGCTGCAACACATTAACACCATCGTCACAAAAGAGGTAAATCATTAAGATCACAGATAATTTTCTTATCCATGTGAAAAAACATACCACAGACAACTCCTTTGAAAGAAATTGAGTTAGAAGGCCTAGGTTGAAAGTTTGTAAGGAAACTTCATTCTAGAGTTATAGGTTCTGGACATAATTTACGGGAGAAGCATGTGTGATGTGAGGCAAGTAAATCAGTAAACCTGTCTTGGCTTCAATTTGCTTATCTGTAAATTGGGAACAATGATAATGAAACTACCAGTTTTGGCTGTGGATAAATCAACTGAAGTGAATGTACCTGGTAGATAATAAAGGGTTCATATAATGTACTTATATGAATCAGATCTACAGAGCAACAGGTTTGGAAATTGACCATATGCTTTTCTGTTGAGATTTGCAAGAGATGTTTACTGGTTCCTCAAGTCTTGGTGTAAAAAAATGAAAATGTTTTATTTATATTCAATAAAAAATGTGAGCCATAGGGATATTTAAGAAAAAGAGAGCAAATTAAGAGTAATTTCAAAATTTCTGCTTTAACTTCTCTATTAAAAAGAGAATTAGAGATAGATTGTAAAATATTCTTTCCTTCTTTTGTCAGTGACACTCATTTTGCTTTTGATAAATCCATAGTGCAGGGGAAAATTTAGCTATTATTCCTTCATTCAACTCCCTCTTCACCATGCATTTACCCAATATTTCTATCCAATGTTTGCTCTACCACAGGGTAAGTAAAAATGGGGGAAAAAATGAGGTTAAGGTCCTATGGAAAAGCCAATTTCATCAAAGTAACATATATAAATAATCTGAAAAAGCAGCAGTAAGACTGGAGAAAAACTTCTTACTCTACAATCATCAAACTGTGGATTTAATGTTCTTTTCATTGCCCATTTTGAACCTATGAACACTGAAACTTTGGCAGTGTACATTAACATATCAGTATGCTTAAAATAATGCCTAGCCAAGATTAAAAATCAACAAGTGTTAGTTCCTGGATCTCTCTCTCTCTCTCTCTCTCTCTCTCTCCCCCTCTCTCTCTCTCCCCCCCTCTCTCTCTCTCTCTCTTTCTTTTAATGATCTACAAAATTTCTTAATTTTCTTTCACACTTTACAACAGGTAAATGTATGTATGTATACATTTACCCTCTGAATGTATATAAACAATCACTTTCTTGGCAGCATGAACAGCCTAAATCACTCTCCTCTTCAACAAACTCCTGATGGTATTTTTCACCTCTGTGTTTCTCACTGTGTAAATGATGGGATTTAACATGGGAGTGAGGATTGCAAAGAACATAGCCACAAATTTGTCCACAGGGTAGGTGACCACAGGACGCATATAGGTGAATATACAGGGACCAAAAAAGAGCACCACTACCGTGAAATGGGAGCCACATATAGAGAGGGCTTTGTGCCATGCTTCAGAGCTGTGGGATTTCAGAGAGTGCAGGATGACTGTGTAGGAGATGAGGAGCATGATAAAAAAACACTAAGCACATTCCTGCAGTGTTAGCTGCCACCATGATGCCAAGCCTGTAGGTGTCACTGCAGGCGAGTTCCAGCAGTGAGAAGAAATCACACATGAAGTGATCAATGACGTTGGGACCACAGAAGGTCAAGTTAACAATGAAAAGAATCTGCACGGTGGCATGCACGATGCCCCCGAGCCAGGCCACCACCACCAGGAGCTGGCAGAGCCCCTGTCTCATGATGGTCGTGTAGTGCAGAGGCTTGAAGATGGCCACATAGTGGTCATAGGATATGGAAATGAGAAGAATGATCTCTGAACCTCCCATTATGTGTTCCAGAAAGATTTGAATCAGGCAGCCACTCCAGGAGATGGTTTTCCTCTGGTACAGCAGGTCAGTTATCAGTTTGGGGGTGGTGACAGAGGTGAAGATGCCATCTATGAAGGACAAATGAATGAGAAAGAAGTACATGGGAGCTGAAAGTGTGGGGCTGAGGGAGATGGTGATGACAATGAGCAGGTTGGCCAGCACAGTAAATAGGAAAATGAGCAAAAAAACAATAAACAGCATTTTCTGCAAATGTGGATTCTGTGTGAGCCCCAAGAGAGCAAATTCAGTCACGTTGTTGGGAGGTGTGAGGACATCCATTTAGGAAGTAATACGTTCCTATGTCCTGAATTATCTACAAATAAGTTTAAAAATAATGATATCCATTAACCACGAAATTAATTTGATCTGAATTTCTTACAACAAAGAAAGAATGATTATTTTACTGTGGAGCATGTCCTTGTCACTTTTGTCTCAGTTCTTGTTTCAAGCCTTTTTTAAATTTTTTTCCAAGATAATTTCCATCTCTACAGACACCTAGTGCCTGTCACCTGTTAAACACCCATAGAGCAATGTTTGGTGTGTAATGTATTGAGAAATCAGTGTTCTGTCTACATGAAATCTAGATTCTTCTATTATTTCAGCTCAAAGCGATTCTGCAAAGTCATCTCAGTGCCTCATGAGCCCTTCTCTCTGTCCTTCAGCTTACAAATAATAATTCTCAGATGTATCTTGTAAGTTGAGAAGTTCTATACACAGATAAGAGTTATTTTCTATTCCATGTGAATTTACATTTGAACTGTCACCTCTTACTGTGGAAAGAAATATACCATCAACAAGTATGTATTGCAAGCAGGGAACATAGGGAAACACATATGTCACTGATGACACTATGCTTGGAACCATTCAAAACACAAAAGTTTTCAGCACTGTTTCCGCTCTTACCATGTGCGCCTGCATGCTAAGTCATTTCTGTTGTGTCTAACTCTTTGTGACTGTATGGACTATAGCTCACCAGGCTCCTATGTCCATGGGATTCTCCAGGCAAGAATACTAGAATGGGTTGACATGCCCTTCTCCAGGAGATCTTCCCAGCTCAGGGACTGAACCCATATCTCTTATGTCTTCTGAATTGGCAGGAGGGTTCTTTATCACTAGCACCACTTGGGGCTCTTACCATAGAATCTGCTACTATGGCTTCAGTGTCTGAAACCTATTAGGTGATGAGCAAATGTTGGATAAGTTGCCATTCACCATAGGCAAATAGGGCTTCCTTGGTGGCTTAGCTGGTAAAGGATCTCCCTGAAATGCAGAAGACCTGGGTTCAATCCCTGGGTCAGGAGGATCCTCTAGAGGAGAAAATGACAACCCCCTCTAGTATTCTTGCCTGGAGAATCCCATGGACAGAAGAGCCTGGTGGTCTATAGTCATGGGGCTGTAAAGAATGGGACATGACTGAGAGACTAACATGCATGGGGAAATTATGACTGCTTCCCATGACCATAAACCTAGAAGGATTCCAAGTGCTCTTTTCTTCCTGCTGGAGAGTGAAAAAGTTGGCTTAAAGCTCAATATTCAGAAACTAAGATCATGGCATCCGGTCCCATCACTTCAAGGCAAATATATGGGGAAACAGTGGAAACAGTGGCTGACTTTATTTTGGGGGGCTCCAAAATCTCTGCAGATGGTGACTGCAGCCATGAAATTAAAAGACTTTCCTTGGAAGGAAAGTTATGACCAACCTAGACAGTATATTAAAAAGCCACGACATTACTTTGCCAACAAAGGTCCATCTAGTCAAGGATATGATTTTTCCAGTATTCATGTATGGATGTGAGAACTGGACTATAAAAGAAAGCTGAGCGCTGAAGAATTGATGCTTTTGAATTGTGGTGCTGGAGAAGACTCTTGAGAGTCCCTTCGACTGCAAGGAGATCCAGTCAGTCCATTCTAAAGGAGATCAGTCCTGGATGTTCACTGGAAGGACTGATGTTGAAGGTGAAGCTCCAATACTTTGGCCACATTACGTGAAGAGCTGACTCATTGGAAAAGACTGATGCTGGGAAAGATTGAGGGCAGGAGGAGAAGGGGACGACAGAGGATGAGTTGGTCGGATGGCATCACTGACTCAATGGACATGAGTTTGGGTAAACTCCGGGAGATAGTGATGGACAGGGAGGCCTGGCGTGCTGCAGTTCATGGGGTTGCAAAGAATCAGACATGATTGAGCACCTGAACTGAAATGAACTGATAAGAAACAGAAATAAACATTTGAAAGGAAGGTGAACTCCTGAAATTTAGTTTCTGACACATTGTATCATGTTAGTATGAAAATTTTAATTGCCTATAGGAAATAATATTTCCTGGATTAATTTATTTTCAAGATAGTGTGTTCATTATTTGATACTTCTATTTTTCAAAATTCTATTATGATATAATTTAATATAATCATATTCAGTAAATTTACAACTTCTATAGACTTGGATATAAAAGCTCTTTTAGGCGTGTTCAGTACACAAGGATCTTTCAAGCAAAGGAAATCCTTATTTTCAAAGTTCTAAAAAAAAATAAAATAATGTATGGAAGAGAAAGAAATAATATATTGCTAGATAAGATAGATAAAGAACTACACATATATTATTGTATACAGAGGCTAACACAAACGTATAAAGTATTTACTTAAGAAGTGGGGGAAAAAAAAGTGAAAGTGAAAGTTGTTCAGTCGTGTCTGACTCTTTGCAACCCCATGGACTATACAGTCCATTGAATTCTCTAGGCCATACCTATGCAGTCCACGGAATGCTCCAGGCCAGAATACCGGGGTAGCCTTTCCCTTCTCGAGGGGATCTTCCCAACCCAGGGATCGAACCCAGGTCTCCTGCATTGCAGGCAGATTCTTTACCATCTGAGCCACAAGGGATACTGGAGCCCAAGAATACTGGAGTGGGTAACATATACCTTCTCCAGCGGACCTTCCTGACCCAGGAATCCAACCGTGGTCTCCTGCATTCCAGGCAGATTCCTTACCAACTGAGATTTCAGGGAGTATCTATTTACAAGCTCACATGTTCAACAAGTATTTCTTGGAACAAAACAGTGTATATAAACATACGTTTTCCCACACACTGTCACGAGGTGTTTCTCTGTTCATTACACTTGCTGTCTGAGGGTTCATTACCAAATAGCCGCAGTTCATCCATCCATGATATGCTGAACTTCTCACTCTTTTATGTTTCTGCTACATGATTCCTACGCCTCCTTCTCCCATCTTACTATAGGGTCAGTCATCCATCCTTCCTGGTTACAGTCTACTGGATGACTAATGGGATGGGAAACTTGCCAGAAATTTTGCAAAGAAAAGACAAGAGAAAACATAAATATAATAAAATGTATTCTGTGAAAATATATTTTTGTTTTCAAAAACAAATGGATGAATATCTTCATTTTTTAGTTATCCAAGATGAAGAATTCATACCTGTGTGGAAACAAAGTGCAATGGCTTCACCTTATTTCCTTATTCTAAAGTGAGACCCCACAACAGAGCAAAAAAAGTTATAGAGTAAAGAAGCAAGAGTTAGATGTTATTAATAAGGTTTAGAAATAATGACAAAAAAATAACTTTTTGACTTTTATTTGGTTCAACAATACTCTTTCTAGGAAGACACTCTAATGGAAAATATTTTTAACAGATAAAAATAGTTGTTTACAGTTATATTCTACACAAATTTTCAGAGCTGTGGGAAACGAGAATGAAATAGAATGTTCAACAGTGGAGAAATGGATAATTAAAATATAGTGTGTCTCTTTGATTAATATATAGGTTTTATTTTATTTTATTTAACTTTACAATATTGTATTGGTTTTGCCATATATCAAAATGAATCTGCCACAGGTATACATGTGTTCCCCATCCTGAACCCTCCTCCCTCCTCCCTCCACATACCATCCCTCTGGGTTGTCCCAGTGCACCAGCCCCAAGCATCCAGTATCGCGCATCAAACCTGGACTGGCGACTCGTTTCATATATGATATTATACATAATGTTCATTGCTGCAGCACTGTTTATAATATATAGGTTTTTAAAGATATTTTTAAAACTTGTGCAGTATCATTGAAACATACATGAGTTGTAACATAAATGGAGAAAAATTTTGATGCAAATTTGAATTGCATAATTATTCTAATTTAATTCTAACTGTATTATTATTCTAATGTAAATATGTCATAAGAAATAAGGACTCAAAATATTTTTACTTATAAATTGATAGTATTATTTGAGTCTATCTTTCTTAATGTTTTGTAAGCTGAAAAAGTGATTTAAATGTCATATCAGTGTGGATGAGTGGTGATTATAAGATTTTAAGGTCCATTTATACCTGAGAGTCTCTAATTATGAGATTTCTTGGGGGAAAAATAAAAAAAAATACTTACCTATGAACTTGACATAGGTTCTTGGCCAGGGCCCCAAGCAGTTGTTAGTACACCAAGAAAGAAGTAAAATAGTAAGATTTCAAAATTCCAACTAGCTCAGCTACAAAAAGTATCTTTGTTGACTTAAAAGTGGTGCTTTTGGATTGCCTTAAAAGTACTACCACATGTCTTGCATACAGGTGAATTCTATAAAGTTTCTTAGCTATGACTAATAGGATCTCAGAGGTATTGCATCATCATTAGTAGATCTTGCCAATAACACAATTATTTCATATAAGTTAACTGAACAGTAGAGAACTTGTATGTCTCTCATCTTTAATTTTTAACTTCTACATGAAGTCTATATGTAGACAAACTACTAAGACTAGAGAAAAAAAAGTTGATCACCTGTGAAATTAGGTATTGGAAAACAGTTGAGTTTATTACGAAGCTTTAATATTATATAAAATAAGCATTCAGGTAGACAATCATCTGATTTTTAATTTTTATTAAAATAATTTGTTTTGATTGATCTACATTTATCCAAATAATAATTTTTAAATATTTTTTTCAGATGTACATTAACTAATAATCATGAATCCTATTATACTATTGGAACTTCACACCAGGTGAAGTTTTCACACCAGTACTTCTCAAAATAGTTGTTTTTGGATAATTCTGGAATTAGATTAACAAGATGTTAATGAAAATAGTTTCCTTATTCAATTATATCTAAAGATGATTAAAGCATCTATTTCAGTCATTTACATTTAATTGTATTAATCCATATGGTATAGAGAAATAAGCAATGATATTCACAATTCATAGCAAAGAAATATAAGACAAAGAATAAGAATGCCATTTTCCAAGGGGAATTTAGAAACCAGAGCACTAAATCCCAGGCCAGAATACTTATATTAAATTATTGTTCTATAACTAAAGCAGAATGAACTGTTTGATATCACCAACTGTAAGCCCATTACAAACATCCATGAACAGAAACATCGATGTATGGAATTATTTTATAAATATATTTAAATCAATTAAACTCATAAATATTCTTATGTAGAGTAATACTTACGGTGTTCAAATATAATTGCATTAAGAAGAAGAAAATAAATTGTACATAATTCTCATTGGTTCCAGAGAAAGTGTCACTGTGAACAACATGTGTCATGAAAGAAAAGAGTTTAATAAAACTGAAACCACGTGACAAAACCTAGTTTGAAAGGACACTCCAATATTACAGTGCTATAATAATATTTGTGATAGCAGGTATAAAAGCCTGAAGGAGGATTTGAAACTATCTAAAGAACTGTGGAAAATTCTGAAAGAGATGGGAATTCCAGACCACCTGACCTTCCTCTTGAGAAATTTGTATGCAGGTCAGGAAGCAACAGTTAGAACTGGACATGGAACAACAGACTGGTGCCAAATAGGAAAAGGAGTACGTCAAGGCTGTATATTGTCACCCTGTTTATTTAACTTATATGCAGGGTACATCATGAGAAACGCTGGACTGGAAGAAGCACAAGCTGGAATCAAGATTGCCAAGAGGAATATCAATAACCTCAGATATGCAGATGACAACACCCTTATGGCAGAAAGTGAAGAGGAACTAAAAAGCCTCTTGAAGAAAGTGAAAGTGGAGAGTGAAAAATATGGCTTAAAGCTCAACATTCAGAAAACTGAAGATCATGGCATCCGGTCCCATCACTTCATGGGAAATAGATGGGGAAACAGTGGAAACAGTGTCAGACTTTATTTTTCTGGGCTCCAAAATCACTGCAGATGGTGACTGCAGCCATGAAATTTAAAGACACTTACTCCTTGGAAGGAAAGTTATGACCAACCTAGATAGCATATTGAAAAGCAGAGACATTACTTTGCCAAAAAAAGTCCGTCTAGTCAAGGCTATGGTTTTTCCTGTGGTCATGTATGGATATGAGAGTTGAACTGTGAAGAAGGCTGAGAGCCAAAGAATTGATGCTTTTGAACTGTGGTGTTGGAGAAGACTCTTGAGAGTCCCTTGGACTGCAAGGAGATCCAACCAGTCCATTCTGAAGGAGATCAGCCCTGACATTTCTTTGGAAGGAATGATGCTAAAGCTGAAACTCCAGTACTTTGGCCACCTCATGCGAAGAGTTGACTCATTGGAAAAGACTCTGATGCTGGGAGGGATTGGGGACAAGAGGAGAAGTGGACGACAGATGGCTGGATGACATCACTGACTCGATGGACGTGAGTCTCAGTGAACTTCGGGGGTTGCTGATGGACAGGGAGGCCTGGCGTGCTGTGATTCATGGGGTCGCAAAGAGTCGGACACGACTGAGTGACTGATCTGAACTGGTCTGATCTGATCTGAAAGAACTCCATGTGATCAGGATTTTGCTGAAGTGCCATCTTTAAAATATCTTGAACTTGTCTTTCAACTCTGGAATGAAATGTAGAGTCAGATCAGAGAATTAGCATGTATGGACAAAATCATCACTCCTAAAGCTCATAAAAGATTGAAATCCATTCAGAATAATCCATTGAGTGGTCATCCAGCCTCTATTTAAATAGTTACGGTCTGGTTAGAGAGATTGTTTTTGAATCCCTACACCTCTCTAGTCTAGCTCCTCAAACCCTAGAGTAGCATAAAAAGAAGAGAGTGTAGTTAGGTCTAAATCAGTGAAGGTTTTTGTGTAAAGAATTATTCAAAAGTGGAGTTCTTGGAGCTATACCAGGAAATCCTACTGCTATTATGCTCAGTTGCTCAATCATGTTTGTCTCTTTGCAACCCCATGGACTGTAGCCCAGCAGGTTCCTCTGTCCTTGGGATTCTTCAGGCAAGAATCCTGGAGCGAGTTGCCATTTCCTATTCCAGGGGATCTTCTCAACTCAAGGATAGAACCTGTATCTCCCACATTGGCAGGCAGATTCTTTACACTGAGCCACTTTGGAAACCCATTTTGGAGAACAGTTGATCAATAATACTGTAAAAGTTCCAGGTGTTCAGCAAAGTGATTCAATTATACATATACATGTATCTATTATTTTTTCAGATTCTTTATCCATTTAGGTTGTTACCTTACATTGACCAGTGTTCCCTTTGCTGTACAGTAGGTCTTTGTTGGTTATTTGTGTGGGAGGAGTTGACTGAAGCTTATTTAGTGCTCTGCCTGAGAACTATGTTATTGTAAAAAGATATGCAATACTTCTTTTGACTCAACTGAAAAGAAAGAGTTTGAAACTATAAAAAGGTTTGCTGTTGTTTTTATTCAGTCACTAACTAGTATCTGGTTTTTTGTGACCCCATGGACTGCAAAAAGCCAGGCCTCCCTGTCCTTCACTATCTCCTGGAGTTTGCTCAAACTCATGGAGTCAGTAATGCTATCTAACCACATCATCCTCCGCTGCCCCATTCTCCTCTTGCCTTCAATATTTCCCAGTGTCAGGGTCTTTTCCAATGAGTTGGCTTTTCACGCCAGGTGGCCAAAGTATTGGAGCTTCAACCCCATTC
Source organism: Bos taurus (assembly GCF_002263795.3). Taxonomy (NCBI): domain Eukaryota; kingdom Metazoa; phylum Chordata; class Mammalia; order Artiodactyla; family Bovidae; genus Bos; species Bos taurus. The sequence goes on along the minus strand of NC_037342.1, from coordinate 84,402,465 downwards.
ACCAACAGTCAGTTATTTAAAGACTTACTGAGCACGGTCCTGCCCACCAGAGCAAGATCAAGTTTTCCCCACAGCCAATCCCTCCCTTAAGGAAGCCTGCACAATCCTCTTCTACTCATCCATCAGAGGGCAGACAGAAGAAGTAATAACTATAATTTCACAGCCTCCAGAATGAAAACCACAGTCACAGAACGTTAACAAAATGATCACATAGATCACAGGCTTGTGCAACTCAGTGAAGCTATGAGCCATGCCATGCAGGACTATCAAAGATGGACAGGTCATGGTGGAGAGTTCTGACAAACGTGGTCCACTGAAAAGGGATGGCAAAGAACTTCAGTATCCTTGCTTGAGAACCCCATGAACAATATTAAAAGAGTTGTGGTTTTCTCAGTCACTAAGTCATGTCTGACTCTGTGACCCCATGGACTGAAGTATGCCAGGCTTCCCTGTCCTTCACTATCTCCTGGAGTTTGATCAAACTCATGTCCATTGAGCCAACCATGCCATCCAACCACATTATTCTCTGTCACACCTTTTTCTTCCTACCCTCAATCTTCCCCCGCATCAATGTCTTTTCCAATGAATTGACTCTTCATATCAAATGGCAAAAGTACTGGAGCTTCAGCTTCAGGATCAGTCCTTTCAATGAATATTCAGGGTCGATTTCCTTTAGCATTGACTTGTTTGCTCTTCTTGCTGTCCAAGGGGATCTCAAGAATGTTGAGTTCAGTTCAGTTCAGCTCAATCACACAGTCGTGTCCAACTCTTTGAGACCCCATGAATCGTAGCATGCCAGGCCTCCTTGTCCATCATCAACTCCTGGAGTTCACTCAGACTCATGTCCATCGAGTCAGTGATGCCATCCAGCCATCTCATCCTCTGTCGTCCCCTTCTTCTCCTGCCTCCAATCCCTCCCCCCCCCCCCCCCCCCCCCCGTCCAGCATCAGAGTCTTTTCCAATGAGTCAACTCTTCGCATGAGGTGGCCAAAGTACTGGAGTTTCAGCTTTAGCATCATTCCTTCCAAAGAAATGCCAGGGCTGATCTCCTTCAGAATGGACTGGTTGGATCTCCTTGCAGTCCAAGGGACTCTCAAGAGTCCTCTCCAACACCACAGGTCAAAAGCATCAATTCTTTGGTGCTCAGCTTTCTTTACAGCCCAACTCTCAAATCCATACATGACCACTGGAAAAACCATAGCCTTGACTAGACAGACCTTTGTTGGTAAAGTAATATCTCTGCTTTTCAATATGCTATCTAGATTGGTCATAACTTTCCTTCCAAGGAGTAAGTGTCTTTAAATTTCATGGCTGCAGTCACCATCTGCAGTGATTCTGGAGCACCCCCCCCAAAAAAAAATAAATAAAATAAAGTCTGACACTGCTTCCATTGTTACCCCATCTATTTCCCACGAAGTGATGGGACCAGATGCCATGATCTTCGTTTTCTGAATGTTGAGCTTGAAGCCAACTTTTTCACTCTCCTCTTTTACCTTCATCAAAAGGCTTTTTAGTTCCTCTTCACTTTCTGCCATAAGGGTGTTGTCATCTGCATATCTGAGGTTATTGATATTTCACCCAGCAATCTTGATTCCAGCTTCTGATTCTTCCAGCCCAGGGTTTCTCATGATGTACCCTGCATGTAAGTTAAATAAGCAGGGTGACAATATACAGCCTTGGCATACTCCTTTTTCTATTTGGAACCAGTTTGTTACTCCATGTCCAGTTCTAACTGTTGTTTCCTGACCTGCATATAGGTTTCTCAAGAGGTAGGTCAGGTGGTCTGGTATTCCCATCTCTTTCAGAATTTTCCATAGTTTATTGTGTTTCACACAGTCAAAGGCTTTGGTATAGTCAATAGAGCAGAAATAGATGTTTTTCTGAAGCTCTCTTGGCTTTTTGATGATCCAGCAGATGTTGGCAATTTGGTCTCTGGTTCCTCTGCCTTTTCTAAAACCAGCTTGAACATCTGGAAGTTTATGGTTCATGCATTGCTGAAGCCTGACTTGGATAATTTTGAGCATTACTTTACTATCATGTGAGATTAGTCCAATTGTGCAGTAGTTTGAGCATTCTTTGGCATTGCCTTTCTTTGGGATTGGAATGAAAACTGACCTTTTCCAGTCCTGTGGCCACTGCTGAGTTTTCCAAATTTGCTGGTTATCCAGCACCAAAAATTGAAAGCATCAATTCTTTCACACTCAGCCTTCTTTATGGTCCACTTGGCTCAGATGGTAAAGAATCTGCCTGATATTCAAGAGACCTGGGTTCAATCCCTGAGCCAGGAAGATCCCCTGGAGAAAACAATGACTACACATGCTAGTATTCTTGCCTAGAGAATTCCAAAGACAAAGGAACCTGGCGGGATACACTCCATGGGGTTGCAAAGAATGGGACATCACTGAGTGAATAACACTTACTTATTAATAATGTAGAATGACTTTTCAGAAACATTATGGGTGTCTCCCACTTTCTTAAAGTTTACCTTAGCCACCTGACTTTTATGAAGACCAACACTGGTAATTGTTTCACTTATAAAAAAATAATAATAATAATCCAAAGTGGACTTTGTTTTCCCCCCAAAAAGAAATCCATCTTACTAAGATTTGTTAGTTTTTTTAAAGTATTTTTAAATGTTTCTTTTATTGGAAATTAGTTAATTTGCAACACATTGTTAGTGTTCAGATGCAGAGCAAAGTGATTTGATTGTGTGTGTGTGTGTGTGTACATATATTCTACTGTGGCTCATGAGGAGATCATGAACTCTTTATTGCCAAATTCAGACTTAAATGGAATTAAGTAGGGAAAACCACTAGACCATTCAGGTATGATCTAAATCAAATCCCTTCTGATTACACAGTGGAAGTGAGAGATAGATTTAAGGGACTATATCTGATAGACAGAGTGCCTGATGAACTACGGATGGAGGTTCACGACATTATACAGGAGACAGGGATCAAGACCATCCCAAATAAAAAGAAATGCAAAAAAAGCAAAATGGCTGTCTGAAGAGGCCTTAAAAAATAGCTGTGAAAAGAAGAGAAATGAAAAGCAAAGGAGAAAAGGAAAGATATACCCATTTGAATGCAGAGTTCCAAAGAATAACAAGGAGAGATAAGAAAGCCTTCCTCAGAGATCAGTGCAAAGAAATAGAGGAAAATAGTAGAATGGGAAAGACTAGAGATCTCTTCCAAAACTTAGAGATACCAAGGGAACATTTCATGCAAAAATGGGCTCAAAAAGGACAGAAATATTATGGGATTAACAGAAGCAGAAGATATTAAGAGGAGGTGGCAAGAATATACAGAAGAACTGTACAAAAAAAGATCTTCACGACCCAGATAATCATGAGGGTGTGATCACTCACCTAAAGCCAGACATCCTGGAACGTGAAGTCAAGTGGGCGTTAGGAAGCATCACTATGAACAAAGCTAGTGGAGGTGTCGGAATTCCAGTTGAGCTACTTCAATTCCTAAAAGATGATGCTGTGAAAGTGCTGCACTCAACATGCCAGCATTTTGGAAAACTCAGCAGTGGCCACAGGACTGGAAAAGGTCAGTTTTCCTTCCAATCCCAAAGAAAGGCAATGCCAAAGAATGCTCGAACTAATGCACAATTGCACTCATCTCACACACTAGCAAAGTAATGCTCAAAATTCTCTAAGCAGGCTTCAGCAATATGTGAACCATGAATTTCCAGATGTTCAAGCTGAATTTAGAAAAGGCAGTGGAGCCAGAGATCAAATTGCCAACATCCACTGGATCATCGAAAAACCAAGAGAGTTCCAGAAAAACATCTACTTTTGCTTTATTGACTATGCCAACGCCTTTGACTGTGTGGATCACAATAAACTGTGGAAAATTCTGAAAGAGATGGGAATACCAGACCACCTGATATGCCTCTTGAGAAATTTGTATGAAGGTCAGGAAGCAACAGTTAGAACTGGACATGGAGTAACAGACTTGTTCCAAATAGGAAAACGAGTACATCAAGGTTGTATATTGTCACCCTGCTTATTTAACTTATACGCAGAGTACATCATGAGAAACGCTGAGCTGGAAGAAGCAGAAGCTGGAATCAAGATTACTGGGGGAAATATCCATAACCTCAGATATGCAGATGACACCACCCTTATGGCAGAACGTAAAGAAGAGCTAAAGAGCCTCTTGATGAAAGTGAAACAGGAGAGTGAAAATGTTGGCTTAAAGCTCAACATTCAGAAAACTAAGATTGTGGCATCCGGCCCCATCACTTCATGGCAAATCGATGAGGAAACAGTGGAAACAGTGTCAGTCTTTATTTTTTTGGACTCCGAAATCAATGCAGATGGTGACTGCAGCCATGAAATTAAAAGACGCTTACTCCTTGGAAGGCAAGTTATGACCAATTTAGACAGCATATTCAAAAGCAGAGATATTTCTTTGCCAACAAAGGTCGATCTATTCAAGGCTATGATTTTTCCAGTGGTCATGTATGGATGTGAGAGTTGGACTATAAAGAAAGCTGAGCACCGAAGAATTTATGCTTTTGACCTGTGGTGTTGGAGAAGACTCTTGAGAATCCCTTGGACTGCAAGGAGATCCAACTAGTCCATCCAAAGGGAAATCAGTCTTGGGTGTTCACTGGAAGGACTGATACTGAAGCTCCAATACTTAGGCCACCTGATGCAAAGAGCTGACTCATTTAAAAAGACTCTGATGCTGGAAAAGATTGAGGGCTGAAAGAGAAAGGGATGACAGTGGATGAGATGGTTGGATGGCATCACCGACTCACTGGACATGAGTTTGAGTAAACTCTGGGAGTTGATGATGGACAGGGAGGCCAGGAGTGCTGCAGTCCATGGGGTCACAGAGAGTCAGACACGACTGAGCTACTGAACTGAACTGAATGGATTCTATTTGAGATCCTTTTCCATTACAGGTTACCTTTAACATACTAATGGTGTTCTTTTGTAAAACTGAAATGACATAACTTCAACTTTCAATAAAGGAATAAACTTCTACTGCTAAAATACATTGCTATATGTGAGACATGGCTATTGCTTTACAATATTAATCTGATTTCTGTCATACATCAACATGAATTACCCATAGGCTGGAAGTTTGTAATGTAACTTTATTCTAGTATAACAGTTCCTCAGATCTGAGGCAAATAAATTAGTAAACCTCTCTTGGCTTCAAATTGTTTCTCTGTAAAATGGGGATAATGATACTGGTATCACTTTAGTATCAGTTTAGTATGTGGATAAATCAACTGAAAAGATTGCCTGACAGATAAAAAAGGGGTTCTTAAAATATGAATACATGTATCATACATATAGGGCAATATCATTGCATACTAATCATGTGACTTTCTTCTGAGATTTGTAGAATATTTTTACTGTTGTTCCAAATGATTCCTCAAACTTGGTATTGAGGAATGGAAAAATTTCTTCTGTACTTAAGGAAATTGTGAGCTATGGAGACATTTTGGAAAAGAGACAAAATTGAGTAATTTGAAAATGTTTGCTTTTTTTTTCTCTTAGGAAGAAAATTACATTGTGAATTATTCTTTCTTCCTTTTGTTGGTGTCACTCATTTTGCTTTTGGCATATTCATAGTACAGAAAAAAATACTGGTTGTTATTCCTTCACTCAACTGTCCCTTTCCCATGTATCTACCTAAGAATTTCTATTCCTTGTTTGATTTACAACAGGCTAAAGCAAAAGGAAAAGTTCTGAGATCAAGGTCCTATGAAAACTTCATCAAAGTAACATACATGAAAAAATATGAAAAAAATAACCGTAAGAATCCGGAGGAAAACTTACTCTACAAATATCAAACTAAAGGGTTTACAGTTGTTCTTTCCATTGTCATAAACATAGAGACATTATCAAAAACCATTAAAGTTATCAACATGCCTACCCATACCCATATTCAATAACCAACAAATGCTGTTGCTGCTGCTAAGTTGCTTCAGTCATGTCCAACTCTGTGCGACCCCATAGACGGCAGCCCACTGGGCTCTGCCATCCTTGGGATCTCCAGGCAAGAACAGTGGAGTGGGTTGCCATTTCCTTCTCCAATGCATGAAAGTGAAAAGTGAAAGTGAAGTCACTCAGTTGCGTCCTACTTTTAGCAACCCCATGGACTGCAACCTACCAGGCTCCTCCATCCATGGGATTTTCCAGGCAAGAGTACTGGAGTGGGGTGCCATTTCCTTCTCTGAAGATGTGTCTAGCCAATACTAAATTATCAACAAATATTAGTTTCAGAGCCTTTTTTTTTTCTGTCAATATTCTGCTAAGTGTTTTAGTTTCTATAATAATTTACAATAGGCTCAAGGTTATCAATGCATATAAATCATCCTCTAATTGGCATCATGAACAGCTACATTACTCTCCTCTTCAACAAACTCCTCACAGCATTTTTCACCTCTGTGTTTCTCACTGTGTAAATGATCGGATTTAACATGGGAGTGAGGATTGCAAAAAACACACTCACCAACTTGTCTTCAGGGTAACTGATCACCAGACAGGTATAGGTGAAAATACAAGGGATAAAATAGAGCACCACTACTGTAAAGTGGGAGCCACATGTACAGAGGGTGTTGCACCATCCTTCAGAACCTTGGGATTTCAGGGAGCTCAGGATGACTATGTAGGAGATGAGCAGCATTAAAAACATAAGTCAGCACATGCCGCCACTGTTAGTGGCCACTACCATTCCCAGCCTAGAAGTGTTGCTGCAGGCAATTTCCAACAGTGAAAAGAAATCACACATGAAGTGGTTAATGATATTGGGGCCACAGAAGGTCAAGTCCACAGTAAATAACATCTGCACGGTGGCATGCAGAAACACCCCAATCCAGGCCACCACCACCAGGAGCTGGCAGAGGCCCTGTCGCATGATGGCCATGTAGTGCAGAGGCTTGCAGATGGCCACGTAGTGGCCATAGGCCATGACAGTGAGGACGATGACCTGTGATGCTCCCAGGAAGTGCTTCAGAAAGAGTTGAGCAGGCAGCCAGCCCAGGAGATGGTTCTCCTCTGGTGCAGCAAGTCAGTGATCATTTTGGGGGTGGTGAAAGAGGTGAAGATGCCGTCTATGAAGGACAAGTGAGTGAGAAAGAAGTACATGGGATCAGAAAGTGTGGGACTGAGGGAGATGGTGATGATAATGAACAGGTTGGCCAGCACAGTGAAAAGGAACATGAACAAAAAGACAATGAAGAGTATTTTCTTCAAGTGTGGATTCTGTGTGGGTCCCAAGAGAACAAATTCAGTCACATTGTTGGGAGCCATGAGATTCATTTACGAACTCCCACCTTCCTGGGGCCTGAATTGCCTACAAAGATAAAGAATGATACTTGTTAATGAGGAAAGAGTTATTGTCTGAATGTCTTAGAACAAAAACAGAGCAGTTACAATGACTGTGTAGCATGTCCTTGGTACTTTTGCCCTGTAGTTGTTTTAATGTGTTTTTTTTTTTCTTTTTAATTCTTCCTCCATGATGCTTTCTACCTCTTCAGACATCTAGTCTCTCTCACCTGTAAACATCTATTGGTTAACTTTTAATTTACCAAGAAAACATTGGGCTATCTACATGGGATCTGGATTTTTCTCCTGGCTCCAATTCCACGTGAATCTGATAAGTCATCTTAGTGCTCTGTACTTCTGAGCCTTCCTTTTAGTCAATTTACAAATTGCAATTCTCAGATTTATCCTGTAAGCCTAGAGTTACCCCTCAGATGTAAGAGTTATTCCCTCTTCTATTAGAATTTGCATCTGAACCCTCTGCTCTTACTGTGGAAAGACATCATCAATAAATATCTATCATAAGCAGGCATTTTAAGGATTATATATATACATACATACATACACATATATAAAAGTCTTTGGCAACTCATCCTCTCTGGTACTTATCAGAACACATATAGCATTCAATTGTGTTTCCTCACTTATCATAGTACCTGGCATAATATCTGTAGTTCTTGAAACCTATTAGATGATGACTAAATGCTTGGTGAATTGCCATTTTCCATGGATAAGTATACAACTGCTTGTCCTAACCATAAACTTAGGAGAAATTTAAGTATTCTCATTCTCCTGCTATGTTTATCATTACTTGATGAGAAACAAGCTTTTGAAAGGAAGCTGCATTCCAATTTAATAATTTCTGATACTCTTTCTGGGGTTAATGTGAAAATATTCTTGCCTCTAAGAAAGAGAATCTTACTGAGTCATTTTACTTTGAAGATGATTATGGCATTTATTAATTGATGTTTTATCCTTTAAAACTTTTATCCACATACAATTTAACATTGTTATATTGTTGTAAAAATATAAAGTAAATTACAGATTCAGTAGACATGGATAAAAAACTCTTGCATAGGTGTTCAATACATAAGAATCTGTTAGGGAAAATAAATCCTTATTTTCAAAGTTTTAAAATGAAAATTTCAATGTGGAGAACTAACTGAAATAGCTTGCCAGGTAAGATAAAGAGATAGATAATGCACTATACAAATATACATATATACACAGAGTAACACAAGTATATCAAATCTGTTGCATACTGATGAATACTTATTACAAGTTAATTCATGGCTTATTGAGTGCAGCACTTTCACAGGATCATCATTATTAAATTAGGAGTATGATTAAGATTTGGTTATATTTCTGCATTTATATTTTGTTGATTTATTTTTATAAATCTGGCTTCCTTACATTTAATACTTATAACTCTGAATCACCATTCTACTTCAGTGTTAACATGCCAAGCAATATCAAAAAATAATATATGCAAGGTACATTGTAACTATAAAACTAAGATAGATACTTCAAAATTAATATAGGCTGCGGGGAGCTGGCTGGAGGACCTCCACCCGTGGCAAAGGTCATGAGGAAGGAGGCTCGACATACGCAAAGACGGGATCAAGCCTCAGGAGTCCCCCTGGAAATTCTCAAGCATCTACCCCCATAACCAGAGCCTGCCTACTTTACTACTTTGTGCTCTCACCTACACCTCTGACTTCACAGGGGGGCTGTCCCCCACCACCTCTTTCAGAGAAGGAGTTAACTTAGAGCTCCAGTTAAGAAAAACTCCTGGGTGTGACAAGAGTGTTTTAACCTACAAACTCCTCTGAAGGTTCTCTAGCCTGCCTGACAGGCTTGTCCGGCCACATGTGATTGCTCACAGCCTCCCAACCGTGAGAAGCACGAGATGCTTTACACCTTCTAAAAACAGATTCTTTAGAGAAGTTAGAAAACTATTAGTATAAGTATAATGGGCTGATTAGAAATTGTATTGGTGAAGAGTTTTTCATTTGTTGAGCCAATGTTCGCTGCTAAGTCTCCACATCCCTTGCCCTTACACACATTAATGAATATATAGAAGAAATAAGTATTAACCTTTGATATAAATCACGTTAGACCTTAGGCTAAGTAAATTCTTTCCTTAATTAAAACCCACTACACCCTCACCCTATAGGAATGTAACTTTATCTGGTACCTTCGGAAGGTGGAGTCTGTTTTAAGAATAATCACCCCTGGAGAAATAAGTGTCCTGGTTGACTGACCGCTGTCACAAGGAGAGGGTCATAAATTGTCAGCAGGCCCCCTGGCCAGAAGATGATGTAACACCCCTAAGACCTCTGTATACATTTGTATGAAGCACCTGACTTTGATAAAAGTCAGGACTGCTGACCCCACATGACTTTTGCATAATATCTCAGTGCATAAAAGTAGACCATGGAAAATAAAGAATTGGGATCAGTTTCTCGAAATACTGGTCTCCCCATGTGGCTCTCTCTCTCAAACTCTGGCTGAAGTTTCCATCTGGAGCGCAGAGCCCGCCATGCTTACTAATTATGCCTGGGCTTCTAAGACCCGACCGGGGAGGCCTCAGTGTCTCCTCTCCTTCGGGAGAACAGAAGGACGCCTGCAGCCTATGTAAGTGGTGCAAGCTTCTTATCTTGAAGTTTTATTGGTTTCCTGCATAAACCAAGCTACTCAGCCTCTTTTCTCCACTGAATTTTCCTACTGAGCTATCCTCATTCTGTTACTCTTTACATCTCTAATTAATATCTAATTGAAGCTATTGTATCTTGATCCTCGCCAACACCGTCCCCGCTTCAAACTCCCTGGATCAGCTGGGACTGGACCTCGGCAATAGGCTGTCTTTGTGTGCAGAGGAGTTAACAAAATTTCAATGCCATATTGCTATTATTTTTCTGAAAAAATGTAATGAATTCTATTAAAAAGATTATATTATTTGAGAGAAACTTGAGAAAACCTTACACCAACTAAAATAAATCTACAGTATAAACTATACCTTAATTCATATATAACACATAAATTTATATAGTCTTATAGAGATACTTTACACCTCTAAACTGTACATGTTTTCATAAGAAAATGTGACAATCTTAAAAATGTATTTGAAACAAAGTATATACTTTGAACTAGGAAATTATGAAAATCCTTAAAAGTGTATTTTGATCATTGGAAGTGTTCACATAATAAATGATTTCATCATGGCCAAGGTATTAACCCTGAGTAGTAATTTAATATTTCTTTGAGCCCCCTTTTTTTGGGTGGGGGCAAGAATACTGGAGTGGGTTGCCATTCCCTTTTCCAGGAGATCTTCCCGACCCAGGGATTGAACCCGGGTCTCCTGCACTCTAGGCAGACACTTTACCGTCTGAGCCACCTAAATAATCACACAAGACTTTCCTGTTAAAAGCAATTATTTATTGAAAATAGGTGATACATTTTCCTGATGTATCATTTTCTTTTTGTGGTCCACAGCTTTTTCATGGCATTTTTCATCTCACCGTTTCTCAGAGTATAGATGAGTGGGTTCAACATAGGGGTGATAATGCTGTAAAACAGAGTCAAGGATTTATCAACGGACAAGGTAGAAGGAGGTCTCATATACATAAAAATGCAGGGCACAAAGAAGAGGACCACCACAGTAATATGGGAGCCACAGGTGGACAAGGCTTTGCGCCTCCCTACCTGACCACGATTCTTCAGGGAGCACAGAATGACCCCATAGGAGATGAGTAAGAGAGAAAAGATGATCACACATATTGCCCCATCATTGGTAAGCACTGTAATGACAGTAACCTGGGTGTCAGTGCAAGCAAGTTTTAACAAGGGGTACATGTCACACATAAAGTGGTCAATGATATTGGGGCCACAGAAGGGAAGATTGTAGACAAAGAGAGGATGAAATATACCATGTAAAAACCCACCAATCCAGGTCAACAACAGCAACAGAACACACACTCTCTTATTCATGATGGTCAAATAATGCAAGGGTTTGCAGATGGCAACATAGCGGTCGTAGGCCATGACCACCAGGAGGAATATATCAGCACCGCCAAAAAAGTGCCATATAAAAAGCTGGGTCATGCAAGCTTGGAAGGAAATGGTTTTCCTTCCATACACCAAGTCTATAATCATATTTGGTGTGACTGTAGTAGAATAAATAGCATCCATAAATGATAAGCAGCCAAGAAAGAAGTACATAGGGGTATCCAGGATTGAACTGACCACCACAGTCAGGACAATAAGTAAGTTGCCCACCATGGTCACAATATAGATGAACAAGAACATGACAAATAATATTTTCTGGCCCTGGATGCTTTGAGTGAGCCCCAAAAGGACAAATTCAGTTACATTGTTCCTTTGTTCCATAGGTGCTTCTGCCTGTATTATTTCAGAGTTCAGGTCAAAATTACCTGTAAATATAATTGTTATTAGTGAATCCTGAAGTCTTAAGATAGTTTACTCATATATTCACTCAATGAGGATTATAGTTTATTATGATCCAATACTTCCAGATATTGTAATAGAATGCTGAGTAATACATTGCCCTGCACCTCAAAAATCTTAAAGAGCAGCAAGTAATTAAAATACATATGTGAGAAAAGAACACATTATTAAGTAAATGAGTTGCTACAATCTCCTTCCATTTGGAAGTTGATAAAATTATATATTTAATTAATATGTTATATAAAAAATAAATGTTGATTAAAGTTTTAATAAAAAAGTAAAGCAATTTAAAAAATTGCTTCTATTTATTAGAGAGATGATTTCCTCAATTCTAGCAGAGGAAGAATCTTAGCCAATCATTGGAATTTCAGATATATACATTTGAGAATTTCAGATTTCTTTTAAGGATTTAGGAAAAGATACAGTAGCACCAATTGACAAAATAAACTGGAAAAAGATTCACATTGTATGGAATAAACATATATTTAATAAATAAAACATAATTATCTCTAAGCAGTTTGCAAGTAAAAGTGTAAATAAAAATGTAAACATATATTTAAAGGAATAATGCATCTAAGTGGCCAACAAACATAAAGGAATTCTGAAACTTACTTGTGAACAGAAAAGTAGGATTTGAAGTAATATCTTGCTGGCTGCAGTATCATCTTGAGTTTTGAAATGCCACTGAATCAAGGTCTACAGATGCTACATCATCTTTTAAGCAGTTTAACAAACAATGAGGAACATAGTAATTGAACCATCATCAGGTTTACAGATATCTTTTCATGAAGATATCCTCAAATAGTTACACTTGAATTTAATTTCTAAGAAAACTTCATGTTAGAGAAAGAAATTTAGTCCAGAACATTAGAAAGTGAAAATATTTAAAAAAGAATATTACAAAACAGAATTGATTGTCACATATTTTAGTAATCACAACTAAACTAAATTTCTAACATGACTTATTATGAAAATCACCAAATAAAACTCTTACTAGTCTAAATTCTCACAACACCAATATATTCTTGAAAATAGAAAACCTAGTGCAGACCTTGTATACAAACAGTCATTGGGTTACCTGCATAAGAAAACAGCCATTCGATCCCTGTTCTGAGCTCTGATATTTTCTCCTTTTTGTCATAACTGATGCCAACTCTGTGAACACAAAAAGCCACATTCATGCATCATCACTCTACCTTGTACTGTTTTCATGTGGTCAATTCTTTCCATGTTTGCAAGAAATCAACTCATCTCAGTCATTCAGAAAAAGATTACCTTTCACAGTGCTTGGCTCTTCAAAATGATGGTGAATGTCCTGTTACTCAAAGTACTTGATTGTTGAACAGAGACCCAAAATATTTGCTCTTGGCAGAATTTGTGCCAAACACCAACAAATGTGAAATCAACATTTTTATTAGAGAGAAAACTAGAAATGATTTACAAATAGTTTAAATAAAAATTCTGCTGTACAATATTTTATACCAATCAAAGTGAAATAGTGAAATAATCTGAATAGCATATCAATTCTTAATCAATTTTAAAGTACTCTCTTCATTGTTGAACTTTGGGTTTTCTGAAGAATGGAGAATAATTTCATAATACATACATCGTTATGATTTGAGCCCACTATTTAAATTCTCAAAAGTCTGTCATGTGAGGTGAAGAAAAAAGCCTATAAATACCTTATCTACATTTGAAATAGGGCACATATTATTGAGTTATTCAACTAGTGCATCTCCAAGGATAAGTCTTGTCTAATTAAATTCATTGGGACCTTAAACATGATTTTGATGGTGCACTCTTTACCTCCAGAGATGCCACCAGTATAATCAGCATGTAGAACAAGACTTAGAGAGCCCTGTCCTCTTGAGGAAAAGCTATAAAAAGCAGCCTGATGTCATTTCACCAAAAGAGAATTGTCCATCTCTGCAGAAATATGTAAACTTTCTTTTTTAAAATAATGACCTACAAAATAGGCAAAACTATTCACGTTTAAGCTTTGTCTTTGAAAATCATATCTGACTTGAATTGCGGAAGATAATGGATGATAATATCAGAAGAAGTCATTTAAAACCTGTTTTAAATGTAGATAGATTTTTTTTTTCACATAGTTTGTCAACATAGCTTCAGATAGGCAAGTTGAGGGAGTCTATGTTAATATGGAATTGGGGAAATAGAAATTTGTGCAACTATTATCCCATTCATCTCAAAGTGCTCATGAGCCTTCCCCAAGGTAGAGAATTTACTATTCTGTGTCCTAATTGCAATACAGTTCAAAAGACTTAAGTCTATGCATATATATAATGCATTATATATTATAATTAAACAAGAAACATATAATAAAAATAAAAGTTTCTGATTATTTATAAATTAAACCACAGGTTACTCTTTAGTTCTCAGTCATTCTTTTTGTCAGTCTCTCTTTCTGTCTCCCTTATCTCTCTTTTGCTCTCTCTCTCTTTCTCTCCATCAGTTCAGTTGCTCAGTTGTGTCTGACTTTTTGCAACCCCATGGACTGCAGCACTCTAGGTTTCCCTGTCAATCACCTACTCCCAGAGCTTGTTCAAACTGATGTCCAAGTCAGTTATGCCATCCAACCATCTCATCCTCTGTTGTCTCTATCTCTTACCTTCAATTTTTCCCAGCATCAGGGTCTTTTCCAATAAGTGGGTTCTTCATATCAGGTGGTCAAAGTATTGATATTTCCAGGAAACTAGGTTTATAATCTTCAGTATTCTACTCTCAGAATTCTAACTGTCTTAGATGAAGACACTCAACTTCATCTCCTCAACTCAGAGACTGGACCAGGATCTTTGGTAGTACAGCTCTCTGTTTCGCAAAATGGAAATTCTTTAAAAAATAGTCAACCAGAAAACTCCTAGACAGAAATCAAATTGTTTGTTTACCATCTCTCAGTGATCATTGTCAGCTTCCCCTGACATCTAGTGACTTGAAAGTAATTGTCATATTTGTATTCGCTGTTTCCTTATTGTTCAGTGATTATACAAGAATATTTATAAGAGTTCTATTCATGGTTTCAAATAGTTGAAAATAACCAAAATAAATCTTAATTGAGAAAGGGAAAAACAAACTGGGATACATGCTTGAAATGGAATACTATTTACTAATAAATGAGTGAACTATTCATAGATAAAATAATATGCATAAATATCCAATGCATGGTACCAAGAAGAAGTCAAATTAAAGGGTTGTATGGTAGACACAATCTTATAATAGAAAATACAGGAAATTCACCAAAACTGTTAAAACTAATAAAAATATCCAAACAAGGTTGCAGGATACAAAATCAATAGATAAAATTTAGTTGCATTTACATATATGAATAATGAACTATCCTAAAAATAAATTAAGATATTAATCTTATTTCTAATATCAATAGTAAGAATAAAATACATAAGAATAAATTTATTACAAACAGTGCTTCTATGAATATTGGGGTACACATGTCTCTTTCAATTCTGGTTTCCTTGGTGTGTATGTCCAGCAGTTGGATTACTGGGTCATATGGCAGTTCTATTTCCAGTTTTTTAAGGAATCTCCACACTGTTCTCCATAGTCGCTGTACTAGTTTGCATTCCCACCAACAATGTAAGAGAGTTCCTTTTCCTCCTCACCCTCTCCAGCATTTATTGTTTACAGACTTTTTAATAGCAGCCATGCTGACTGGCATGAGATGGTACCTCATTTTGGTTTTAATTGGCATTTAATGAATCACTTTTATGAAAATGTAACTTATACCTGGTCTTTTTGAGGATATAGGATTATGCAATTAGGAGTATGATTAAAATTTGGTTATATTTCTGCATTTATATCTTGTTGATTTATTTTTATAAATCTGGCTTCTTTACATTTACTACTTATTACTCTGAATCACCATTCTACTTCAGTGTTAACATGCTAAGCAATATCAAAAAATAATATATGCAAGGTACATTGTAACTATAAAACTAAGATAGATACTTCAAAATTAATATAGGCTGTCTCTGTATGAAGAGGAGTGAACAAAATTTCTATGTCATATTACTATTGTTTTTCTGAAAAATGTAATGAATCCTTTTAAAAAGATTATATTATTTGAGAGAAAAGAAAACCTTACACCATACTGTCTTGATAACTGTGGCTTTGTAATAGAGCCTGAAGTCAGGCAGGTTGATTCCTCCAGTTCCATTCTTCTTTCTCAAGATAGCTTTGGCTATTCGAGGTTTTTTGTATTTCCATACAAATTGTGAAATTATTTGTTCTAGCTCTGTGAAGAATACCGTTGGTAGCTTGATAGGGATTGCATTGAATCTGTAAATTGCTTTGGGTAGTATACTCATTTTCACTATATTGATTCTTCCAATCCATGAACATGGTATATTTCTCCATCTATTAGTGTCCTCTTTGATTTCTTTCACCAGTGTTTTAAAGTTTTCTATATATAGGTCTTTGTTCATTGCAGCACTGTTTATAATAGCCAGGACATGGAAGCAACCTAGATGCCCATCAGCAGATGAATGGATAAGAAAGCTGTGGTACATATACACAATGGAGCATTACTCAGCCATTAAAAAGAATACATTTGAATCAGTTCTAATGAGATGGATGAAACTGGAACCTATTATACAGAGTGAAGTAAGCCATAAAGAAAAACACCAATACAGTATACTAACGCATATATATGGAATTTAGAAAGATGGAAACAATAACCCTGTGTACGAGACAGCAAAAGAGACACCGATGTATAGATCAGTCTTATGGACTCTGTGGGAGAGGGAGAGGGTGGGGAGATTTGGGAAAATAGTATTGAAACATGTATAATATCATGTATGAAATGAGTCGCCAGTCCAGGTTCGATGCATGGTACTGGATGCTTGGGGCTGGTGCACTGGGACGACCCAGAGGGAGGGGAGGGGAGGGAGGAGGGTGGAGGGTTCAGGATGGGGAACGCGGGTATACTTGTGGTGGATTCATTTCGATATTTGGCAAAACTAATACAATATTGTAAAGTTTAAAAATAAAATAAAAGAGATACTTAAAGAAAAAGAACAGAAAACCTTACACCAACTAAAATAAATCTACTATATAAACTATACCTTAATTCATATTTAACACAAATTTATATAGTCTTTTATAGATACTTTACACCTCTAAACTCTAGACTTTTTGATAGCAGCCATTCTGACTGGTGTGAAATATCTCATTGTGGTTTTTATTTGCATTTCTCTGATAATGAATGATGTTCAGCATCTTTTCATGTGTTTGTTAGCCATCTGTATGTCTTCTTTGGGAAAATGTCTGTTTAGTTCTTTGGCCAATTTTTTGATTGGGTCATTTATTTTTCTGGTATTGAGCTTCAGGAGTTGCTTGTATATTTTTGAGATTAATTCTTTGTCAGTTGCTTCATTTGCTATTATTTTCTCCCATTCTGAAGGCTGTCTTTTCACCTTGCTTATAGTTTCCTTTGTAGTGCAGAAGCAACCTAGATGTCCATCAGCAGATGAATGGATAAGAAAGCTGTGGTACATATACACAATGGAGTATTACTTAGCCATTAAAAAGAATACATTTGAATCAGTTCTAATGAAGTGGGTGAAACTGGAGCCTATTATACAGAGTGAAGCAATCCAGGAAGAAAAATACCAATACAGTATACTAACACATATATATGGAATTTAGAAAGATGGTAACGATAACCCTATATGCGAGACAGCAAAAGAGATACAGATGTCTAAAACAGTCTTTGGGGCTTTGTGGGAGAGGGCGAGGGTGGGATGATTTGGGAAAATGGCATTGAAACATGTATAATATCATATGTGAAATGAATTGCCAGTCTAGGTCTGATGCATGGTACAGGATGCTCGGGGCTGGTGCACTGGGATGACCCAGAGGGATGATATGGGGAGGGAAGAGGGAGGGAGGTTCAGGATAGGAAACATGTGTGCACCCTTGGCAGATTCATGTTGATGTATGGCAAAACCAATACAATATTGTAAAGTAAATAGACTCCAATTAAAATAAATAAATATACATTAAAAATAAATTTAACCAAGGAGGTGAAAGATTTGTAAACTGACAATTATATGAACAAAATAACTGTGGAAACTTCTTAAAGAGGTAGGAATACCAGCCCACCTTATCTGTGTCCTGAGAAATCTGTATGCAGCTCAGGAAGCAAAAGTTAGAACTGGACATGGAACAATAGTCTGGTTCCAAATTGGGAAAGGAGTACATCAAGGCTGTATATTGTCACCTTACTTGTATGCAGGGTACTTCATTGTGAAATGCTGGACTGGGTTAAGAACAAGCTGGAATCAAGATTGCCAGGAAAAATATCAATAACCTCAGATACGCAGATGAAACTACACTTACAGCAGAAAGAGAAGAAGAACTAAGGAGCCTTTTGATGAAAATGAAAGAGGAGAGTGAAAAAGCTGCCTTAAAACTTAACATTCAAAAGACTAAGATCATGGCATCTGCTCCCATCACTTTATGGCAAATAGATGGGGAAACAATGGAAACAGTGACAGATTAATTTTCTTGGGCTCAAAAATCACTGCTAATGGTGACTGCAGCCATGAAATTATAAGACACTTGCTCCTTGGAAGAAAAGCTATGACAAATCTGGACAGCATACTAAAAAGCAGAGACATTACTTTGCCAAAAAAGGTCTGTTTAGTTGAAGTTATGGGTTTTTCCAAAAGTCATGTATGGATGTGAGAGTTGGACTATAAAGAAATCTGAGCACCAAAGAATTGATGATTCAACAGTTCAAACTGTTATGTTGGAGAAGACTCTTGAGAATTGCTTGGACTGCAAGAAGATCCAATGAGTCTATCCTAAAGGAAATCAGTCCTGAATATTCTTTGGAAGGACTGATGCTGAAGCTGAAGCTCCAATACTCTGACCAACTGATGCGAAGAACTCTCACTGGAAAAGACCCTGATGCTGGGCAAGATTGAAGGCAGAAGGAGAAGTGAATGACAGAGGATGAGATGGTTGGATGATATCCAACCAACTTGATGGACATGAGTTTGAACAAGCTCTGGGATTTGGTAATGGACAGGGAATCCTGGCATGCTGCAGTCCATGCAGTCACAGAGTTGTACACAACTGAGCAACTAAACTGAACTGAACTGAATTATATGAAATACATAAATTAAATTCAAGACACAAATTAATAGAAAGGTATCCTGAGTTCATCAATGGAAGAGTAAATATTATAAAAATGTTCACACCACGTAAATCAATCTACAGATTCAATTGTTCTTGTTGTTCAGCCTCCAAGTCATAATCAACTGTTTGTAACCCTAAGGACTATTGCACATCAGGGTCCTTTGTCTTAAACTGTCTCTTGGAGTTTTCTCAAATTCATAGCCATTGAGTCTGTGATGGTATCTAACAATCTCATCCTTTGTTGCCCAATTCTCCTTTTGTCTTCAATCATTCCCAGCATCAGGATCTTTTCCAATGAGTTGGCTCTTTGCATAAGGTGGCCAAAATATTGGAGGTTCAGCTCCACAACAGTTCCTTCAATGAATATTCAGGGTTTACTTTAGGATTTACTGGTTTGAACTCCTTGCAGTCCAAAGGACTCTCAAGAGACTTCTCCAGCAACACAATTTGAAATGATTAATCCTTCAGTGCTCAGCCTTCTTTCTGGACCAACTATTATAATTCATGACAACTAGAAAAACCATAACTTTGACTATTTGAACTTTGGTGGGCAATGTCTCTGCTTTTCAATGCACTGTTTAGGTTTGTCATAGTTTTCCTTCCAAGGAACAAATATATTTTAATTTCATGGCTGCAGTCACTGTCTGCAATGTTTTTGGAGCCCGAGAAAGTAAAATCTGACAGTGCTTCTACTTTTTCCCCTTCTATTTGCCATAAAGTGATGGGATCAGAAGCCATGATCTTAGTTTCTTTCTCTGGAGAGGGAGATGGCAACCCACTCTGGTATTCTTGCCTGGAGATTTCCGTGGATAGAGGAGACTTGTGGGCTACAGTCCATGGGGTCGTAAAGAGTCAGACATGATTGAGTGACTAACACTAGATGGGACCAGATGCCATGATCTTAGTTTCTTTTAACATTGAGCATCGCCCTAGTTTTTACACTCTTCTCTTTCACCCTCATCGAGAGGCTCTTTAGTTCCTCTTCACTTTCTGTCATTAGAGTGCTATCATCTGCATATCTGAGATTGTTGATATATCTCCTGACAATCTTGATTCCAGCTTGTGATTCATTCAGCCTGACATTCCATATGATGTTCTCCACAAAGAAATTAAACAAACAGAGTGATGATACACAGCTTTGACATACTCCTTTCCCAACTTTGAAACAGTCCATTGTTCCATGACTGGTTCTAATGATTGTTTCTTTACCCACATACAGGTTTCTCAGAGAACAAGTAAGGCAATCTGGCATCCCCATCCCTTTAAGAATTTTCCACAATTTATTGTGGTCCACACAGTCAAAGACTTTTGTACAGTCAATGAAGCAGAAGTACATGGATTTCTGAAACCCCTTTGCTTTTTCCATGATTCAGCGAATGTTGGTAATTTGATCTCTGGTTCCTCTGCCTCTTCAAAAGGCAGTTCCTTCATATGGAAATGTTCAGTTCATGTACTACTGAAGTCTAGCTTGAAGGTTTTTGTGCATAACCTTACTAGCATGTGAAATGAGCACAATTGTACATTAGTTTTAAGATTCCTTGGCAATTCCCTTCTTTGGAACTGGGATGAAAACTGAATTTTTCCAGTCCTGTGGCCACTGCTGAGTTTTCCAAATTTGCTGGCATATTGAATGAAACACTTTCACAGCATCATCTTTTAGGATTTTAAATAGTTCAGCTTAAATTCCATCACCTCCACTAGATCTGTTTGAAAAAAAAAATGTTTCCTAAGGCCCACTTGCCTTCATACTCTATGATCTCTGGCTATAGGTGAGTGACCACACCATCATGATTATCCAGGACATTAATACCCTTCTTATATAGTTATTCTGTGTAGTCTTGCCACCTTTTCTTAATTTGTTATGTTTCTGCTAAGTCTTTACCATTTCTGTCCCTTATTATGCCAATCCTTGCAAGAAAATTCCCTTGATAGCCTCAGTTTTCTTTAAGAGACCTCTTGTCTATTCATTCTATTGTTTTTCTCTATTTCTTTGCATTGTTCATTTAAGAAGGTTATCTCATTGCTCCTTGCTATTCTCTGGATCTGCATTCAGTTAGGTATATCTTTCCCTTTCCCCCTTGCTTTTCACTTCTCTTCTTTCCTTAGTTATTTGTAAAGGCTCCTCAGACAACCGCTTTGCCTTCTTTCATTTTTTTGTTTGTGTGGGATGGTTTAGGCTGCTGCCTCCTGTACATTGAAAACTTATGTCCATAATTGTTCTAGCACCTTGTCTACCAGATCTAATCCCTTGAATCTATTCATCACTTCCATGATATAATCATAAATAATTTCATTTAGGTCATACCTGAATAGCCTAGTGGTTTTCCCTACTTTCTTCAGCTTCAGCCTGAATTTTGCAATCAGGATCTCATGATCTGAGGCATAGTTCACTCCAGGTCTTTTTTTTTTTTTTTTTTTGCTTACTATATAGGGTTTCTCCATCTTTGACTGCAAATAATATAGTCAGTTTATTTTCAGTATTGACCATCTGGTAATGTCCAAGTGTAGAGTCATCTCTTGTGTTGTTGGAAGTAGATGTTTGCTATGACCAGCATGCTTTCTTAACAGAACTCTATGAGACTTTGCCCTGCTTTGTTGTATACTCAAAGGCCAAACGTGCCTGTTATTCTGGGTATCTGTTGACTTCCTACTTTTGCATTCCAAGCCCCAATAATGAAAGGGACATCTTTTTTAAAGAAATATAAAAGTAATCATACTATTCCTATGAAATCACATAAGAACCAAAATAGTCAAAGTGATTTTGAGAAAGAAAATTAAATCTGGGGACACCACAGTTCCTGATTTCAAAATACATTATGTGAATATAGTAATCAAAAGAGACACTGGATGTATGGAACAGTCTTATGGACTCTGTGGGAGAGGGAGAGGGTGGGAAGATTTGGGAGAATGGCATTGAAACATGTAAAATATCATGTATGAAATGAGATGCCAGTCCAGGTTCGATGCACGATACTGGATTCTTGGGGCTAGTGCACTGGGACGACCCAGAGGGATGGTATGGGGAGGGAGGAGGGAGGAGGGTTCAGGATGGGGAGCACATGTATACCTGTGATGGATTCATTTTGATATTTGGCAAAACTAATACAATTATGTAAAGTTTAAAAATAAAATATAATAATAATAATAATAAAGAGTATAGCATCTCATGAAAACAGACATTTAGACCAGTGAACAGAATAGAAAGCTCAGAAATAACCCCACTCATATCCAATCAACTTATCTTTCAAAACAGGACCAAGAATACATTATGCAGAAAGGATGTATTGTGTTGGGAAAACTGGGTATTCATATGCAAAAGAATGAAATTTCATCTAAGCTGTAGTTTGAATATTTGTATTCTCAAATTTACAACTTGAACTCCAATTGTTCAATATGATAGTTTTAGGAAGTGGAGCGTTTGCAGAATTGTTAGATCATGAGGGCTGTGCCTTAAATAATAAAATTAATGTTCTTATAAAAGAGGAATATCAGTGAGGATGTGCAAAATTTGGAGCCCTTTTACACTGAACGTGGGACTATAAGTTGATGCAACCACTATGAAAGCAAACCAGTCAATCATAAAGAAAATCAGTTCTGAATATTCATTGAAAGGACTGGTGCTGAAGCTGAAGCTCCAATACTTTGGCCACCTGATGCGAAGAACTGACTAACTAGAAAAGACGCCAATGCTGGGAAAGATTGAAAGCAGGAGAAGGGGATGATAGATTATGGTTGTATAGCATCATCGACTTGATGAACATGAGTTTGAGCAAGCTCCAGGAGTTGGTGATGGACAGGGAAGCCTGGCATGCTGCACTCCATGGGATCGCAAAGAGTCAGGAATTACTGAGTGACTGAATGCAGCTGAACTGACTATGAAAACATACGTAGGTTCCTAAAATAAAGTAGAACTAATGTATGATCCAACAATTTCCCTTCTGCGTATACATCCATAGGAAATTAGTAAATATCTTGAATATATAGTGGTACTCCCATGTTAATTGAAATGTTATTCGCAATAGCCAAAATATGAAAAATTCTAAATGTCTGTCAACAAATAAATAGACAAAGAAGATGTACATAGATAGGGAATGATTATTAAGCCATGGAAAAGAAGAAAATTATGTATTTGAGAATATGGATGAACATGGAAGATATTATAAGAAATAAGCCAAATACAAAAAAGACCCATACTTTATTATCTTACCTGTGTGTGGAATTTAAAAGTCAAATTTATGGAAGCAGAAAATAGAGTGTAGATTGTCCGGGGCTGGAGAGTGGGATAAATGGTAAAATGCTGTTCAAAGGCTATAAACATCCAGTTATGAGATGACTAAGTTCTGGAGATTTAACTTACATGGTGAAACTGTTAGTCTCTCAGTCATGTCTGACTCTGTGACCTCATGGACTGTAGCCCACCAGACTCCTCTGTCCATGGAATGCTCCAGGCAAGAATACTGGAGTGGGTTGCCATTCCCTTCTCCAGAGGGGAACTTCCAGACTCAGGGATCAAGCCCACATCTCCTGCATTGCAGGCAGATTCTTTACCATCTGAGCCACCAGGGAAGCAATAGTTAATAATATAGTACTGTGTTCTTGAAATATGCTGAATTTAGATTTTAGGATTTTTAACAAAAAAAGAAAGAAAGAAAACCATGATTTTTTGAGATGATGAATGTCTTAATTAGGTTATCTGTGGTAAACATTTCATAATGTATAGGTATATTAATTCATCCTATTGTACATCTTAAACATTTATCATTTCAATTTGTCAACTATACCTCAGTAAAGTTGGTTGGAAAAAAGAAACTAAATAACATTCTGCTGCTGTTGCTGCTACTAAATCACTTCAGTCGTGTCCGACTCTGTACGACCCCATAGACGGCAGCCCACCAGGCTCCCCCATCCCTGGGATTCTCCAGGCAAAAACACAGAAGTGGGTTGCCATTTCCTTCTCCAATGCATGCAAGTGAAAAGTGAAAGTGAAGTCCCTCAGTCATGTCCAACTCTTAGCGACCCCATGGACTACAGCCCACCGGGCTCCTCCGTCCATGGGATTTTCCAGGCAAGAGTACTGGAGTGGGGTGCCATTGCCTTCTCCGTATAACATTCTAGAAATAGACAAAACTATAGGAACAGAAATGGATCAGTGTTTGCCAGGACCTGGGTGTGAAGCGAGGAGGTGAATATAAAGGCACATGGAGAATTATTTTTGGTGATGAAACACAGTAGTTACACAACTGTATGTATTTTGTCAATACTTGAAGAAATTAGACTAATAAAGATAACTAATATACTGTGAAGATTCTACATTATGTAAAAATGTAAAATATTCTACACTATGTAAAAACAAAAAATTCCCTACATTGAAACAACAGACACTTGGAAAATAGAGGATAGAACATTATTTTTAATCTTAGCATAAAAAGCAAGCTAAAAAGGACAAAATTTACAAGAAATACATGAAATCTATAAGAATGCAAAAGAAGAAATATTAAGTGGAAAGACTTACCCAGTTAGTGGATTAAAACCCTCAATTCTCTAAAGATATAAATGCTTTCTAAAGCAAATCTTATAGAAAACACCAAGTAAACTTAGTTTTTACTAACTTGATTGAAATTTAATTTTAAAATATAAATATGCAAGAATAGATACAGTTCCAACAGGAAATACCAATGAAAAAACCTAGGCATATTAGGTATCGATGTGTATTTTAAATCAAATGCAATTATATCATGTATTAAATGGTACATTGATAAAGAGATCAGTGTAACATCATAAAAGCCTGAATAAAATACAACCATATGTTATAATTCAGAGTACAATGTTGGGATAGCAAACAAAATCCTGAGAAAGCTATATGCAGCCATAAAAATGGCCATAAAAATAATTATATGTATTACCAACTTAAGTCCTTACAACACAATATAGGTGGCTCAAAAGTTTAAACATAAAATATAAAACAATAGAAAATTTTTAAAAATTAAATGTTGAAAGAATGTGAAGATATTGTGGTGACACTGAAATAGGGAAATCCTTTCTATGTGAGAAGTTAACTCCAAAGAAAATTGTGTTAGACTTGATTAGGTAGATGTTAAGTATTTCTACATGGCCAAAACTTTTGCACAGTATAAAAAATTAAACACAAATCACAAGTTCTAAAAATAATTCCACACAAATAATCAATATGATAATATCTCTACTATATAATTAAATCATCATAATCAGAATTGAAAATGATTCACAATCAAGTGAAACATAAGTTTTAAATTAGCAATTCCAAAAGAGGAATACCAATCATTTTGAACAAAGTAATAGAGACTCAAAATTCGAGTTTCAATTAAAGTATATAAATGAAACAGTGCCTTTCTTCAGATTCTTAAACATTGTAAATTTTTATCAAGCACTGGTTGTTTAAAATCTAATTAGATGGCTATTTTCCAGAATGAGAGGAGTAATGAATTTGGTACAGTTCAGGCAATAACTGTGCACATCACCATTTTAAATGACTCATTTAAATGTCATTTTATTTTTTTTTTCATCCTCAAACCTTTATTTATTTATTTTTTTAATTAAAAAAAAATTATACATGTGTTCCCCATCCTGAACCCTCCTCCCTCCTCCCTCCCCATACCATCCCTCTGGGTCGTCCCAGTACACCAGCCCCAAGCATCCAGCATCGTGCATTGAACCTGGACTGGCATCTCGTTTCATACATGACATTTCACATGTTTCAATGCCATTCTTCCAAATCTTGCCACCCTCTCCCTCTCCCACAGAGTCCATAAGCCTGTTCTATACATCAGTGTCTCTTTTGTGTCTCGTATACAGGGTTATCGTTACCATCTTTCTAAATTCCATATATATGCGTTAGTATACTGTATTGGTATTTGTCCTTCTGGCTTACTTCACTCTGTATAATAGGCTCCAGTTTCATCCACCTCATTAGAACTGATTCAAATGTATTCTTTTTAATGGCTGAGTAATACTCCATTGTGTATATGTACCACAGCTTTCTTATCCATGCATCTGCTGATGGACATCTAGGTTGCTTCCATGTCCTGGCTATTATAAACAGTGCTGCGATGAACATTGGGGTACACGTGTCTCTTTCCCTTCTAGTTTCCTCAGTGTGTATGCCCAGCAGTGGGATTGCTGGATCATAAGGCAGTTCTATTTCCAGCTTTTTAAGGAATCTCCACACTGTTCTCCATAGTGGCTGTACTAGTTTGCATTCCCACCAACAGTGTAAGAGGGTTCCCTTTTCTCCACACCCTCTCCAGCATTTATTATTTGTAGACTTTTGGATCACAGCCATTCTGACTGGTGTGTAATGGTATCTCATAGTGGTTTTGATTTGCATTTCTCTGATAATGAGTGATGTTGAGCATCTTTTCATGTGTTTGTTAGCCATCTGTATGTCTTCTTTGGAGAAATGTCTATTTAGATCTTTGGCCCATTTTTTGATTGGGCCATTTATTTTTCTGGAGTTTAGCTGGAGGAGTTGCTTGTATATTTTTGAGATTAGTTGTTTGTCGGTTGCTTCATTTGCTATTATTTTCTCCCATTCTGAAGGCTGTCTTTTCACCTTGCTAATAGTTTCCTTTGATGTGCAGAAGCTTTTAAGTTTAATTAGGTCCCATTTGTTTATTTTTGCTTGTATTACCAATATTCTGGGAGGTGGGTCATAGAGGATCCTGCTGTGATATATGTCAGAGAGTGTTTTGCCTATGTTCTCTTCTAGGAGTTTTATAGTTTCTGGTCTTACGTTGAGATCTTTAATCCATTTTGAGTTTATTTTTGTATATGGTGTTAGAAAGTGTTCTAGTTTCATTCTTTTACAAGTGGTTGACCAGATTTCCCAGCACACTGGTTAAAGAGATTGTCTTTAATCCATTGTATATTCTTGCCTCCTTTGTCAAAGATAAGGTGTCCATATGTGCATGGATTTATCTCTGGGCTTTCTATTTTGTTCCATTGATCTATATTTCTGTCTTTGTGCCAGTACCATACTGTCTTGATAACTGTGGCTTTGTAGTAGAGCCTGAAGTCAGGTAGGTTGATTCCTCCAGTTCCGTTTTTCTTTCTCAAGATCGCTTTGGCTATTCGAGGTTTTTTGTTTTTCCATACAAATTGTGAAATTATTTGTTCTAGCTCTGTGAAGAATACTGTTGGTAGCTTGATAGGGATTGCATTGAATCTATAAATTGCTTTGGGTAGTATACTCATTTTCACTATATTGATTCTTCCAATCCATGAACATGGTATATTTCTCCATCTATTAATGTCCTCTTTGATTTCTTTCACCAGTGTTTTATAGTTTTCTATATAGAGGTCTTTAGTTTCTTTAGGTAGATATATTCCTAAGTATTTCATTCTTTCCGTTGCAATGGTGAATGGAATTGTTTACTTAATTTCTCTTTGTGTTTTCTCATTATTAGTGTATAGGAATGCAAGGGATTTCTGTGTGTTGATTTTATATCCTGCAACTTTACTATAATCATTGATTATTTCTAGTAATTTTCTGGTGGAGTCTTTAGGGTTTTCTATGTAGAGGATCATGTCATCTGCAAATAGTGAGAGTTTTACTTCTTCTTTTCCAATTTGGATTCCTTTTATTTCTTTTTCTGCTCTGATTGCTGTGGCCAAAACTTCCAAAACTATGTTGAATAGTAATGGTGAAAGTGGGCACCCTTGTCTTGTTCCTGACTTTAGAGGAAATGCTTTCAATTTTTCACCATTGAGGATAATGTTTGCTGTGGGTTTGTCATATATAGCTTTTATTATGTTGAGGCATGTTCCTTCTATTCCTGCTTTCTGGAGAGTTTTTATCATAAATGGGTGTTGAATTTTGTCAAAGGCTTTCTCTGCATCTATTGAGATAATCATATGGTTTTTATTTTTCAATTTGTTAATGTGGTGTATTACATTGATTGATTTGCGGATATTGAAGAATCCTTGCATCCCTGGGATCAAGCCCACTTGGTCATGGTGTATGATCTTTTTAATGTGTTGTTGGATTCTGATTGCTAGAAATCTGTTAAAGATTTTTGCATCTATGTTCATCAGTGATATTGGCCTGTAGTTTTCTTTTTTTGTGGCATCTTTGTCAGGTTTTGGTATTAGGGTGATGGTGGCCTCATAGAATGAGTTTGGAAGTTTACCTTCCTCTGCAATTTTCTGGAAGAGCTTGAGCAGGATAGGTGTTAGCTCTTCTCTAAATTTTTGGTAGAATTCAGCTGTGAAGCCGTCTGGACCTGGGCTTTTGTTTGCTGGAAGATTTTTGATTACAGTTTCAATTTCTGTGCTTGTGATGGGTCTGTTAAGGTTTTCTATTTTTTCCTGGTCAAGTTTTGGAAAGTTGTACTTCTCTAAGAATTTGTCCATTTCTTCCTCGTTGTCCATTTTATTGGCATATAATTGTTGATAATAGTCTCTTATGATCCTGTGTATTTCTGTGTTGTCTGTTGTGATCTCTCCGTTTTCATTTCTAATTTTATTGATTTGATTTTTCTCCCTTTGTTTCTTGATGAGTCTGGCTAATGGTTTATCAATTTTATTTATCCTTTCAAAGAACCAGCTTTTGGCTTTGTTGATTTTTGCTATGGTCTCTTTTGTTTCTTTTGCATTTATTTCTGCTCTAATGTTTAAGATTTCTTTCCTTCTACTAACCCTGGGTTCTTCATTTCTTCCTTTTCTAGTTGCTTTAGGTGTAGAGTTAGGTTATTTATTTGACTTTTTTCTTGTTTCTTGAGGTGTGCCTGTATTGCTATGAACTTTCCCCTTATGACTGCTTTTACTGTGTCCCACAGGTTTTGGGTTGTTGTGTTTTCATTTTCATTCGTTTCTATGCAAATTTTGATTTCTTTTTTGATTTCTTCTGTGATTTGTTGGTTATTCAGCAGCGTGTTGTTCATCCTCCATATGTTGGAATTTTTAATAGTTTTTCTCCTGTAATTGAGATCTAATCTTACTGCATTGTGGTCAGAAAAGATGCTTGGAATTATTTCTATTTTTTTGAATTTACCAAGGCTAGCTTTATGGCCCAGGATGTAATCTATCCTGGAGAAGGTTCCATGTGCGCTTGAGAAAAAGGTGAAATTCATTTTTTGAGGGGTGAAATGTCCTATAGGTATCCAATTGACTCATGATTCCACTGCTAGGAATCATACTTTAAATATCACAAAAAGAGTTAACTGCAGAATTACTTATTATAGAAAAATATGAGGAAATATAAAGAGGACTGGATACTTCATTGTTAGTGTCTTGTCATAAAGTTAAGAGCATGAGACTACTGAGAACCAGCTAGATCTATATAGACTGATATGCAAAGATCTTGAGACTGAGCAGTAAAATGCAAAAGTTACATACAAAGGCATAAATACAACATATATTTGAAATATGCTGTATTGGCAAAGGTGATTGCCTAAACAATCTCAGGCACAGAGTATAGAGACTGCATTGGGAAGGACTGGGAGACACTGGTTTAAGATGGGGCAGGGGTTTATTCTGCACTATTCCATTTTATAAATATTCTGCTTTTACTATTTATTATTATTCAACATACCTTCAATATTTATCTAAGAAATTAAAATATTACACAAAAATTTCATATGTAAGGTAAATAAAATTGAACACAGAGGTTAATCAGCATATCATTAAATATTTTAACTAATACAATAAATGAATGAAATTAAAGACAACAATCTGATTTGAAATAAAATTATGAAAAAGTAGTAAAAGTAAATTAATAAATTAGTAATTACTGTAATAGTATGAAAATGCTGATTACTTCATTATATATTGCTTATTGACTCCCTACTGTAAAGACATTCCATCTTTGCAGGTACAGTGATAAACCAGATATTATACAGTTTACATTCTTCCAGGGAAACTATTGTAAATCACATGAACATATAGTTCATTCTTCAACAATAATTACTGTAAATCCTTCAAAGACAGAAACAGTTTACTTCAGATTTATGAAGATATTGAACTTTTGGAATTTGGCTAAAATAATGAACTTATTCAATAGTTAATTTCCCTTTTTTTTTTTTTCTCCAGAGTAACCTCATAGCATCCATCATCTCTGAGTTTCTCAGAGTGTAGTTTAATGGATTCAGCATGGGGGTTATGACTGTATAAAACACACTCAATGATTTTTCAGTGGGAAAGATCTTAGCAGGTCTTGCATACATGAAAATACAGGGAACAAATAAGCAGAAAATCACAGTGATGTGGGAACCACAGATCTGGAAAACTTTCGACCTCCCTTCCTGACTCAGGTTCTTCAGAGAGTGCAGGATGACTCCATAGGAGAAGAGTAAGAGCAGAAACACTATAGCAGAGGTCAGTCTTCCATTGGCCACCACTAAGATGCCAATGACATAGGTGTCAGTACAGACGAGTTTCAATACAGAGAACATATCACTCATAAAATGATCAATGACATGCGGAAAACCTCCCACATAGCACATTACGTGCAGCACAACACAGACCCACTGTTTCATAATAACCAAGTAATGCAAGGGCTTACAAGCAGTCACAGGCCATGACCAACAGAACTGCAATTTCTGATCCACCAAAAAAATGCTCCATGAATAGCTGAGTCATGCAACATTTAAAGGATATGATATTTCCTTCAAGGAACAGATCTAAAATTAAAATGGGAGAAATGGAAGAGGAATAAGTGCATCCATAAATGATAAGCTAGCAAGAAAAAAGTGGATTGGTGACTTCAGGGTCTTAATGACAGCTAGAGTCACAGTTTCCCACAAGAGTCAAAGTGTAGAAGAGCAAGAATATAGCAAAAACAACTTTCTGTTCCTTTGGATCCTGTGTGAGGCCCAGGAGGACAAAATACATTACATTGTTCCTCGGTTCCATCTAGTCTGTACAGGAGCTGAAGCAGTTACTAGTAGTTAAGTCGCTAAGTCGTGTCCAACACTTGGGACCACATGGACTGTAGCCTGACAGGCTCCTCTATCCATGGGATTCTCCAGTCAAGAATACTGGAGTGGGTTGCCATTTCTGGAGCTGAGTTTACATGTTTGAAGCAGTTCATCTACAAATCAAGGTGAAAAAAAAATTAAATACATTGCAAGTTTCCATCTTTTTTATTCAATTTTAACCACGTGTATGGTCATAGCAAACACCCTTTTCCAACAGCAAAAGAGAAGACTCTACACATGGACATCACCAGATGGTCAACACCGAAATCAGATTGATTATATTTTTTGCAGCCAAAGATGGAGAAGCTCTATACAGTCACCAAAAACAAGACGAGGATCTGACTGTGGCTCAGATCATGAACTCCTTATTGCCAAATTCAGACTGAAATTGAAGAAAGTAGGGAAAACCACTATATCATTCAGGAATGATCTAAATAAAACTCCTTATGACTATACCATGGAAGTGAGAAATAGATTAAAGGAGCAAGATCTGACAGATAGAATGCCTAAAGAACTATAGATGGAGGTTCATGACATTGTATAGGAGACAGGGATCAAGACCATCCCCATGGAAAAGAAAAGCAAAAAAGCAAAATGACTGTCTGGGGAGGCCTTACAAATAGCTGTGAAAAGAAGAGAAGCAAAAAGCAAAGGAGAAAAGGAAAGATATAAACATCTGAATGCAGAGTTCCAAAGAATAGCAAGAAGAGATAAAAAAGCCTTCCTCAGCGATCAATGCAAAGAAATAGAGGAAAACAACAGAATGGGAAAGACTAGAGATCTCTTCAAGAAAATTAGAGATACCAAGGGAACATTTCATGCAAAGATGGGCTCGGTAAAGGACAGAAATGGTATGGACCTAACAGAAGCAGAAGAGAAGAAGGGGCAAGAATACACAGAAGAATTGTACAAAAAAGATCTTCATGACCCATATAATCACGATGGTGTGATCACTGACCTAGAGCCAGACATCCTGGAATGTGAAGTCAAGTGGGCCTTAGAAAGCATCATTATGAACAAAGCTAGTGGAGGTGATGGAATTCCAGTTGAGCTATTTCAAATCCTGAAAGATGATGCTGTGAAAGTGTTGCACTCAATATGCCAGCAAATTTGGAAAAGTCAGCAGTGGCCACAGGAGTGAAAAATGCGTTTTCATTCCAATCCCAAAGAAAGGCAATGCCAAAGAATTCTCAAACTACCACACAATTGCACTCATCTCACATGCTAGTAAAGTAACGTTCAAAATTCTCCAAGCTATGCTTCAGCAATACATGAACGGTGAACTTCCAGATGTTCAAGCTGGTTTTAAACAAGGGAGAGGAACCAGAGATCAAATTTCCAACATGCAGTGGATCACCTAAAAAGCAAAAGAGTTCCAGAAAAACATCCTTTTCTGCTTTATTGACTATGCCAAAGCCTTCGACTGTGCCACAATAAACTGTGGAAAATTCTGAAAGAAATGGGAATACCAGACCACCTGACCTATCTTGAGAAATTTGTATGCAGGTCAGGAAGCAACAGTTAGAACTGAACATGGAACAACAGACTGGTTCCAAATAGGAAAAGGAGTACGTCAAGACTGTATATTGCCACCATGCTTATTTAACTTCTATGCAGAGTACATCATGAGAAATGCTGGGCTGGAAGAAGCACAAGCTGGAATCAAGATTGCTGGGAGAAATATCAATAATCTCAGATATACAGATGACACCACCCTTACGACAGAAAGTGAAGAGGAACTAAAAAGCCTCTTGATGAAAATGAAAGAGGAGAGTGAAAACGTTGGCTTAAAGCTCAACATTCAGAAAACCAAGATCATGGTATCTGGTCCCATCACTTCATGGGAAATAGATGGGAAATAGATGGGGAAACATTGGATGGGAAATAGATGGGGAAACAGTGTCAGACTTTATTTTTCTGGGCTCCAAAATCACTACAGATGGGGACTGCAGCCATGAAATTAAAAGATGATTACTCCTTGGAAGGAAAGTTATGACAAACCTAGACAGCATATTAAAAGGCAGAGACATTATTTTGCCAACAAAGGTACATCTAGTCAAGGCTATGGTACTTCCAGTGGTCATGTATGGATGTGCGAGTTGGACTGTGAAGAATGCTGAGCACCAAAGAATTGATGTTTTTGAACTGTGGTGTTGGAGAAGACTCTTAAGAGTCCCTTAGACTGCAAGGAGATTCCACCAGTCCATTCTAAAGGACGTCAGTCCTGGGTGTTCTTTGGAAAGAACGATGCTAAATCTGAAACTCCAGTACTTTGGCCACCTGATGCAAAGAATTGACTCATTGGAAAAGACTCTGATGCTGGAAGGGATTGGGGACAGGAGGAGAAGGGGACAACAGAGTATAAGATGGCTGGTTGACATCACCCACTCGATGGACGTGAGTTTGAGTGAACTCTGGGAGTCAGTGATGGACAGGGAGGCCTGGTGTGCTGCAATTCATGAGTTTGCAAAGTCGGACACAACTGAGAGACTGAACTGAACTGAACTGATGGAGTATCTATTTGTGTCCAATGTGTTATGGACATTTTAATTATCAAATCAAATAAGGTACAGTTTCCTTCCCTCAGTGCTATGATGCATAATGAGAGATCAGACAATTCCAGACGCATGTAATAAGTGCCATCATTATGGTTCTGGCACAAAGACAGAAATATAGATCAATGGAACAAAGTAGAAAGCCCAGAGATAAATCCACGAACCTATGGACACTTTATCTTTGATACAGGAGGCAAGAATATACAATGGATTAGACAATCTCTTTAACAATTGGTGCTGGGAGAACTTGTCAACCACTTGTAAAAGAATGAAACTAGAACACTTTCTAACACCATACACAAAAATAAACTCAAAATGGATTAAAGATCTAAGTGTAAGACCAGAAACTATAAAACTCCTAGAGGAGAACATAGGCAAAACACTCTCCGACATACATCACAGCAGGATCCTCTATGACCCACCTCCAAGAATGTTGGAAATAAAAGCAAAAATAAACAAATGGTACCTAATTAAACTTAAAAGCTTCTGCACAACAAAGGAAACTATTAGCAAGGTGAAAAGACAGCCTTCAGAATGGGAGAAAATAATAGCAAATGAAGCAACTGACAAACAACTAATCTCAAAAATATACAAGCAGCTCAATTCCAGAAAAATAAATGACCCAATCAAAAAATGGGCCAAAGAACTAAACAGACATCTCTCTAAAGAAGACATACAGATGGCTAACAAATACATGGAAAGATGCTCAACATCACTCATTATCAGAGAAATGCAAATCAAAACCACAATGAGTTACCATTTCACGCCAGTCAGAATGGCTGTGATCCAAAAGCCTACAAGCAATAAATGCTGGAGAGGTTGTGGAGAAAAGGGAAGCCTCTTACACTATTGGTGGGAATGCAAACTAGTACAGCCACTATGGAGAACAGTGTGGAGATTCCTTAAAAAACTGGAAATAGAACTGCCTTATGATCCAGGATTCCCACTGCTGGGCATACACACCGAGAAAACCAGAATTGAAAGAGAGATGTGTACCACAATGTTTATCGCAGCACTGTTTATAATAGCCAGGACATGGAAGCAACCTAGATGTGCATCAGCAGATGAATGTATAAGAGAGCTGTGGTACATATACACAATGGAGTATTACTCAGCCATTAAAAAGAATACATTTGAATCAGTTCTAATGAGGTGGATGAAACTGGAGCCTATTATACAGAGGGAAGTAAGCCACAAAGAAAAACATAAAAATAGTATGCTAATGCATATATATGAAATTTAGAAAGATGGTAATGACAACCCTGTATGTGAGAGAGTAAAAGAAACACAGATGTATAGAACAATCTTTTGGACTCTGTGGGAGAGGGTGAGGGTGGGGTGATTTGGGAGAATGGCATTGAAACATGTATAATATCATATATGAAATGAATCACCAGTCCAAGTTCGATGCGTGATACTGGTTGCTTGGGGCTGGTGCACTGGGACGGCCCAGAGGGATAGTACGGGGAGGGAGGAGGGAGGGGGGTTCTGGATGGGGAACAAGTGTATACCTGTGAGGGATGCATCTTGATGTATGCCAAAACCAATACAATATTGTAAAGTAATTAACCTCTAATTAAAATAAATAAATGTATATTTTAAAAAAATAAAAAGTAAAACAAAAAAAGAATATTCACAAAATGCAAATGTAATAGTATAAAAAAAATCAATCAATCTTAAATCAGGGAAAGCTTCTTTGAGAAATCAGCTTTAGCTGAGTTTTAAAGAAATAGAGAAA
Source organism: Bos taurus (assembly GCF_002263795.3). Classification (NCBI taxonomy): domain Eukaryota; kingdom Metazoa; phylum Chordata; class Mammalia; order Artiodactyla; family Bovidae; genus Bos; species Bos taurus. The sequence goes on along the minus strand of NC_037342.1, from coordinate 84,367,284 downwards.
GAACAGGAAAATAGAAAAGGAATTCCATGAAAAGATGTGATATTATATCACAAAGATGTAATATTGAGATCCACACAAGCTACTTTACACATTCAGTGTGAGTAGATCAAACTATGAATAGATGGTCACTGCCCTTAATTGTCTGAGAACTCTGAAACTTCTTTCTGAGGGCTCTTAGTTGGACATTCCTCCTTTTCCTGACGAGCAAATGTTTCATTAGTCAAATTTTGTGTCTGCAGCTATAACTCTACTTTAATTTTCAAACTTGTATAAGCAACATTTCCAATTTTTGACATCTGTAATTGGTTATCAATCTACTATTTATAAACCTACATTTAAATTTTTCCAAAATAAAAAGGTATTTTCCCTTCTATACTGCTGATAAGAATGCAAATTATTTCAGCCAGTAGAGAAAACACTATCAGTTCAGTTCAGTTCAGTCACTCAGTCATGTCCGACTCTTTACAACCCCATGAATTGCAGCACGCCAGGCCTACCTGTTCATCACCAACCCCTGGAGTTCACTCAGACTCACGTCCATCAAGTCAGTGATGCCATCCAGCCGTCATATCCTCTATCGTCCCCTCCTCCTCCTGCCCCCAATTCCTCTCAGCATCAGAGTCTTTTCCAATGAGGCAACCCTTTGCATGAGGTGGCCAAAGTACTGGAGTTTCAGCTTTAGCATCATTCCATCCAAAGAAATCCCAGGGTTGATCTCCTTCAGAATGGACCGGTTGGATTTCCTTGCAGTCCAAGGGACTCTCAAGAGTCTTCTCCAACACCACACTTCAAAAGCATCAATTCTTCAGTGCTCAGCTGTCTTCACAGCCCAACTCTCACATCCATACATGACCACTGGAAAAACCATAGCCTTGACTAGACAGACCTTTGTTGGCAAAGTAATGTCTCTGCTTTGGAATATGCTATCTAGGTTGGTCATAACTTTTCTTCCAAGGAGTAAACGTCTTTTAATTTCATGGCTGCAGTCACCATCTGCAGTGATTTTGGAGCCCAAAAGAATAAAGTCTGACACTGTTTCCACTATTTCCCCATCTATTTCCCATGAAGTGATGGGACCAGATGCCATGATCTTCGTTTTCTGAATGTTGAGCTTGAAGCCAACTTTTTCACTCTCCACTTTCACTTTCATCAAGAGGCTTTTTAGTACCTCTTCACTTTCTGCCATAAGGGTGGTGTCATCCGCATATCTGAGGTTATTGATATTTCTCCCGGCAATCTTCATTCCAGCTTGTGTTTCTTTGAGTCCATCGTTTGTCATGATGTACTCTGCATATAAGTTAAATAAGCATGGTGACGATATACAGCCTTCACATACTCCTTTTCCTATTTGGAACCAGTCTGTTGTTCCATGTCCAGTTCTAACTGTTGCTTCCTGACCTGCATACAACTTTCTCAAGAGGCAGGTCAGGTGGTTTGGTATTCCCACCTCTTTCAGAATTTTCCACAGTTTATTGTGATTCACACAGTCAAAGGCTTTGGCTTAGTCAATAAAGCAGAAAGATATGTTTTTCTGGAACTCTGTTGCTTTTTCCATGATCCAGTAGATGTTGGCAATTTGGTCTCTGGTTCCTCTGCCTTTTCTAAAACGAGCTTAAACATCTGGAAGTTCACGGTTCACATACTGCTGAAGCCTGGCTTGGAGAATTTTGAGCATTACTTTACTAGCATGTGAGATGAGTGCAAGTGTGTGGTAGTTTGAGCATTCTTTGGCATTGCCTTTCTTTGGGATTGGAATGAAAACTGACCTTTTCCAGTCCTGTGGTCACTGCTGAGTTTTCCAAATTGGCTGGCATATTGAGTGCAACACTTTCACAGCATAATCTTTCAGGATTTGAAATAGCTCCACTGGAATTCCATTACCTCCACTAGCTTTGTTCATAGTGATGCTTTCTAAGGCCCACTTGACTTCACATTCCAGGATGTCTGGCTCTAGGGGAGTGACCACACCATCATGATTATCTGGGTCATGAATATCTTTTTGGTACAGTTCATCTGTGTATTCTTGCCACCTCTTCTTAATATCTTCTGCTTTTGTTAGGTCCATACCATTTCTGTCCCTTATCGAGCCCATCTTTGCATGAAATATTCCCTTGGTATCTATAAGTTTCTTGAAGAGATCTCTAGTCTTTCCCTTTCTGTTTTTTTCCTCTATTTCTTACATTGATCTCTGAGGAAGGCTTTCTTATCTCTTCCTGCTATTCTTTGGAACTCTGCATTCAGATGATATATAAAAAATATTTATATAAATCTGATATATATAAATCTTTCCTTTGCTCCTTTGCTTTTTGCTTCTCTTCTTTCCACAGCTATTTGTAAGACCAAGGGAACATTTCATGCAAAGATGGGCTCAATAAAGGACAGAAATGGTATGGACCTAACAGAAGCAGAAGATATTAAGAAGAGGTGGCAAGAATACACAGAAAAACTGATCAAAAAAGATCTTCACAACCCAGATAATCACGATGGTGTGATCACTGACCTAGAGCCAGACATCCTGGAATGTGAAGTCAAGTGGGCCTTAGACAGCATCACTACGAACAAAGCGAGTGGAGGTGATGGAATTCCAGTGGAGCTATTTCAAATCCTGAAAGATGATGCTGTGAAAGTGTTGCACTCAATATGCCAGCAAATTTGGAAAACTCAGCAGTGGCCACAGGACTGGAAAAGTCAGTTTTCATTCCAATACCAAAGAAAGGCAATGCCAAAGAATGCTCAGACTACTGCACAATTTGCACTCATCTAGTGCAATTACTAGTAAAGTAATGCTCAATATTCTCCAAGCCAGGCTTCAGCAATACATGAACCATGAACTTCCAGATGTTCAAGCTGGTTTTAGAAAAGGCAAAGGAACCAGAGACCAAATTGCCAACATCTGCTGGATCATGGAAAAGGCAAGAGAGTTCCAGAAAAACATCTCTTTCTGCTTTATTGACTAAGCCAAAGCCTTTGACTGTGTGAATCACAATAAACTGTGGATAATTCTGAAAGAGATGGGAATACCAGACCACCTGACCTGCCTCTTGAGAATTCTGTATGCAGGTCAGGAAGCAGCAGTTAGAACTGGACATGGAACAACAGACTGGTTCCAAATAGGAAAAGGAGTATGCAACGCTGTATATTGTCACCATGCTTTTTTAACTTATATGCAGAGTACATCATGAGAAACACTGGACTGGAAGAAGCACAATCTGGAATGAAGATTGCTGGGAGAAATATCAATAACCTCAGATATACAGGTGGCACCACCGTTATGGCAGAAAGTGAAGAGGAATAAAAAAGCCTCTTGATGAAAGTGAAAGTGGAGAGTGAAAACTATGGCTTAAAGCTCAACATTCAGAAAATGAAGATCATGGCATCTGGTCCCATCACTTCATGGCAAATAGATGGGGAAACAATGGAAACAGTGACAGGTTTTATTTTGGGGGGGGCTCCAAAATCACTGCAGATGGTGACTGCAGCCATGAAATTAAAAGATGCTTGCTCCTTGGAAGAAAAGCTATGCCCAACCTAGACAGCATATTAAAAACCAGAGACCTGACTTTGCTGACAAAGGTCCATTTAGTCAAGGTATTGTTTTTCCAGCAGTCATGTATGGATCTGAGAGCTGGACTATAAAGAAGGCTGGGAATCAAAGAATTGATGCTTTTGAACTGTGTTGTTGGAGAAGAGTCTTGAGAGTCCCTTGTACTGCAAGGAGATCCAACCAGTCCATTCTAAAGGAGATCAGTCCTGGGTATTCATTGGAAGGACTGATGTTGAAACTGAAACTCCAATACTTTGGCCACCTGATGCAAAGAACTGACTCCTTGGAAAAGACCCCGATGCTGGGAAAGATTGAAGGCAGGAAAAGAAGGGGCTGACAGAGGATGAGATGGTTGGATGGCATCACTGACTCGGTGGACATGAGTTGAAGCAAGCTCCAGCAGTTGGTGATGGACACGGAGGCCTGGTGTGCTGCAGTCCATGGGGTCGGAGAGTCTGACAGGACTGAGCGCCTGAACTGAACCCATTTGTTGACTGGGTTGTTAATTTATTTTGATATTGAACTATAGGAGCTATTTGCTTATTTTGGAGATTGATTCCTTGTTTGATTAGTTAGTTTGCAAATATTTTCTCCCATTCTGAGAGCTGTCTTTTTTTTACTTACAGTTTCCTTTTATGTGAAAGGTTTTTTAGTTTAACTAGATTCCACTTTTTAATTTATGTTTTATTCTTCATTACTATACCTGGTGGCTCAAAAAAAGATCTTGCAATAGTATTCTGCCTATGTTTTACAATTAGAGTTTTATAGTAACATGGACTGTGGAAACAATTTATATACACAGAGTAAAAGAAAGTTTAAAGTCAAAGGACCTCTCCCAACCATAAACACTCAAACAACACTCTATTAACAAGTTAGTGCACACTCTTTAGATGTGCTTTTGTGTGTAGACCTATGTACTATCATTTACAGGTTTTACTCTATATGGAGGCACATAAAATATTATAATATACTTGAAATTTTGATTAAAGTTTGTGTGGTCACTTTTTGTCATTATTTATTAAGTTTTCTTCATTTTAATTGCGACCTATTATTCCCTTTTATTGGAGAAGGAAATGGCAACCCACTCCAGTGTTCTTGCCTGGAGAATCCCAGGGATGGTGGAGACTGGTGGGCTGCTGTATCTGGGGTCAGAGTCAGACACGATTGAAGTGACGCAGCATTCCCTTTTATGTTTACAACACAATTCCTTTAACCAGGACATTTTTGCTTGAAATTTATTTTATTTCTACTATTCCTCCTTACATATAGTGCAACAATGAACATTACTTACAGACATCTTTACTTGTTTCTCTTGGAGAAATCTATATCACCAAGAGAAATAAACAAAAAATATGCACATGTTTAAATTTGATAGATTCTGTAGCTTTGTTATCAAATCCGTGAAGCATCTTTTATCCCCAAAAGTAGTGTACTAAAGAGTAATTTTCCCACAAATTAACCAACACTGTCATTATTGTATACATAGTAACCAAATTTTAAGGTAAAAATCATCCAATTTTAATTTGCATCCATTCAATCCTTCATTCATAGACTTTTATTGATGGCATTAATAATAAAACTATATTATTTGTCTCCAGATAATGTTATAGTAGATTAATGTAATGTCTATCAGTTCAGTTCAGTTCAGTCGCTCAGTTGAGTCCGACCCTTTGTGACCACATGAATCACAGCACGTCAGGCTTCCCTATCCATCACCAAGTCCCGGAGTTCACTCAGATTCATGTCCATCGAGTCAGTGATGCCATCCAGGCATATCTTCCTCTGTCGTCCCCTTCTCCTCCTGCCCCCAATCCCTCCCAGCATCAGAGTCTTTTCCAATGAGTCAACACTTCACATGAGGTGGCCAAAGTACTGAAGTTTGAGCTTTAGCATCACTACTTCCAAAGAAATCCCAGGGTTGATCTCCTTCAGAATGGACTGGTTGGATTTCCTTGCAGTCCAAGGGACTCTCAAGAGTCTTTTCCAACACCACAGTTCAAAACCATCAATTCTTCAGCGCTCAGCTTTCTTCACAGTCCAACTCTCACATCCATACATGACCACAGGAAAAACCATAGCCTTGACTAGACGGACCTTTGTTGGCAAAGTAATGTCTCTGCTTTTGAATATGCTATCTAGGTTGGTCATAACTTTCCTTCCAAAGAGTAAATGTCTTTTACTTTCATGCCTGAAGTCACCATCTGCATTGATTTTGGAGCCCAGAAAAATAAAGTCTGACACTGTTTCCACTGTTTCCCCATCTATTTGCCATGAAGTGATGGGACCAGATGCCATGATCTTCGTTTTCTGAATGTTGAGCTTGAAGCCAACTTTTTCACTCTTAACTTTTACTTTCATCAAAAGGCTTTTTAGTTCCTCTTCACTTTCTGCAATAAGAGTGGTGTCATCTGCATATCTGAGGTTATTGATATTTCTCCCAGCAATCTTCTTTCCAGCTTGTGTTTATTCCAGTCCAGCGCTTCTCATGATGTACTCTGCATATAAGTTAAATAAGCATGGTGACAATATACAGCCTTGATGTACTCCTTTTCCTATTTGGAGCCAGTCTGTTGTTCCATGTCCAGTTCTAACTGTTGCTTCCTGACCTGCATACAACTTTCTCAAGAGGCAGGTCAGGTGGTCTGGTACTCCCATCTCTTTCAGAATTTTCCACAGTTTATTGTGATCCACACAGTCAAAGGCTTTGGCATAGTCAATAAAGCAGAAAGATATGTTTTTCTGGAACTTTTTTGCTTTTTCCATGATCCAGCAGATGTTGGCAATTTGGTTTCTGGTTCCTCTGCCTTTTCTAAAACCAGCTTGAACATCTGGAAGTCCACAGTTCATGTATTGCTGAAGCCTGGCTTGGAGAATTTTGAGCATTACTTTACTAGCATGTGAGATGAGTGCAATTGTGTGGTAGTCTGAGCATTCTTTGGCATTGCCTTTCTTTGGTATTGGAATGAAAACTGACCTTTTCCAGTCCTGTGGCCACTGCTGACTTTTCCAAATTTTCTGGGCATATTTAGTGTAGCACTTTCACAGCATAATCTTTCAGGATTTGAAATAGCTCAACTGGAATTCCATCACCTCCACTAGCTTTGTTCGTAGTGATGCTTTCTAAGGCCCTCTTGACTTCACATTCCAGGATGTCTGGCTCTAGGTCAGTGATCACACCATCGTGATTATCTGCGTCATGCAGATTTTTTTGTACAGTTCTTCTGTGTATTCTTGCCACCTCTTCTTAATAGCTTCTGCTTCTGTTAGGTCCATACCATTTCTGTCCTTTATCGAGCCCATCTTTGCATGAAATCTTCCCTTGGTATCTCTAAGTTTCTTCAAGAGATCTCTAGTCTTTCCCATTCTGTTGTTTTCCTCTATTTCTTTGCATTGATCACTGAAGAAGGCTTCCTTATCTCTTTGTGCTCTTCTTTGGAACTCTGCATTCAGATGTTTATATCTTTCCTTTTCTCCTTTGCTTTTTGCTTCTCTTCTTTTCACAGCTATTTTTAAGGCCTCCCGAGACAGCCATTTTGCTTTTTTGCATTTCTTTTCCATGGGGATGGTCTTGATCCCTGTCTCCTGTACAATGTCACGAACTTCATTCCATAGTTCATCAGGCACTCTGTCTATCAGATCTAGGCCCTTAAATCTATTTCTCACTTCCACTGTATAATCATAAGGGATTTGATTTAGGTCATACCTGAATAGTCTAGTGGGTTTTCTATATAGAGATACAAATGTATACATAAATACAACATACTCATAACTGCTACTGCTAAGCCACTTCAGTCGTGTCTGACTCTGTGCAACCCCATAGATGGCAGCCCACCAGGCTCCCCCGTCCCTGGGATTCTCCAGGCAAGAACACTGGAGTGGATTGCCATTCCCTTTCCAATGCATGAAAGTGAAAAGTGAAAATGAAGTTGCTCAGTCGTGTCCGACCCTCAGTGACCCCATGGACTTCAACCTTCCAGGCTCCGCCTTCCATGGGATTTTCCAGGCAAGAGTACTGGAGTGGGGTGCCATTTCCTTCTCTGAAAGAAGGTCTATATAGCATTAAATATTTTAAGTAATACCCTAAAAACAATAAATAGAAAAGGTTCTGAACTAAAATCAAACTAACAATAAGAAAGTGACAAAAGTAAATACAAATTTAATTTAAAATTAGGATAATTCTAAAATAATTTCATTAGCTAATGTGCTACATGTTAGTTACTGACACCCTACTGTAAATGCATTCATCCATTTAAGTGTAATGTTAAACCAGATGTTATGAAGTTTACATTATAGCAAGGAATTGTTATTAATAGCACAAACTTAGAATTCATCCTTTATTATAATTATCTTAATTTCTTGAGAAAAAAAAGAAAAGGTGCACTTATGATGATATTTACATTCCAAATAGATTGGCCCTATTGCTTAATTTGTTACTTCATGAAGGATAATGCACATATTTAAAACTTGATTTGCCTTTTTCTTCTCCAGAGCTTCTTCATAACATTAGTCAACTCAGAATTTCTTAGGCTGTAGATTAATAGATTAAGCATGGGGGTTATGACTGTATAAAACACACTCAACGATTTGTTAATGGAGAAGGTCTTAACAGGTCTTGCATACATGAAAATACAGGGAACAAAGAAACAGACAACCACAGTGACGTGGGAACCACAGGTTTGGAGGGCTTTCCACCTCCCTTCCTGACTCAGGTTTTTTGGAGAATGAAGGATGACTCCATAGGAGACAGATAAGAACAGAAACACTATAATACACATCAGTCCTCCATTGGCCACAACTAGGATACCAATGACATAGGTGTCAGTACAGACCAATTTCAGTAATGGAAATACGTCACGTGTAAAGTGATCAATGACATTGGGACCACAGAAAGGGAGCCCATAAATAGTGATAAGTTGAATTACTGAGTGTAGACAACGTCCAACCCAGGACACCAGCAGCAGCACAACACACACCCCTTGTCTCATGATCACTAAATAATGCAAGGGCTTACAGAGTGCCGCATAGCAGTCGTAGGCCATCACCAACAGAAGGATTAACTCTGATCCACCAAAAAAGTGCTCCATAAACAGCTGAGTCTTGCAAGATTTAAAGGATATGGTATTTTTTCCCAAAGAACAAATCTGAAATCAACCTGGAGGAGATAGAAGAGGAATAAATTAGGTCTAAAAATGGCAAACTAGCAAGAAAGAAATACATAGGTGAGTTCAGGGTCTTACTGACAGTTACGGTCAGTACAATGAGAATGTTGCCAACCATGGTTAAAATGAAGAAAAATAAGAACAGAACAGAAAGGACTTTCTGCTCCTTTGGGTTCTGTGTGAGGCCCAGGAAGATAAAATAAGTTATATTGCTTCCTGGTTCCATCTAGTCTGTACAGAAACTGACTTCTTCACTTATTAGAAGCTGCTTACCTACAAAGAAAAGGAGGAAAATTTTTATATACATTATAAATTTAATCTTTTATTTATTCATTCAATTAAAAGAATGTGTAAGAATTTATTAGTGTCAAATACATCATAGATATTGTGATTACCAAGTTGAAGAAGGCATAGTTCTCTGCCCTTAGTAATATATGACAGGATGAAAAATTTCATACTGATATAATGCGTGCCATTTTAAGAATATTCATATGATGCTAGAGATCACTGTGTAGGAATATATCAGGTAAACTGGAATCATAAAGGGCTTCCTAGAGGAAACAACACTTTTGCTGAGTTTTAAAGGGAAAACAAAGAATGAGAAAAGATGGGAAGAAAATGTGATGGAAAGATACATCACTTATAGTGTTATAAAGCTTTCATACTTGAGAACCACATAAGGTAATTCACACACTCAGTGAGAATAGCTGAAGCTCTGCCCTGGACTGTTAAAGGACTCGCTGAAATGCCTTTCTGAGGGTCATTAGCAGGATGCTCTTCATTTCCTGACCAATAAATACTGGTGCCATCCAGTGTTGTCTCAGCCCCAACCTCTACACACATTATCAAATTATGGTATGCTATATCTCCAATTTTGGACATCAGTAGTTGGATATCAGTTTAGTATATATAACAAAAATGTTTAATTTTCCACAATAAAGAGGTGTTTCCCATCTCATTAAATGGTACCACCTTCAATGGAACCGCTCTTACAGAAAATATCACTTGAGTTCTTCACTTCCTTTTTATTTCCATATTTTGATTTTTGTCAAAGTCTCCTGCCCCTATTTTCAAAATATATCACAAATTTGGTCATTCCTTATCCCTCATTTTCTTCCTGGTCCACTGCAATAGCCTCCTGACATGTCTCTCCACTTTTCTTCTGGCCTCCAACAATGTGTTCTCCTGAAACATCTCAAATTATACTTTTTAAAACTTCTTTCAGTTATGTCACTCAATTCCTCAGAACCCTTATATTGCTGCTGCTGCTGCTAAGTCACTTCAGTCGTGTCTGATTCTATACAACCCCATGGACTGCAGCCTACCAGGCTCCTCTGTCCATGGGATTTTCCAGGCAAGAGTACTGGAATGGGTTGCCATTGCCTTCTCTGCAGAACCCTTATAGTGACTTCTAATCTTGCTCTCACAATTTAATGTGCCACAGTTGACATTACACTAAGAAGTATACTATAATCACTATTTTATCATTGATGAAGCTGAGCCTAAGAATATCTTATTAATTGTCTTAATGACACATTTTAAGTAGTAAAACTAGAATTGGAACCTACATATGCTTTATTTCAAAATGACTTAATTTTAACACAACAAAAGAAAGAAACAAAATTGTGAATCCTGTTTCCCACCATTTCCTTAGTCTTACCTTGAGGAAATTTACAATATGAAGTAAGACTCTTTCAGTTATTCACAAACACCCAGAATTCGTCTTCATCTAGTTTGGCAACCGAGGGAGCTAGATTGCATTTTTACTTGAGGAAATATTTTATTTCACTCAGTTACCTGTTCATTTCCTCAATGATTTTTTCTGGTTATTCATAAGAATGCTTCTATTTACATTACAGATTTTTTGAAAGCTATTCCAAGGTGCATGCAAAAAAACAAAATCTTACAATGTTAGAATAATTTATCTAAAAGACAAATAAAACCTCCATTTACACAGGAAGATAGCAACAACCCATTTCCCAGGGAAACTTATCTCTAATTACTTCTTTTCTTATTAACTTCAAAATAGGAAGAAAAAAAGAAAAGAAAAGAAAAACAGTCTATAGTTCAGCCTTTCTCACTCTATCATGTTGGTAGGGCCAGACTGCTTGACTTCAGATTTTTAGAGACTTTCTTGTGTGTATGAATGTTTTAATAATGTATTGTAATAAGCCTAACAAAGAGCTATATATATATATATATATACATATATATATATATATATATATATATATATATATATATATACATATCAGTTTTTAAAAGGGCGTCATTTTTTCCCACTAGAGGAAAACAATATTGGATATGTTATCCCTTATAGCCAAATTTATCATTAAATCTTAGAACTGGAATGTGTCCAAGACTGATTCTTGCTTAATTAAATTCACTGGGATTTTCCAGTAAATTTTAAAAGTACATCTGTGTGTAAAAGTACTACTAAACCAAATCACAGAATTAGGGTCAGAAAGATGTGTGTGCTCAGTCACTTCAGTTGTGTCTGACTCTTTGTGACCCTATGGACCCTGTCGGGCTTCTCAGTCCATGGGATTCTCCAGGCAAAATACTGGAGTGGGTCGATATGCCCTCCCCCAGGGGGTCATCCTGACCCAGGGATCTAACCTGCATCTCCTGTGGCTCATGCACTGCAGGCAGATTCTTTACCACTGAGTTACCAGGGAAGCCCCAGAAAGATGTAACATGAAGAAAAAAATACAGCTTAAGAACCATACTGAGACTATTGCCAGGCAAAAGCAAAATGTGAGACCAATCTTTTTGTTTCACTAAAGATTAGTTTGTTATGTATTTGCCTACTTTCCAGAACAAGTTTTACATTCTTTTTATTTACAGCTTCATTCTGCCTTGTCGTTTGGTCAAATATATAAACATTATATCATTAATTCAGATATAAAAAACTAATTATTGAAAATAATGAAAGGGAAAAATCTACAATCCAGAACAAACTACTGGACAAGGCTTTTATTTAGATTTTAATGAGAAATCAAAAGTTTAACAGGAAAGGAAAGGCTCAGAAAGTTCAGCACCATGAAACTAGATTTATAAGAAATATTAAAGGGACTTCTATAAGCAAAACAATTAAAAAATAAAAGGCCACAACTAGCAATGTAAAAATCATAAACAGAAAAATCTCATTGGAAAATTCAAATATAGATTAAAGTCATTAAGGTCAACCACTTATGAAGATAGTAAGAAGTTTAGTAGAAAAATTAGAAAATGCATCTATATGCTCATAAGTAGTTAAAGGATACACAAAACAAAAAGATATAAAATACCAAATCAAAAGTAAATATGAAGAAAAAGAGTAAAAGTTCATGATAGTTAAAATATAGTTGAACTTCACAAGTTAAAATAATTATATACATATACATATGCCCCATGTAAAAACAAAACAAAATTATTTAATAGATTATTAATTAAATTATTTAATAGATAACTCTTTGCAACCACATAGACTATACAGCCCATGGAATTCTCCAGGCTAGAATACTGAAATGGGTTGCCTTTCCCTTCTCCAGGTGATTTTCCCAACCCAGGGATCAAACCGAGGTCTCCTGCATTGCAGGTGGATTCTTTACCAACTGAGCTATCAGGGAAGTCAATTTAATAGATACACACAGACAAATGAAGTAATAATCTAAGCATAACAATAAAGGTAGTCATCAAATCACAAGGGTAGATAAGCTAAAAGTGAGCTACAAGGACAAGTCAAATACAATTAACAAATGACAAAGCGTACATACCTATCAATAATTACTCTCCATATAAATGGACTAAATGCTCCAAAGACACAGAGTGACTGAATGAACACAAAAAGACCTATATATAAGCTGTTTATAAAAGACCCACTAGACATGAGAACACAATATAGAATGAAAGAGTGAGAAAGGAACAAGATATCCCAAGAAAAGAGAAACAAACAAACAAAAAAAGTCCAAGGTAGCAATATTTGCATCAAAAAATATAGACTTTAAGACAAAGAGTGTAAGAAGAAATTACAAAGGATAACACATAATGGCAAGGAGATCAATACACTGTCCCTGTGAACTATCAGGTTTTTTATCTGATGGGAATATGCACTATTCTTCGCCCAGTGTGAGCACCAACCTCTCTTATCTGTAATCCATCTGAAATTCTTTCCCCAGGTTTAGACAGTTTCCTCAAATTCACCACTGAAGCTGAGGGGAATCCTCTGCAGTCTTCCAGAATTCCTTCCCTCACACTTTCTCTGCCTCTTTATGTCTCTATCTCTCTCCCCCACTCCCAGGTCTATAGGTCTATCCTCTGCAGTATTCTACTCTCAGTATTCTAGCTGCCTTTGTATTCTCAGACCCTCAACTTCACTTCTGAATTCAAGGAGTCTACCAGGATCCTCTGACGTAACACTTCTTATACCACAACTTGAAAAATGTAGAGAAGAGCTAACCCTTTCTTCCAGAAAATTGCAGAGCAAGGTAAACTTCCAAACTCATTCTATGAGGCCACCATCACTCTAATAGCAAAACCAGGCAAATATGCCACAAAAAAGAAAACTACAGGCCAATATCACTGATGAACATAAATACAAAAGTCCTTAACAAAATTCTAGCAAACAGAATTCAAAAAACATATTAAAAAGATCATATGTCATGACCAAGTGGGCTTTATCCCATGGATGCAAGGATTCTTCAATATCTGCAAATCAATCAACACAGTACACCACATCAACAAATTGAAAGATAAAAACCATATGATTATCTCAATATATGCAGAGAAAGCCTTTGACAAAATTCAACATCCATTTATGACAAAAACCCTCCAGAAAGCAGGAATAGAAGGAATATACCTCAACATAATAACAGCTATCTCTATATGACAAACCCACAGCAAACATTATCTTCAATGGTGAAAAACTGAAAGCATTTCCCCTAAAGTCAGGAACAAGACAAGGGTGCCCACTCTCACCACAACTATTTAACATAGTTTTGGAAGTTTTGGCCACAGCAATCAGAGCAGAAAAAGAAATAAAAGAAATTCAGATAGGAAAAGAATAAGTAAAACTCTCACTGTTTGCAAATGGCATGATCCTCTACATAGAAAACCCTAAAGACTCCACCAGAAAATCACTAGAGCTAATCAATGAATATAGTAAAGTTACAAGATATAAAATTAACACACAGAAATCCCTTGCATTTCTATACCCTAACAATGAAAAAACAGAAAGAGAAATTAAGGGAACAATCCCATTCACCATTGCAATGAAAACAATAAAATATTTAAGAATGTATCTACCTAAAGAGTCAAAAGACCTATATATAGAAAACTATAAAACACTGGTGAAAGAAATCAAAGAGGACACAAATAGATTTTATTTATTTGAGTCCTCTTTGATTATTTAATTAATTATAATAATTAATTATTTATTTAATATATTATTATAATATAATTTAATATAATATATAATATATTATAATATAAAATATAATATAAAATATAATATAATAATATATAAAATATTATAATATAATATAATTATAATAATTAATTATTTATTTAATATAATAATTGATTGATTATACCATGTTCATGGATTGGAAGAATCAATATAGTGAAAATGAGTATACTACCCAAAGTAATCTATAAATTCAATGCAATACCTATAAACCTACTGAAAGAGATGGGAATACCAGACCACCTGACCTGCCTCATGAGAAACCTATACGCAGGTCAGGAAGCAACAGTTAGAACTGAACATGGAACAACAGACTGGTTCCAAATAGGAAAAGTAGTGCATCAAGATTGTATATTGTCACCCTGCTTAATTTAACTTATATGCAGAGTACATCATGAGAAATGCTGGGCTGGAAGAAGCACAAGCTGGAATCAAGATTGTTGGGAGAAATATCAATAACCTCAGATATGCAGATGACACCACCCTTATGGCAGAAAGTGAAGAGGAACTAAAAAGCCTCTTGATGAAAATGAAAGTGGAGAGTGAAAAAGTTGGCTTAAAGCTCAACATTCAGAAAACGAAGATCATGGCATCTGGTCCCATCACTTCATAGCAAGTAGATGGGGAAAAGTGGAAACAGTGTCAGACTTTATTTTTCTGGGCTCCAAAATCATTGCAGATGGTGACTGCAGCCATGAAATTTAAAGACGCTTACTCCTTGGAAGGAAAGTATGACCAACCTAGATAGAATATTCAAAAGCAGAGACATTACTTTGTCAACCAAGGTCCATCTAATCAAGGCTATGGTTTTTCCAGTGGTTATGTATGGATGTGAGAGTTGGACTGTGAAGAAAGCTGAGCGCCGAATAACTGATGCTTTTGAAATGTGGTTTTGGAAAAGACTCTTGAGAGTCCATTGGCCTGCAAGGAGATCCAACCAGTCCATTCTAAAGGAGATCAGCCCTGGGTATTCTTTGGAAGGAATGATGTTAAAGCTGAAACTCCAGTACTTTGGCCTCATGGTAAGAGTTGACTCATTGGAAAAGACTCTGATGCTATGAGGTATTGGGGGCAGGAGGAGAAGGGGACAACAGAGGATAAGATGGCTGGATGGCATCACTGACTCAATGCACATGAGTTTGAGTGAACTCCAGGAGTTGGTGATGGACAGGGAGGCCCGGAGTGCTGCAATTCATGGGGTTGCAAAGAGTTGGATATGAATGAGTGACTGAACTGAACTGAACTGATCAAGCTACCAACAGTATTTTTCACAGAACCAGAACAAATAATTTCAAAATTTGTATGGAAATACAAAACCCTCGAATAGCCAAAGCAATCTTGAGAAGGAAGAATGGAACTGGAGGAATCAACCTGCCTGACTTCAGGCTGTACTACAAATCAACAGTCATTAAGACAGTATGATACTGGCACAAAGACAGAAATATAGATCAATGGAACAAAATAGAAAGCCCAGAGATAAATCCACACACCTATGGACACCTTATCTTTGACAAAGGAGGCAAGAATATACAATGGAGAAAAGACAATTTCTTTAACAAGTGGTGCTGGGAAAACTGGTCAAAGAATGAAACTAGAACACTTTCTAACACCATACACAAGAATAAATTCAAAATGGATTAAAGATCTAAACAAAGACCAGAAACTATAAAACTCCTAGAGGAAAACATAGGCAAAACACTCTCTGACATAAATCACAGCAGCATCCTCTATGACCCACCTCCCAGAATATTGGAAATAAAGCAAAAATAAACAAATGGGACCTAATTAGACTGAAAAGCTTTTGCACAACAAAGAAAACTATAAGCAAGGTGAAAAGACAGCCTTCAGAATGGGAGAAAATAACAGAAAACAAAACAAGTGACTGAGAGTTAATCTAAAAAATATACAAGCAATTCCTGCAGCTCAATTCCAGAAAAATAAACAAGTCAATCAACTAATGGCCAAAGAACTAAACAGACATTTCTCCAAAGAAGACATGCAGATGGCTAACAAACACATGAAAAGATGCTCAACATCATTCATTATCAGAGAAATGCAAATCAAAACCACAGTGATGTACCATCTCACACAGGTCAGAAAGGCTGCTATCCAAAAATCTACAAGCAATAAATGCTGCAAAGGGTGTGGAGAAAAGGGAACCCTCTTAACACTGTTGGTGGGAATGCGAACTAGTACAGCCACTATGGAGAACAGTGTGGAGATTCCTTTAAAAGCTCGAAATATAATTGCCATATGACCCAGCAATCCCACGAGTGGGAATACACACTGAGGAAACCAGAATTGAAAGAGACACGTGTACCCCAATGTTCATCGCAGCACTGTTTATAATAGCCCGGACATGGAAGCAACCTAGATGTCCATCAGCAGATTAATGGATAAGAAAGTGTGGTACATATATATACACAATGGAATATTACTCAGTCATTAAAAAGAATGCATTTGAATCATTTCTAATGAGGTGGATGAAACTGGATCTTATTATACAGAGTGAAGTAAGACAGAAAGAAAAACATCAATACAGTATACTAACACATATATATGGAATTTAGAAAGATAGTAACGATAACCCTATATGTGAGACAGCAAAAGAGACACAGATGTCTAGAACAGTCTTTTGGACTCTGTGGGAAAGGTTGAGGGTGGGATGATTTGGAAGAATGGCATTGAAACATGTATATTATCATATGTGAAATGAATCACCAGTCCAGTTTTGATCCATGAGACAGGGTGCTAGGGCTGGGGCACTGGGATGACCCAGAGGGATGGGATGGGGAAGGAGGTGGGAGGGGGGTTCAGGATGGGGAACACATGTAAATCCATGGCAGATTCATGTCAATGTATGGCAAAACCACTACAATATTGTAAAGTAATTACTCTCCAATTAAAATAAATTTATATTTAAAAAATAAAACTGTTAAAGGTAGTAAACTGGAGAAAGCCTACAGATAAACTTGTTTTTTCCCCATCTCTGAGTGATCATTGTAAATTGTTCCTGATATGTAGTGTCTTGAAAGTAGTTTTTTCATATTTTTCTGATTTGTTTTTTTAATAACTATACATGAGTACTTGTTGAAAATTTACGCATAATTTCAAATTGCTAAAAATAACCAAAACATCTCTTACTTAAGAAAAGGTTAAATGAACTGGGATACATCCATAATATCCACCAATCAAATAGACTATTGATAGTCCCTGAAGAAGGCAATGGCACCCCACTCCAGTACTCTTGCCTGGAAAATCCCATGGACAGAGGAGCCTGGTAGGCTGCAGTCCATGGGGTCACTAAGAGTCGGACATGACTGAGCAACTTCACTTTCACTTTTCACGTTCATGCATTGGAGAAGGAAATGGCACCCCACTCTAGTTTTCTTGCCTGGAGAATCCCAGGGATGGGGGAGCCTGGTGGGCTGCTGTCTATGGGGTCGCACAGAGTTGGACACGACTGAAGCAACTTAGCAACAGCAACAACAAAATTGATAGTCCCATTCATACACATAAACCTCAAATGCATGATACTAAAAGCAAGAAGTCATATTTAAAGACTGCATGGTAGACATGATCTTACATATAGAAAATGCCAAAAAACTGCACCTAATAAAAGAAATTCAAGAAAATTGTAGGATAAAAATCAACTGACATTAATTAGTTTCAATTACATTTAGAAACAATGAACTATACAAAAGAAAAAAATCATTTACAATGGCATCAGAAAGAATAAATTCTTAGGAATAAATTTAACCAAGAAAGTGAACAATTTATACACTGAAAAATATGACATAAGTGAAAGAAATTGCAGGTGCAAATAAATGAAAAGTTACCCCATGTTCATAAATTGGAAGAAAAAATATTGTTAAAATGGACATGGCAGACAAATCAAATCACAGATTCAATACAATCCCTATCAAAATCTAAATGGCTTTTTGTTTGAAATTATTTAACTGAAGTATAATTGATACCAATGCAATATTTACTAGGAATACAAAAATAATCATAAAATTCATAAAAGCCTGGGCTTCCCTGCTGGCTAAGTGGTAAAGAATCCACCTACCAATGCAGAAGACATGGTTCCATCCCTGAGCCTGGAGGATCCAACATGCCATGGAGCAACCAAGCCCATGTGCCACAGTATTGAGCCTGTGCTTTTGAGCCTGGGAGCTGCAAATACTGAGCTCATGTGCCACAGCTACCGAAGCTTGTATGCCCTAGAGCCTATATCTTGCAACAAGAGATGTGACTGCAATGAGAAGCCAGCACTTCAACTAGAGAGTATCCCCAACTCAACACAAAAGAAAAACCCATGCATCAATGAAGACCAAGTACAGCAAAATTAAATAAGTAAATAAAATTATACTAAAAAGAGAACAGAGATGCTAGACTTGTTCAGTTTCATCAAATGATTGCTAAATCTTAAAAAAAAAAAAAATTCATAAGACCCCATTCAGGAGAAAGCAGAGTGAAGCTAGAGACATCACACTTCCTGATCCCAAAATACATTCCAAAACTTTACTAGTAAAAACAGTAAGGGGCTGACACAAAAACATACACATAAATCAATGGACAGAATAGAAAGCTCAGAAATAAACCCATCCATATATAGCTAACTTATTTTAAAATATGGGTCCAAGTATAGAGTATAGCGAAAGGAAATTCTTTTCAATGTGTTGGGAAAAGTGAACATATGCAGAAGAACAAAATCAGAAACTGTGATTTATCTACATACCCATATTATTTGAAGCACTATTCAAAAAGCAAGATCAAAAACAACCTAAGTAGATGGACAAAGAAATAGAATATAATAAACAATGCAGAGACATTACTTTGCCAACAAAGGTCCATCTAGTCAAGGTTATGGTTTTCCAGTAGTCATGTATGGATGTGAGAGTTGGACCATACAGAAAGCTGAGCATCAAAGAATAGATGCTTTTGAACCGTGGTGCTGGAGAAAACTCTTGAGAGTCCCTTGTACTGCAAGGAGATCCAACCAGTGAATCTTAAAGGAAATGAGTCCTGAATATTCATTGGAAGGATTGATGTTGAAGTGGAAATTCCAATACTTTGGTCACCTTATCTGAAGAACTGGTTCATTTGAAAAGACCCTGATGTTGGGGAAGATTGAAGGCAGGAGGAGAAGAAGATGACTGAGGGTGAGATGGTTGAATGGAATCACCAACTCAATGGACATGAATTTGAGTAAACTCTGGGATTTGGTGATTAACAGGGAAGCCTGATATGCTACAGTCTATGGAGTTGCAAAGAGTCAGATATGACTGACTGACTGATCTGACTGACTGAAGCAATGGAATATTACTGACTCATGAAAAAGAAAGAAATTTGGTCTTTGGAGGTATGTGTGAATCTGGAGGACATAAGAAAAATAAACCAGATACAGAAAGACAAATACTGTATTATCTTACATGTGTAATCTAAAAAAGTCAAATAATGGAAGCAGAAAGTATGCCAGGGCTGAAGAGTGGTGTAAATAGGAAGATGTTTCTAAAAGGTTATAAAATTGCAGCTACAAGATGAATAAGACCTGGGATTAATATATAGCATATTGGCTATAGTTAATAGTATAATAATGTATACTTGTGGCTTCCCAAGTAGCACAGAGGTAAAGGAATCTGCATGAGACCCGAGACATCAGTTGGGTCCTTAGGTCAGGAAGATCTCCTGGAGTAGAAAGTGGCAACCCACTCCAGTATTCTTGCCTGGAACATCTTATCGATGGAGGATCCTGATGGGCTACAGTCTATAGCGTTGCAAAGAGTTGCATATGACTGAGCAATTGAAGACAGTATACACTTAAAATTCACTGAGAGTAGGTTTTATGGGGTCTTACCAAAAGAAAAACAAATATGGTGATTATGTGAGATGATAGTTGTGTTAAGTAAGGTTTATTGTGGTCATTTCACAATGTATATCAAATCATCAATTGTACATATTCTATATAATATTTTAATTTATCAATTATACCTCAATAAAGCATGGAGGAAAATTAAAAAATACATAATATGTGATTCTATTTATATAAAATTCTGAATGAGATAAAAATATAGATACAGAGATGGATTATTGTCTATCAGAACCTAGAAGTGAAGGAAGAATGTGACTCCAAAGGTGGATGAGGAAACATTTACTATGATAAAACGTTCTGGTTATTAATTATGGTGATTACACAACTGTACATATTTTGTCACTTGCACAATATAGACTGAAAAGAATGAATGATGTATTGGAAAGATTATGCATATTATATAAAATGGAAAACAAAACATTTCCTGCACGGAAGCAACAAACACTTGAAAAACACAACTAATTAAAGAAAATTACTAGATTTATATGAATACAAAAACAAGTTAAGTGGGAAGACCTATACAGTTTCTGGATAAGACCTCTCAATTCTCTAAAGACACAAAAACCTTCTGAAGCAAGTCTTATGTAAAACATCAACTACAAATATGTTTTCCCAAACTAGGTTATTTAAATTTATTTTTAAACTTTAAATAAGCAAATATAAACAGAAGTCTGATATGGAATGGTAATGAAGGTGTCCTATGTTTATCAGGCATCAGAGTGTATTTTAAATTGAATGCCATTACACTTCATGTTAAATGGCACATGGATCAAGATATCAAAGGACAATAATAGAGGAGTGAATTGGATCCAAACATGTGCTATATGTAGGAATACAGAGTTGGAAAATCAAACCATTGGGGAAAAATAATCATGCATCCATAAAAATAACAATCTATGAAAGTAACTAAAATTTAGTCCCCAACTAAATTCTGACATAAAAATAATGTGTAAAGGGTTTTAAAATTTAAATGTAAAATATAAAACAACAAAACAATGTAAAAATTAGGTTGAAAAATGTGGAACAACATTTTAGTGACATTGAATTAGGAAAATTCTAAGCAAGACATAAAATTGAAAGGAAATACTGATAGATTTAATTAGACAAATGTAAAAATATTTTTATATGGCCAAAAACATCCTGCACAGCATAAATACATCAAAAACAAATCAAAAACTGAAATACTAATATTAACAATTCCACATACATGGTGAATGGGATAATTTCCATCACTTCAGATCAGTTCAGTTGCTCAATTGTGTCTGACTCTGCGACCCCATTGACTGCAGCACACCAGGCCTCCCATCTCCCAAGCTCCATCACCAACTCACGGAGCTTGCTCAAACTCATGTCCATTGAGGCAGTGATGTCATCCGCCATTTAATCCTCCATCATCCCCTTCTCCTTCTGCCTTCAATCTTTCCCAGCATCAGGGTCTTTTCAAATGAGTCAGTTATTTGCATCAGGTGGCCGAAGTATTGGAGTTTCAGCTTCAGCATCAGTCCTTCTAATGAATATTCAGGACTGATTTCCTTTAGGATGGACTGGTTGGATGTCCTTGCAGTCCAAGGGACTCTCAAGAGTCTTCTCCAACAGCACAGTTCAAAAGCATCAATTCTTTGGCACTCAGCTTTCTTTATAGTCCAACTCTCACATCCATACATGATGACTGGAAAAACCATAGCTTTGACTAGACGGACCTTTGTTGGCAAAGTAATGTCTCTGCTTTTTAATATGCCATCTAGGTTGGTCATAGCTTTCCTTCCAAGGAACAAGCGTTTTTTAATTTCATGGCTGCAGTCACCATCTTCAGTGATTTTGGAGCCCTAGAAAATATAGCATCTCACTGTTTCCACTGTTTGCCCGTTTATTTGCCATGAAGTGATGGGACCAGATGCCATGATCTTAGATTTTTGAATGTTGAGTTTTAAGCCAACTTTTTCACTCTTCTCTTTCACTTT
Source organism: Bos taurus (assembly GCF_002263795.3). Taxonomy (NCBI): domain Eukaryota; kingdom Metazoa; phylum Chordata; class Mammalia; order Artiodactyla; family Bovidae; genus Bos; species Bos taurus. The sequence goes on along the minus strand of NC_037342.1, from coordinate 84,345,299 downwards.
CATTAAGAGGCTCTTTTGTTCTTCTTCACTTTCTGCCATAAGGGTGGTGTTATCTATGTATCTGAGCTTATTGATATTTCTTCTGGCAATCTTGATTCCAGTTTGTTCTTCATCCAGCCTGGCATTTTGCATGATTTTCTCTTCATATAATTTAAATAAGTAGAGTGACAATATACACCCCTGATGCACTCCTTTCATGATTTGGAACCAGTCTATTGTTGCTAATTTCCTTAGTGTATAATTAAATCATTAAGATCAATTTGGAAAATATCAGTAATGGAAATAAAATGAGATATTCATTCATAAGCAGTACAAGAAAATGCATAAAAACCACTTTAAACACGTGAATAGATGTCCAAATTCAGTTACATATATTTTTATAATTAAAGTATGTAAATGAAATGCAATTTTTTATCTGATTTTCAAATACCACAAATGTTTTTCAAGCAGTGATTTTTAAGAGTGTGATCAAACAATTTTTCAGAATTAGAGGAGTAATGAGTGTGATAAAATTTCATGGATAGCATTTTAGCAATAACTACCAACATAATTGATGGCGCTAGTGGTAAAGAACCTGCCTGCCAATGCTGGAGGCATAAGAGACATGGGTTCCACCCCTGGGTCAGGAAGATCCCCTGGGAAAGCGAGTGGCCACCCACTCCTCTGTTCTTGCTTGTCTTATTCTTCCAGTCCCATGCATAGAGGAGCCTGGTGGACTATAGTCCTTAGAGTATCAGAGAGTCAGACATGACTGAGCCAGCAGCCTGCACGCACAAACATAAACATTGTAGACAGATATACCAATTAAATCAACAAGCCCACTTGTACAATTCATACTTACAAAATATCAGAAAGCCTGTATTGAAAAACCTGAAGAGGACTTAATACCTAAATTTTAGTGTATCTTTATAAAGAAGTTGGGCTTCCCTGGTTCCTCAGCTGGTAAAGAATTTACCTGCAATGTGGGAGACCTGGGTTTGATCCTTGTGTTGGGAAAATCCCCTGGAGAAGGGAATGTCTACCCGCTCCAGTATTCTGGCTTAGAGAATTCCATGGACTCTATAGTCCAGAGGGTCACAAAAAGTCGGACACGATCCAGTATAAAGAAGTTAAGCAGGATCGTGAAACTAGAATAACTTACATCTATATAGACTGGCATGTCTATATTGAATATCTTCCAGAGGCTGAGAAGATAAGTACAAAATTTATACAGAGCTAAGTGAACACATTCATATATGAAAATATGCATGTATTTGCAAAATTATTATTTGAAGGATCTTAGAAACCATGTACAGTGACTGAAACTGGGGAAACTGAGAGTTATTGGGTGTGAAGTTTGCAAGAGGTGTATCCTACGCTATTACAATTTGCTTGGCTTCTATTTTTTTTTTCTAATTTTATTTTATTTTTAAACTTTACATAATTGTATTAGTTTTGCCAAATATCAAAATGAATCCGCCACAGGTATACATGTGTTCCCCATCCCGAACCCTCCTCCCTCCTCCCTCCCCATACCATCCCTCTATTTTTAAAACTTCTTAAAATACTCATCATATTTAAATTATTTAAAAATTAAATTATCATATTTAGTTATATGTGTAAAGAAAATGACATTGAATAGATGATGATCTATACAGAATTAAATTTTTAGCAAGTACAATAAAGATAATATACAAAATTCTGATGTGAAAAAAACTAACAATGAGAAAGTAATAAAAGCAAAATTGGATATAAATTTAAAAATAGTGTAACCACATAACATTTTAATTAACTCATTTGCTACATAATTTTCATTGTTCTCTATTGTAAATGGAAACACCTTTCTATTTTAAATGTCCCACCTATTTAGACACAGTGGTACACAAGATGTTATACAGTTTACATATGAGCAAAGAAATTGTCAGTGAAAGGATGAATGTGTAGTTCATTCCTTATTTATAATTAACTTAATTCCTTGAGAGAGGAGGAAAAATTTAATCAGATTTACAAAGACTTTTACTTTCTGGAAAATTGGCCCTCTTGCTAAGTTACTGAAGTCATTATGGGTAATGAACTAATTTGATTTGATCTACTATTTTTCTCCAGAGTTTCTTCATAGCATTAATCATCTCAGAATTTCTTAGACTGTAGATTAATGGGTTCAGCATGGGGGTTATGACTGTATAAAACACATTCAACAATTTGTCAATGAGGAAGGTTGTCACTGGTCTTAAATATATGAAAATACAAAGGGAATAAAGAAGACAACCACAGTGATGTGGGAACCACAGGTCTGGGGGACTTTCTGCCTCCCTTCCTGACTCAGGTTCTTCAGAGAGTGCAGGATGACTCCATAGAGGACAAGTAAGAGCAGAAAGATGATAAAGCAGATCAGACCTCCATTGGCCAGCACTACAATGTTGATGACATAGGTGTCAGTACAGATGAGTTTCAATAAGGGGTACATGTCACATGTAAAGTGATCAATGACATTGGGGCCACAGAATGGGACATAAACAGTGCTAAGTTGAATTACTGAGTGCAGAAAGCCTCCAACCCAGGACACCACCAGCATCACAACACACACCTTCTTCCTCATGATCACCAAATAATGCAAGGGCTTGCAGATGGCCACATAGCGGTCACAGGCCATGACCAGCAGAAATGATCTATAAACATCTGAGTCATACAAGATTCAAAGGCTGTGATATTTTCCCCAAAGAGTAAGTCTGAAATCAGTCTGGGGGTTATAGAAGAGGCATCCATAAATGATAAGCTGGCAAGAAAAAAATACAGCAGTGAGTTCAGGGACTTACTGACAGTTATAGTCACAATAATGAGCAGGTTGCCCACCACTGTCAAAATGTAGAAAACCAAGAACATAACAAAAAGGATTTTCTGCTCCTTTGGATTATGTGTGAGGCCCAGGAGGACAAAGTAAGTTACATTATTTCTTGGTTCCATCTATTCTGGACAGGAGTTGACCTCACATATTAGAAGCAGTTTACCTACAAAACAAAGGGGAAAAGTTTTAAATGTACTAAAATCCTATCTTCTGTTTATCCTTTCAATTAGAAAATATGCATACAGAATCTGCTTGTGCCCAGTGGGTCATAGACATTGTGATGTCCAGCTGAATCACTCATAGTTCCTTAGATTCAATGATATGACACAAAATGAGGAATCAGAAAGTTGCAGACATACATAATAGGCGCCAAGATACAGATACTCTCAAAATGCTAAATATCACAGAGGACAAATATATCAATCAGACTAGAATCAGAGAAATCTTCCCAGAAGTGACTTAGCTGAGTTTTAAAGGTAAAGTTAAATAACAAAAAAAGATGGGGAAGGAATTCCAGGAAAAGTATATCATTTATAAAGTCACAAAAGTATAACACTAGAGACCCACTTAAGTTAACATATTCCTTGTGAATAGATCAAACTATGAATATAAAGTGACTGCCCAGAATTTTCTCAAAACTTCCTGAGACTTCTTTCTTAGAGTTTGTAGTGATATTCCTTCTAAACAATGAATACTGAGGCAGTCCAAATTTGTGTCTCCAGCCCCTATCTCTAGCCTCATTTTAAAATAAGCAGCACTTCCAATTTTGAATATTTACAGTTAGACATCAATTTAGTACATATAATGCAAAATTTTCTACAATATAAAAGATGTCCCCCATCTTGCTAAAAGGCATCACTATTCAATGTAACTGTTCAGACAAAGCTTTGCACAGTGTTATCATTCTCTTTTTGCTTTCATATTATTTACTGATAACTGTATGAAATATAGTTGACTATACTTTCCAAATATGTCACTAATGTGATCATTCCCTTCCCCTCATTTTTCCTGGTCCAGAGCAGTAACCTCCTGCTACTTTTCTCCATTTGAGGAGGGGGGGAGTGGAGAGGGTTGTACACCAATTTGTTCTCTTGAAGCAACTCAAATTACATTCTTATATCTTGTTCCAGTTATATCACTCACCTGCTCAAAATTCTTATTCTATCAAATGTAATAGATAACAATTAATATTTACAGTAACAAACCCATAATCACATTTTCCCAGTTGATGAAGCTAAGGCTAAGAATACTCCTTTAATTTTCCTAAGGGTACACATTTCTACGTGATAAAACAAGAATTGGAAACTAAGTTTGATACCTTTCAAAACAGCTTAAATTCTTGCATAAAAAAGTCCATAATTGTGAACCATGTTTCCCAACATTTACTGTTAGTCTTACCTTGTTGGAACGTATTCAAAACCAGAAGGAAAAGTTTTTAAATCATTCCTAAAGATCTTGACCTTTTTCTTTAATCCAATATGACAAAAGAGGGCAAAAGGTTGCAATATTACCTGAGGATATGCTTGATTTCATTCAGCTGTCTGTTCATTTCTTCCATGGATTCTCCCATTTATTCAGAAGAATGTTTTATTTGCACTTTAGATTGTTTAAAAGAAATTCCATGGTACCCAAAAAATAAAAGTTTACCATGTTAAGATAATTTGTCAGAAAACTATGCAAATTCTAGGTTTATATAGGAAGAACAACAAGGTATTTCCAGGAAAATTTGTTTCTAGTAAATTTTTTCATAACTTCAAGATAGAAAAAAATCCGTGAATTGCTTAACACTTCTCATTTTGTCACATTGGTACAGCCAAACTAGTTGACTTAAGATTTTGAGAAAAATTCTTCTGCTGTCCTTTACATATTTTAGTGCAATATTTTAAGCCTAACAAATGACCTCCTGAAACTTTTACATCAGTTCCTAAAAGAACATCATCTATTTTCCCAAAAGAGACAAAGATCACTTTTATCCCTTCTAACCATACTTAACATTATGTCTTAGAAGTGGAATGTATCCGATATTGATTATTTCTTAATTAAATTCACTGGGACTTTCCATTAAATTTAAAAAATACATCTGTATGTAAAGATGTGTGCTGTGCAGTTGTATCTGTCTTCTTTGTGACCCAATGGACTCCTCTGTCCATGGGGGTTCTCTGGCAAGAATACTGGAGTGGGTTGGCATGCCCTCCTCCAGGGGATCTTTCCACATCAGGGATTGACACCAGGTCTCCCACATTGCAAACAGATTCTTTGCTATCTGAGCCACCAGAGAAGACCCTATGCAAAGATACTACCAATAAAAGACAGATATTTAGGGTGGAGTAGCAAAGGTGGTATAATAGAAAGACCCTGGGTTCATGTCCTCCCCTGGGAACATTGAAATTCCGACTATTTACAGAGTGACCATTTTTGAGAACGACTTGATGAGTGGCAGAAAATTTCCACTATTAATTAAGATATAAAAGGGCCATTGCAGGTTAGGTAGGAGTGACAAATATAGTGTATAGGCAACTCCCATAACTTGGGTAGGAAGTACAAAAATGAGAGGATAATCCAGTTGAAGAGGCTCCCCAAAGGAGCAAAGTGGTCTGAGCCCCATATTAAGCAACTCATACTGGAGGTCCTGCACTACAAAGATGAGCCCCAAAAACATTTGACATTGAAAGCCAGTGGGGTTAACTTTGGTGAGAACCAGAGGTCTTGAGAAATAAAGACTCCAGATTTAAAGGTCACACACAGACAAGACCTCTTTCAGAAATAGCTATTTGAATGGAGACTGAGTCAGATGTACTTGAAGACCTTCCCAGAGGGGTAAAAGGAAGTTGGGATTCATACTGGGGATATAGATGTTGGCAGCACCAGTTTGGGGGAGATAGCCCATAAAAAGATCACTGTTAATGGTAAACACCATACAGAAACCCTCCCTCTGTCTTCTTAGCGGTGGGGGCCAGGCCCAGCCAGCAGTCAGACAAAACAAACCCTTAGCAGGCTCCAGACCAAGCAGCTAGCTGGGCAAGAAAATAGCCATGTACCAACAGGCTAGCTATCATAGAACTCCTTGAACCCCTAGCTGAGATGAGACCCAAGAACATACACCAGTTAGCCAGCACCAGGACCATCCTCATCCACCAGGGCACCAACCTGGGATAATATGGGCTCCTCTCTGTCCATCTGTTGACCAAAACCAGATGAGAACCCCTAGGCCCAGATATATTGTCTAGGACACTGCTCCACTTACCATTGGATTTGTAACAGGCGCAGAAGGCAATGTGTCATGTCCATGAATGTAGGGTATATTCATGATGAAGAAAGATTCTGCATATTGATAAACGATTGTGATTATACAACTGTATGTACTTTGCCAAAATATCCAAGATATAACTAAAATGATGAATGATGTACTGTAAAATCACGTACTATGTAAAGATGAGTTTGGGTAAACTCCGGGACTTGGTGGTAGACAGGGAGGCCTGGCATGCTGTGATTCATGGGGTTGCAAACAGTTGGACAAAACTGAGTGACTGAACTGAGCTGAACTGAAAGATGAAAAATAAAAATATTTCCAACATTGAAATAACAGACACTTTAGTTCAGTTCAGTCGCTCAGTCGTGTCTGACTCTTTGTGACCCCATGAATCGCAGCACGCCAGGCCTCCCTGTCCATCACCAACTTCTAGAGTTCATTCAAACTCACATCCATCGAGTCGGTGATGCCATCCAGCCATCTCATCCTCTGTCGTCCCCTATTCCTCCTGCCCCCAATCCCTCCCAGCATCAGAGTCTTTTCCAATGAGTCAACTCTTCACATGAGGTGGCCAAAGTACTGGAGTTTCAGCTTTAGCATCATTCCTTCAAAAGAAATCCCAGGGCTGATCTCCTTCAGAATGGACTGGCTGGATCTCCTTGCAGTCCAAGGGACTCTCAAGAGTCTTCTCCAACACCACAGTTCAAAAGCATCAATTCCTCAGTGCTCAGCTTTCTTCACAGTCCAACTCTCACATTCATACACGACCACTGGAAAAACCATAGCCTTGACTAAATTGACCTTTGTTGGCAAAGTAATGTCTCTGCTTTTCAATATGCTATCTAGGTTGGTCATAACTTTTCTTCCAAGGAGTAAGCTTAGAATATGTAATTAAGGTCAATACTATTTATAATATCATCTAAAAATAAAAATGACTACATTTACAGTGAAACAAACTAGATTTATATGAACATCAAAGGAGACTTAAGTGAAAAGACAGATCCACTATGTAAGAATTCTCATTTTTTTATGTAAGATATTCTCAATATGTAAGAATATCTCAAGACAAAAATATTTTGTAAAGCAATTCTCATAGAAAACACTAACTAAATTTAGTTTTCCTTAGATTAGCTTATTGAAATTCAATTTTAAAATATAAACAAGCAAGAGTAGACATAGTTTTGTTAAAGAATAGTAATGGAGAAGTCTTAACCTAATTCAGTATCAAAGTATATTTTAAATCAAATACAATTACATCATGTTAAATATCACATGAATAGAGATTCATGGATAATAATAGTAATTTGAATTGGATCCAAACACATACTCTATTTTAGACTATAAAGTTGGGATATCAAAGACATTGGGAAAATAATTATGCATTGATAAAAATAGCCATCAACAAAATAATTAAAACTTGGTCACTATTTAACTCCTTATGTAAAATTAATGCATAGATGGTTCAAAAATTGAAATGAAAAACATAAAACAAGAAGACTTCACAAATTGTATTGAGAACTGTGGGAAAATATTTTGGTAAAATTGAAATAGGAAAATTATTTCTAAACAAGGCATAAAATCCAAAGAAAATATTGATAGATTTGACTATGCAAATGTGAACATATTTCTAGAGGACCAAAATATTCTGCACAGTATAAATACATCAAGAATAATCACAAGATAGAAATGCAATAATTAAAATACATGGTAAAAGGTATAATTTCTTTAATATATAATTAAATTGTAAAAATCAGTATGAAAATATCAGCAATTAAATAAAATATATAATATTCATTAATAAGCAATTGATGAAAAAAGAAATAACTTTAAACAGTTAAAGAGATGCCAAAATTCAATTATATTTACATATTTATGATTAAAGTATACAAGTGAACCATAACTCCTTTAATCAGATGTGTGTGTTTGCATGTGTGCTTAGTCATGTCCTACTCTTTGCAACCCCATGTGTTGCAGTCTGCCAGGCTCCTCTGTTCATGGTATTTTTCCAGGCAAGAGTACTGGAGTGGGTTGCCATTTCCTTCTCCAGGGGATCTTCCCAGCCCAAGAATCAAACCCATGTCTCCTGCATCTCCTGCTTTGAAAGGCAGATCCTTTATCACTGAGCCACTTGGAAAGCCAATCAGATGTCAGATACACCCGTTTATCAAGCCTTGGTTGTTCAGAATGTGGTAAAATGTATTTTCCAGAATTAGGGGAGTGGTGGGTTTGGTATAAGCACGTGAATGACATTTTGGCAATAACTATGAGCATCAGCATTTTGAATAAATATGCCAAATGAACTAACAATTCCACTTCTAGGATTCGTACTTACAAAATCTCAAAAAGATTTCATTGTAGAGTCATACATCATAGAAAAAGATGGGAAAAACCTAAAGATGACTGGATACCTAGATTTTAGTGTTTTTTTATGAAGAATTTAAGCAGTACAATGAAAGTAAAATGAGTTAACTCTACATTGTCTGTTATGTAAAGATCTTCTGGAGGCTCAGAAGTAAAATAGAAAATTTATACACAGAGACATGAACACACACATATATGAAATCATGTTTCCATTTGTAGTATTATTTGTTGAAGAATCTCAGGAGTGACTAGAGTAGTATAGTGACTAGATCTGAAAGGAATGGAAGACTCTGGTGTGGCAAGTATAGGATTTCATTTTGCACTATTCCATTTGCATGAATTCTAAAGTTTCTTATTATACATCATACTTTAAATTTTTATTTTAAAACTTAAAATATGACATTAAAATTTCATCAGTAAAGCAAATGAAACTGAATACAGAGAACAGCCTACATATAAATATTTTAATCAGAATAATAAGAAAAGATACAAGATTCTGATATAAAATCAAACTAAGAATATGAAAGTAAATACAAAAATTACTTAAAAATTAGTGCAATTCTATAAAATTTTATTATCTAATTAATTACAAGTTCTTTACTGACTACTTAATATGATTTTCTAGGTCCAGTGATAAGCCATCCATCATATAGTTTACATTTGAGTAGGGAAACTGTCACAGAGAGCATGAACATATAGTTCATTCTTTAATTATAATTAACTTAATTGTTTGAGAAAAAAAGAAAATTTACATCAGATTCATGAAGACTTACATTCTAAGGACTGGCTGTAATGTTAATTTTTCATGATGAATAATGCATTTATTTAATACTTGATCTACCTTTTTTTCTCCAGAGCGTCTTCATATCATTTGTGATCTCAGAATTTCTTAGACTGTAGATTAATGGATTCAAAATAGGGGTTATGATTTTATAAAACACACTTAGTAATTTGTCAATAGAGAAGGTGGTAAAGGGTCTTGCATATATGAAAATACAGGGAACAAAAAAGCAGACAACCACTGTGACGAGGGAACCACATGTCTAGAGGGCTTTCCTCCTCCATTCCTGACTCAGGTTCTTCAGAGTGGGCAAGATGACTCCATTGGAGACAAGTAAGAGCAGAAACACAATAAAGCAAATCAGTCCTCCATTGGCCACAGCTAAGTAGCCAATGACGTAGGTGTCAGTACAGGTGAGTTTCAATAAGGGGTACATGTCACACCTAAAGTGATCAATGACATTGGGGCCACAGAATGGGAGCCTGTAAATAGTGCTAAGTTGAATTACTGAGTGCACAAAACCTCCTGTGCAGGACAGCACCAGCAGAACAACACACACCCTCTGTCTCATGGACACCAAATAATGCAAGGGCTTACAGATGGCCACAAAGAGGTCATAGGCCATTGCTAAAAGAAGAAAGACCTCTCACCCACCAAAAATGTGCTGTATAAACAGCTGAATCATGCAGTATTCAAAGGATATGATATTTTCCACAAAGAACAAGTCTGATATCAACCTGGTTGTAATACAAGAGGAATAAGTGACATCCATAAATGATAAGCAACCAAGAAAAAAAAATGCATTGGTGAGTTCAGGGTATTACTGAAAGTTACAGTCACAGTAATGATCAGGTTGCCCATCACTGTCAAAATGTAGAAGAGCAAGAACATAATAAAAAGGACTTTCTGCTCCTTTGGATTCTGTGTGAGGCCCAGGAGGACAAAGCAAGTTACATTGTTCCTTGTTTCCATCTACTCTGGACAGGAGTTGAGTTCACATATTATGAAGCAGTTTACCTAGAAAACAAGTGGGAAAGCTTTTAAAACAGACTTAAATTTTGCTTTCTATTTATACATTCAAATGAAAGAGGTGTATGGAATATCTATTTGTGTACAGTAGGTCATAGACAACATTGTAATACCCTGGTTGATTAAGTTCCCTACACTCAATGATAAGTATCAGAAAATTCCAGATCAGTTTCTTAAGTGCTATAAGAATACTGACACAGTGCTAAGTATCACAGTGTAAGAATATCACAATTAAACCGGAATCAGAGAATTCTTACCAGGAATAGCAGTGCCTTATTGAGTTTTAAAGGGAAAGCTAAAGGACAGGAAAAGATTGGAAGATAATTGTATGTAAATTTCTAAAATACCATTCATAAAGTCAATATGGATAATACTTGAGACTAGTTAAACTGATATGCATATTCCCTGTGAGTAGATGAGTCTATGAAGAGAGGGTCACTGTCCTGGATTGCGTTAGAATTTACTGAGAAGTCTTTCTGTGTGTCTGTACTTCGATGTCTCCATTTCCTGCCCTATAAATGCTGATGTTATCCAATGTTGTGTCTCCAGCCTCTACCTCCACCCTTTAGTTGACACATGTATGAGCAATATCTCCAACTTTGGATATCTATTTAGTATATATAACAAAACTTTTTGAAGGTTTTCCTCATTTTTGGTACCTCCTTCAAAATATCTCACAGTGCTCATCACTCCACTTTTGCATTCATATTAAAACTTTCTTCCTTTAACAAATCCTGTTGTCTCTACTTTCATATCATTTCACAAATTTGATCATTTCCTATCTCCCCATTTCCTTTCTAGCCCACAGCACTAGCTTTCTGCCATGTCTTTCCACTTTTATTCTGCCCTCCCACAACTTGATTTCCTGAAACAGCTCAAATTACTCTTTACATCTTGTTCTGATTATATCACTCCACTGCTCAAAATAGTTTTAGTAGATTCCAATCATGCTTTTATAATTTAATATATCATAATTAGTATTTATAATAACAGTACTGTAATTACTTATTACCTTTCCATAACTGATGAAAATAAGGTTCATAATATCTCATTAATTTTCTCAAGGGCACACATTTTTAAGTGATAAAACTAGAATCGAAACCTAAGTTTGATATATTTCAAAATGGTTTAGTTTCTTACATTGTAAAAAAAGTCACACAATGGTGAACCTGGTTCCCACTGTTCACTACTACTCTTACCTTGTGAAAGCTTTTTCATAATCTGAAGAAAGACTTTTTAAGTTACTCATAAAATCCTGGAATTCTTGTATCCAGTATGACAACATAGATTGAAAGCCTGCATTATTACATGAAGAAACATTTTCTTTTTATTCATCCAGTCATGTATTCCATGGAGTTTTCAGATTATTTGAAATGCTATTTTTATCTGCATTAGAAATAGTTTAAAAGAAATTCCACAGTGCCCACAAAATAACAAAAATTTACCATATTAAGGAAATTGATCCAAAAGATAAGCAAACCCTAGCTTTACATAGAAAGATAGAAGCTAGCCATTTCCAAGGAAATTTGTCTTAAGTAACTACTTTTCGTATTAACTTCAAAAAAAAATTTTTTTTAAATACCACTTAATTCTTTAGCCCCATCTGATTCTACCATGTTAGTGGAGCCAGACTAGTTGACTTGCAATTTTGAGAGACTTCCTTGTGTTGCTGCTGCTGTTGTTGTTTTTACATATTGCTTAAAGTCTAGGATCTTCCTGAGAAATTTGTATCAGTTCTTCAAAGACTATTGACTTTTTTTCCTCAATACGATCAAAGAACACTGGACTTTTTATCCCTTCTAGCCACATTTATCATTGTCTTAAACTAGGAATGTGTCCAAGACTGATTCTTAATTAAATTCACTGGGATTTTCCACTAAATTTTATAAATGCATCTATATGTAAAGATACTATTGGACTACATCACATAATTAATTAGGGTCAGAAACATGAAATATGGAAAGAAAAATAAAAGTTTGAGAACCATATTAAGATTATTGCCAGTCAACAACAAAATATCGACCCAACCATTTTGTTTCAGTGAAGATTAATTCATCATGTATTTCCCTTCTTGCTATAGAAAAAATTTTCTCTCTTTTTATTGAGAGTTCAATATATACTGCCTCGATGTTTGATCAAGTATATAAAAATTTTATCACTGAATCAGGTATAATAACTAATTTTATCCCATTATTAGCTTTCTTTTAATGTAGAATGCTGCTGCTGCTGCTGCTAAGTCACTTTAGTCATGTCAGACCCTGTGCGACCCCATAGACAGCAGCCCACCAGGCTCCCCCGTCCCTGGGATTCTCCAGGCAAGAACACTGGAGTGGGGTGCCATTTCCTTCTCTAATGCATGAAAGTGAAAAGTGAAAGTGAAGTCACTCAGTCGTGTCTGACTCTTAGCGACCTCATGGACTGCAGCTTACCAGGCTCCTCCATCCATGGCATTTTCCAGGCAAGAGTACTGGAGTGGGGTGCCATTGCCTTCTCCAATAATGTAGAACACCTACATTTTAAACAAACTATGCTATGGGTAAAGACACAGCAATTAATAAAACAGGAGAAAATAGCATGTAAAATTTCCTTCCTGCATGGATCTTAAATTCTTTTTTTTTTTTTTTTTTTAGTTCAAATTATTATTTTTTTGTCCTTTCCTTATTTATTTATTTTTTTTTTAGCTTTACAATATTGTATTGGTTTTTCCGTATATCAACATGAATCCGCCACAGGCATACACATGTTCCCCATCCTGAACTCTCCTCCCTCCCCATACCATCCCTCTGGGCCGTCCCAGTGTACCAGCCCCAAGATGTAGTAGGACAATATAGGAGACACTTTAATAAAGAAGTTCTAGTCTTATTTAGTGCATATAAGACAAGAAATAGAGTACTGCAACAGAAACAAGAGGGAGGATTCTACTGTGGGTAATGTAATCAGCAAAGACCTTTCCTAAAAGGTCATGTTGAAGCTGAGATTGAAAAGATAGGGATTGGCTGCCATCAGAAGCATTGTTAAAGACAGCAAAATTAACTAAAATTATCAAACTTCAGAGATGACCTGGTCTGTAAGTAGAAAAATGTAAAAATTTAACGAGAATTTTTATTTCAGTGCCATGTTACAAAAGAAGGGGTTTTCCCTGTGGTTCAATGGGAAAAGATTCTGTCTGCAACACAAGAGACACAGGAGACATGGGTTCATTCCCTGGGTCAGGAAGATCCCCTGGAGAAGGAAATGAAACCCTCTCCAATATTTCTTGCCTGAAAAATCCCCTGGATAGAGGAACCAGGTGGGCTACCATCCAAAGGGTCAAAAAGAATTGGACAGGACTGAGCAACTAAGCACATGTTACAAAGTAGTGGTGAGAATGTTGCACTCACGTCTAGATCCAGATTTTAAAGACAAAGTTTTTAATCATTTAATGTTAATTGTGATCTGAGCTGTGGGTATGTCATCAGTTCAGTTCAGTTCAGTCAGTCATGTCGACTCCTTGTGACCCCATGAATTACAGCATGCCAGGCCTCCCTGTCCATCACCAACTCTTGGGGTACACTCAAACTCATGCCCATCGAGTCAGTGATGCCATCCAGCCATCTCACCCTCTGTTGTCCCCTGCTCATCCTGCCCTCAATCCCTCCCAGCCTCAGGGTATTTTCCAATGAGTCAACACTTCACATGAGGTGGCCAAAGTATTGGACTTTCAGCTTCAGCATCAGTCCTTCAAATGAATACCCAGGACTGATCTCTTTTAGGATGAACTGGTTGGATGTCCTTGCAGTCCAAGGGACTCTCAAGAGTCTTCTCCAACACCACATTTCAAAAGCATCAATTCTTTGGTGCTCAGCTTTCTTCACAGTCTAACTCTCACATCCATACATGATGACTGGAAAAAACCATAGTCTTGACTAGACAGACCTTTGTTGGCAAAATAATATCTCTGCTTTTCAATATGCTATCTAGGTTGGTCATAACTTTCCTTCCAAGGAGTATGTAGCTTTTAATTTCATGGCTACAATCACCATCTGCAGTGATTCTGGAGCCCCAAAAAATAGTCTCACACTCTTTCCACTATATCCCCATGTATTTTACATGAATTGATGGGACCAGATGCCATTATCTTAGTTTTCTGAATGTTGAGCTTTAAGCCAACTTTTTCATTCTCCTCTTTCACTTTCATAAAGAGGCTTTTTAGTTCCTCTTCACTTTCTGCAATAAGAGTGATGTCATCTGTATATCTGAGGTTATTGATATTTTTCCTGGCGATCTTGATTCCAGCTTGTGCTTCTTCCAGTCCAGCGTTTCTCATGATGTACTCTGCATATAAGTTAAATAAGCAGGGTGACAATATACAGCCTTCACATACTCCTTTTCCTATTTGGAACCAGTTTGTTGTTCCATGTCCAGTTCTAACTGTTGCTTCCTGACCTGCATATAGGTTTCTCAAGAGGCAGGTCAGGTGGTCTGGTGTTCCCATCTCTTTCATAATTTTCCACAGTTTATTGTGATCCACACAGTCAAAGGCTTTGGCATAGTCAATAAAGCAGAAAGAGATGTTTTTCTGGAACTCTCTTGCTTTTTCAATGATACAGCAGATGTTGGCAATTTGATCTCTGGTTCCTCTACCTTTTCTAAAACCAGCGTGAGCATCTGGAAGTTCACAGTTCATGTATTGCTGATGTGTGGTTTGGAAAATTTTGAGCATTACTTTACTAGCGTGTGAGATGAGTGAAATTGTGTGGTAGTTTGAGTATTCTTTGACATTGCCTTTGTTCGGAACTGGAATGAAAACTGACCTTTTCCAGTCCTGTGGCCACTGCTGAGTTTTCCAAATTTGCTGGCATATTGAGTGCAACACTTTCACAGCATCATCTTTCAGGATTTGAAATAGCTCAAATGAAATTCCATCACCTCCACTAGCTTTGTTCATAGTGATGCTTTCTAAGGCCCTCTTGACTTCACATTCCAGGATGTCTGGCTCCTGATGAGTGATCACACCATTGTGATTATCTTGGTCATGAAGCTCTTTTTTGTACAGTTCTTCTGTGTATTCTTGCCACCTCTTCTTAATATCTTCTGATTCTGTTAGGTCCATACCATTTCTGTCCTTTATCGAGCCCATCTTTGCATAAATGTTCCCTTGGTATATTTAATTTTCTTGAAGAGATCTCTAGTCTTTCCCATTCTGTTGTTTTCCTCTATTTCTTTGCATTGATGGCTGAGGAAGGCTTTCTTATCTCTTCTTGCTATTCTTTGGAACTCTGAATTCAGATGCTTATATCTTTCCTTTTCTCCTTTGCTTTTTGCTTCTCTTCTTTTCACAGCTATTGGTAAGGCCTCCCCAGACAGCCATTTTCCTTGTTGCATTTCTTTTTCATGTGGATGGTCTTGATCCCTGTCTCCTGTACAATGTCACGAACCTCAGTCCATAGTTCATCAGGCACTCTATCTATCAGATCTAGTCCCTTAAATCTATTTCTCACTTCCACTGTATAATCATAAGGGATTTGATTTAGGTCATACCTGTATGGTCTAGTGGTTTGCCCTACTTTCTTCAATTTCAGTCTGAATTTGGCAATAAGGAGTTCATGATCTGAGCCACAGTCAGCTCCTGGTCTTTTTTTTTTTTTCTGACTGTATAGAGCTTCTCTATCTTTGGCTGCAAAGAATATAATCAATCTGATTTCAGCATTGACCATCTGGTGATGTCCATGTGTAGAGTCTTCTCTTGTCTTGTTGGAAGAGGGTGTTTGCTATGACAGTGAATTCTCTTAGCAAATCTCTATTAACCTTTCCCCTGCTTCATTCCATACTCCAAGGCCAAATTTGCCTGTTACTCCAGGTGTTTCTTGACTTCCTATTTTTGCATTCCAGTCCCCTATAATGAAAAGGACATCTCTGTGTTGAGGAAGAAATGAAGAACCCCAGGGTTAGTAGAAGGAAAGAAATCTTAAACATTAGAGCAGAAGTAAATGCAAAAGAAACAAAAGAGACCATAGCAAAAATCAACAAAGTCAAAAGCTGGTTCTTTGAAAGGATAAGTAAAATTGACAAACCATTAGCCAGACTCATCAAGAAACAAAGGGAGAAAAATCAAATCAATAAAATTAGAAATGAAAATGGAGAGATCACAACAGACAACACAGAAATACAAAGGATCATAAGACACTACTATCAACAATTATATGCCAATAAAATGGACCACATGGAAGAAATGGACAAATTCTTAGAAAAGTACAACTTTCCAAAATTCGACCAGGAATAAATAGAAAATCTTAACAGACCCATCACAAGCATGGAAATTGAAACTGTAATCAAAAATCTTCCAGCAAACAAAAGCCCAGGTCCAGACGGCTTCACAGCTGAATTCTACCAAAAATTTAGAGAAGAGCTAACACCTATCCTGCTCAAACTCTTCCAGAAAATTGCAGAGGAAGGTAAACTTCCAAACTCTTTCTATGAGGCCACCATCACCCTAATACCAAAACCTGACAAAGATCCCACAAAAAAAGAAAAGTACAGGCCAATATCACTGATGAACATAGATGCAAAAATCCTAAACAAAATTCTAGCAATCAGAATCCAACAACACATTAAAAAGATCATACACCATGACCAATGGGCTTTATCCCAGGGATGCAAGAATTCTTCAATATCTGCAAATAAATCACTGAAAATTGAAAAATAAAACCCATATGATTATCTCAATAGATGCAGAGAAAGCCTTTGACAAAATTCAACACCCATTTATGATAAAAACTCTCCAGAAAGCAGGAATAGAAGGAACATGCCTCAACATAATAAAAGCTATATATGACAAACCCACAGCAAACATTATCCTCAATGGTGAAAAATTGAAAGCATTTCCTCTAAAGTCAGGAACAAGACAAGGGTGCCCACTTTCACCATTACTATTCAACATAGTTTTGGAAGTTTTTGCCACAGCAATCAGAGCAGAAAAAGAAATAAAAGGAATCCAAGTTGGAAAAGAAGAAGTAAAACTCTCACTGTTTGCAGATGACATGATCCTCTACATAGAAAACCCTAAAGACTCAACCAGAAAATTACTAGAAATAATCAATGACTATAGTAAAGTTGCAGTATATAAAATCAACACACAGAAATCCCTTGCATTCCTATACACTAATAATGAGAAAACAGAAAGAGAAATTAAGGAAACAATTCCTTCACCATTGCAATGGAAAGATTAAAATACTTAGAAATATATCTACCTAAAGAAACTAAAGACCTATATATAGAAAACTATAAAACACTGGTGAAAGAAATCAAAGAGGACACTAATATATGGAGAAATATACCATGTTCATGGATGGGAAGAATCAATATAGTGAAAATGAGTATACTACCCAAAGCAATTTATAGATTCAATGCAATCCCTATCAAGCTACCAACAGTATTCTTCACAGAGCTAGAACAAATACTTTCACAATTCGTATAGAAATACAAAAAACCCCTTGAATAGCCAAAGCTATCTTGACAAAGAAGAATGGAACTGGAGGAATCAACCTACCTGACTTCAGGCTCTACTACAAAGCCACAGTCATCAAGACAGTATGGTACTGGCACAAAGACAGAAATATAGATCAATGGAACAAAATAGAAAGCCCAGAGATAAATCCACGCACATATGGACACCTTATCTTTGAAAAAGGAAGCAAGAATATACAATGGATTAAAGACAATCTCTTTAACAAGTGGTGCTGGGAAAACTGGTCAACGACTTGTAAAAGAATGAAACTAGAACACTTTCTAACACCATACACAAAAATAAACTCAAAATGGATTAAATCTCTAAATGTAAGACCAGAAACTATAAAACTCCTAGAGGAGAACATAGGCAAAACACCCTCCGACATACATCACAGCAGGATCCTCTATGACCCACCTCCCAGAAGATCGGAAATAAAATCAAAAATAAACAAATGGGACCTAATTAAACTTAAAAGCTTCTGCACATCAAAGGAAACTATTAGCAAGGTGAAAAGACAGCCTTCAGAATGGGAGAAAATAATAGCAAATGAAGCAACTGACAAATAACTAATCTCAAAAATATACAAGCAACTCCTACAACTCCAGAAAAATAAATGACCCAATCAAACAATGGGCCAAAGAACTAAATAGACATTTCTCCAAAGAAGACATACAGATGGCTCACAAACACATGAAAAGATGCTCAACATCACTCATTATCAGAGAAACGCAAATCAAAACCACTATGAGGTACCATTTCACACCAGTCAGAGGCTGTGATCCAAAAGTCTACAAATAATAAATGCTGGAGAGGGTGTGGAGAAAAGGGAACCCTCTTACACTGTTGGTGGGAATGCAAACTAGTACAGCCACTATGGAGAACAGTGTGGAGATTCCTTAAAAAACTGGAAATAGAACTGCCTTATGATCCAGCAATCCCACTGCTGGGCATACACACTGAGGAAACCAGAAGGGAAAGAGACACGTGTACCCCAATGTTCATCGCAGCACTGTTTATAATAGCCAAGATGTGGAAGCAACCTAGATGTCCATCAGCAGATGAATGGAAAAGAAAGCCATGGTACATATACACAATGGAGTTTTACTCAGCCATTAAAAAGAATACATTTGAATCAGTTCTAATGAGGTGGATGAAACTGGAGCCTATTATACAGAGTGAAGTAAGCCAGAAGGAAAAACACCAATACAGTGTACTAACGCTTATATATGGAATTTAGAAAGATGGTAACAATAACCCTGTATACGAGACAGCAAAAGAGACACTGATGTATAGAACAGTCTTATGGACTCTGTGGGAGAGGGAGAGGGTGGGAAGATTTGGGAGAATGGCACTGAAACATGTAAAATATCATGTATGAAACGAGATGCCAGTCCAGGTTTGATGCACGATACTGGATGCTTGGGGCTAGTGCACTGGGACGACCCAGAAGGATAGTATGGGGAGAGAGGAGGGAGGAGGGTTCAGGATGGGGAACACATGTATACCTGTGGCAGATTCATTTTCATATTTGGCAAAACTAATACAATTATGTAAAATTTAAAAATAAAATAAAATTTAAAAAAAAAGGACATCTTTTTTGGGTGTTTGTTCTAAAAGGTCTTGTAGGTCTTCATAAAATCATTCAGCTTCAGCTTCTTCAGCATTACTGGTTGGGGCATAGACTTGAATTATCATGATATTGAATGGTTTGCCTTGGAAACGAACAGAGATCATTTTGTAGTTTTTGAGATTGCATCCAAGTACTGCTTTTCGGACTCTTGTTGACCATGATGGCTACTCCGTTTCTTCTAAGGGATTCCTGCCCACAGTAGTAGATATAATGGTCATCTGAGTTAAATTCACCCATTCCAGTCCATTTTCGTTCGCTGATTCCTAGAATTTCGACGTTCACTCTTGCCATCTCCTGTTTGACTGCTTCCAATTTGCCTTGATTCATGTACCTGACATTCCAGATTCCTATGCAATATTGCTATTTACAACATCAGACCTTGCTTCTATCACCAGTCACATCCACAACCGCATGTTGTTTTTGTTTGGCTCCATCCCTTCATTCTTTCTGGAGTTATTTCTCCACTGATGTCCAGTGGATATGTCATACATCACTTTTATTACATTCAGGTACATTCCTACCATCTTTGAGAGTTTCTTTTTACTATGAAAAGATGTTGATTTTTTTGTGCAATAAGAAGCACAAAAAGGAAATTAAGAATAAAATTCTCCTTGCAATAGCATGAAAAAGAATAACATATTTAAATAAACTTAAGCAAGGAAGCAAAAAGTCTCATACACTGAAAAGTACAAAACACTGCTGAAAGATATTTGAGAAGAAGTGCCGGGAGCCGGCATATTGCATATTGAGTGCATATTGCATATTGAGTGCAGCACTTTTCAGGATCTGGAATAGCTCAACTGGAATTCTATCACTGCCGGTAGCCAGCGTGAGGAACTCCACCCATGACAAAGGTCATGAGGAAGGAGGCTTGGCATACGCAAAGGCGGGATCAAGCCTCAGGAGTCTCCCTGGAAATTCTCGAGCAATCTACCCCCAAACCAGAGTCTGCCTACTTTCTGCTTTGTGCTTTCACCTACACCTCTGACTTTACGGGGGGCTGTCCCCCACTACCTCTCTGAAAAAAGTTAGCTTACAGCTCCAGTTAATAATTCCTGGGTGTGACAGTGTTTAACCTACAAACTCCTTTGGAAATCCTCTAGCCTGCCTGAATAGGTTTTCCGGCCACATGTGATTGTTCAGAGCCTCCCAACTGTGAGAGGCAGGAGATGTTCTAAACTGTCTAAGCACAGATTCTTTTGAGTAGTTAAAAGATTGATTAGAAATTGTATTGGTGAAGGGATTTTCACTTGTTGGGCCAATGTTTGCTGCTAAGTTTCCATATCCCTTACCTGCTGTGTCCCTGGCAGTGTATTGATTAATATAATTGGTGTAAATAGTAGCTTTAATGTTTGTAACCTGGGACCCTTGAGTTAATTCTTTTTCTTGTTATAGCCCACCACACCTTTGCGCTGTAGGAATGCAACTTTATCTAATGCTTTTGGAGGGTGGCTCCTGACCAATCACCTTTAGAGAAAAATAAGTTTTCTGAAGAAAAGGTCTTAAAATGTTAACAGGCCTCTGGGCCAGAAGATGATGCAAATCACCTAAGCTTTTGCATATGATAAGTTTGCAGGAAGAAAGCCTGGCTTGCTGCCTGACTCTACCCCTTCCCCCATTATCCTCTATGCATAACTTAAGGTATAAAAACTACTTTGGAAAATAAAGTACGGGCCTTGTTCACCGAAACTTGGTCTCACCATGTCGTTCTTTCTCTTACCTTCTGGCTGAATTATTCAGCCTCTTTTCTACACTGAATGTCCTCACTGAGCTATCCTTATTTCAGCCTCTTTTCTCCACTGAATTTTCCTACTGAGCTATCCTCATTCTATTACTCTTTATATCCTTAATTAACGTTTACTTAAGCAATTGTTTCCTGATCTTCTCCGACACCGTCTCTCCTTCGAATACCCTGGATCAGCCGGGGCTGGTTCCCGGCAAAGAAGTACATATATGGCAAGACATTCATGAGCTGGAATATTTAATATTATTAATATGTCAATAATGCCTAAAATATGTTTCCCCAGCTTTTTCTAGTGGTAAAGAACCCACCTGCCAATGTAGGAGGCATAAAGGACATGATTTGATCCCTGGATCTGTAAGATTCACTGGAGGAGGGCATGGCAACCCACTCCAGTATTCTTGCTTAGAGAATCCCATGGAGAGAGGAGCCTGGTGGGCTAGAGTCAATGGGGTTTCAGAGAGTCAGACACATCTGAAATGACTTAGCACATATGCACATTACCTAAAATAATCTACATATTCAGCACAATCTGTCTCAAAATATGAAGAAAAAAAAAAACATTTTTTGCAAGAGTATAAAATTCCAACTAAAATTTTATATTGAATTTCAAGTGATTCCAAAAATGTAAAACTCATACTTCCTCTTTATAAAATACAATTTAAAGCTATGATAATCAAAAGAATTTGCTACTGGAGTATAAAGGCATGGGCTGGCTACAGTCCATGGGATTGCAGAGTCAGACACAATTAAGCAACTGTGCTCACACACATACACATTGGCCTGTAGACAACCATAAGGAGATACAGGGTGTCATGGCCAAAATAGTACTGTAGAAGGACAATGAGCTCATGTCTGCACATGGGAACACCAAAATTACAACTATTTACAGAAAGGGTATTGATGAGAATGACCTGAAGACCAATAGAAAAGATCCTCTATTACTAAAAATATAAGGAAGAAACCACGACAAACAGGGAGGAATAGTGGATACAGGGTATAGTCTAGTCCCATACTATGGGTAGGCAACAATCACACAAGAAGATCATCCAGTTACAGAGGTTCTCCCAAAGGAGCAATGGGATGTGAGCTTCACATCAAGCTACTGAGACCAGGGATTCTGTACTAAGAATATGAGCCCCCCAAATGTTTGGCTTTTGATGTCAGTGGGATATCTCTTGGGGTGAGCCAGAGGCCTTGAGAAATTGAGGCTCTAGGTCTAAAGGTCACACACAGTATAAGACCCAAGACAGAAGAGTCATTTGAAAGAAGACTGAGTCAGACACACCTGTTGATCTTGGAGAGCATGCCAGAGAGTGAGGAAGAAATTACAACTCACCTCAGGGACATCAGCCATTTCGGACAGCTATCCCATGACAAGGGCACTGATGCTGGCAAGGACCATATTGGAATCCTCCTTCTAGCTTTTCAGTAGTGGCATTCAGCACTACCCAAGACAAGGTAGCACAAATCTTGGGAATCCCCAGGTCAAACAGCTAACTGGGAAAAGCACAGCCCCATTCGCAATCAGGCTGGCTACTGTAGATCCCTTTAGCATCCACCTGACCTATGACTCAGGCCTCTCCATCGGTTGGTCAGCACCAACCCCAGGACCAGACTCCCACACCAAGAGGAGTAGTGATACCAGTCCCAAGGCAACTTGGACCTAGTCTCCACCCACTTTTGCACCAAAACTAGTAACAGGACCCAGCTCCATCCACTAATGGGTTGGCACTAGCCCCAGGACCCATTGGTTCATAGCCCTGAACATTGCCACATGGACACCAGTCCTAGGACCAGAATGGCTCATCAGCTAGTTATGTCCCAATGCAGCCCACTCACCAGTGAGATAGCAGCAGCCCCAGGATCTCCTGGGCACTATCTGGGAGCTAACACCAGCTCTGCAATCCCTGTTCTAAAGCTAGAGACTTCAGGACGTGGTTCAGCTCAGCAGTGGGCTGGTAGCCACCTCGGGACCAGGCCTGAGTAGGCCTTGGGTTCCATTCTCTGGGCCACAGCCCTATTCAACAACAGCATACACTTGCTTCAGGAGCACCATGATTCTGCATCCAGCCTGGTCAGAGCCAGTCTACCCTCCAGCATACCAGCACCACACCAGTACAACTTGGCTCAGCTTTGCTACCAGTATGATACAGGGTCCAGTCCAGTACACACTGAGGCCCTGAGCCAGCCTAAGTGGAACTGGACTCTGCCCAGAAGTTGGTAAGAACAAAACTGAGGCTCCATGGCCAGTTTCCTTCCCATCTACACTACCCACCATGGGTCTGCACTAGGACTGGGATTTCTTGGTTAAGCAACCAACAGTGCCAGTGCCTGGTTTATCCACCAGCAGTGGAAAAACACTGGACAAGGCATGTCTATTCAAACAGTGGGAACTGGTACCACCCATGCAGTGTTCCCACAGTACTGAGCCCACAACAATAGTGGATTGTGAAGCCACATAATGGACATTGGGGGAGCATATACTTCTGGTGACCACAGGGGAGTGTGCTTATGGAACATTTTCCACATAAGGCCACTTCTTCAAGACTAAAAAAAAAACGAAAGCACTGATTATGCAGAAATAAAATTAAAATTAGGCAAAATTAGGTGACTGAATGACGTGTTCCAAATGAGCAAACACAACAAAAACCCCCAAAGAAGAGCTAAAGAAAGTGGAGATAAGAACTTTACCTGATAGAATTTAAGGTAATGATCATAAAAATTTCCAAAGAATTTGGAAGATTAAGTGAACAGAGGAAGAAGTTGCAAGTTTTCACAGAATTGGCTGATATAAAGCTTAACCAAACAGAGATGAGGAATAAAATAATTGAAACACACACACACACACACACACACACACACACACACACACACTACAAAGAATCAACAGTAGATCATATGATACAGAAGTGTGGACCAGTGAGCTGAAACACAGAGTAATTTGAATCAATAATGCTGAATAGAAAAAATAATTTTAAAAATGAGGACAGTTTAAGAGACCTCTGGGCAGCATCAAGCATTATAACATTCACATTATAGAGGTCCCACAAGGAAGACAGAGAGAGGAAAGGGCAAAGAACATAGCTGAAGACATGTAGCTAACCTTTTCCCTAACCTGGAAAAAGAGACAGACAAGAATATCTAGACAGCATAGAGAGCCCCAACCAGGATTAAACCAAAGATGATGTTAAGAAGTTTTGTAATTATAGTGAAGAAAGTATTCTTTCTTCATTTAATAAAGAAAGAATATTTAACAAAGCATGGGAAAAGCAACAAGTGAGAGCAAAAGTTTTATAGACAAAGAAAAGCTCAAGATGTTCAGCACCACATAACTGGCTTTACACACACACACAAATATTAAAGGAACTTCTATAAACAAAAAGGAAGGGTCATAACTATAAATATAAAAATCAAGAACAGAAAGATATCATTGGAAAAGGCAAAAATAGATTACAGGTAGTAGTAAAAAAGAAAAAAAAAAAAAAAGAAACTTATAAAGCTAGTAAGAAAGTTAGCAGAAGAAAGTAGTAAAACCATCTAGCAATATATACACAGTAAGTAACCAGACCACCTGACCTGCCTCTTGAGAAATCTGTATGCAGGTCAGGAAATAACAGTTAGAACCAGACATGGGACAGACTGGTTCTAAATAGAGAAAGGAGTGCATCAAGGTTGTATATTGTCACCTTGCTTATTTAACTTATATGCAGAGTACATCATGAGAAACTCTGGGCAGGATGAAGCACAAGCTGGAATCAAGATTGCCAGGAGAAATATCAATAACCTCCGATATGCAGATGACACCACCCTTATGGCAGAAAGTGAAGAGGAAATAAACAGCTTATTTGCCGGGGACCAGCCCCGGCTGATCCAGGGTATTCGAAGGAGAGACCAGCCGGGGCTGGTCCCCGGCAGGTGGCGCCCAAGACAGGGATTTTCGAAGGTAAGCTCCCCAAAGCAATCAGAGCCATCAGCCCTATTGCTCCCCGTTCTCGGAACAACTGGGTCACCAGCCCTCTTGTTCCCCCACGGAGCAGTTTGGGTGACCAGCCCTACTGCTCCTCCCTTGGAACAGTTTGGGCCATCAGCCTACTGTTCCTCCCCCGGAACAATCTGGGTCACCAGCCCTATTGTTCTTCCAGTGTTCGGGACGGCTAGGACCCCACTCAAGGGTGCCGCGGACCCCCCTGTAGGATAGACAGGGCGAGAGGAATGGGAAGTGTTGAAAGTGTTAAAAGAGTTAGACTTAGAGAGAGAAAACGGTTTCTGAAGTTAAAAGGCCAAAGAAGAGCCTGATCTTTTAAAAGCTAAAAGCTTTATCTTCTATTATACTTAATTTTCTGACATGGGTAACACGAAACTAAGAATGGCAACTCTTTATACAAGTAATCTTGAAACTGTTATAGAGGCTACTGTTAATTTAGATACTTGGGTGAAGGTAAAAAAAACAACTAAAAAAGTATCCTATAAATATGATTAAAAATGTTCTGGACCCTCGTCATGAGGCTGTGGGATAGTCTATGGGAGAGGCTATAGCGGTGGATGGTAGTGGGTCTCCACCTTCTGCGCAGATCATATTTTCTGCCATTGACGAAAAAAAGGAGGGAGACTGTGCTCTACCTCCGGAGGAAGGAGAGGGCTTACAGGACGCTGTGGCCGGGCGCCCTGGCGAGCCCCCTCTCCCTCTACACAAACCTTTAAAAATTTATCCAACAATTTCTGATTTAAGGCGACTACTCCACCTCCGCTTGCATCTCCCAGGGCCTAAAAATTCCCCAGTTTACATCCAAAGTCTCCCAGAGCATTGCCTAAAGCTGAAAAAGATAAAAAAGATTTCTTTTAAACACAGGAGCTTTTAAAAAATACACAATATACAGAGCCCGCTCCTTGAAGAAAACCCCCTCAGGGGGGCCTCACCCAAGTAAAAATAAATAAATAAATAAAAAGAGAAAAAAAATAAAAAGAAAAAAAAAGTAAAAAAAAAAGAAAAAGAAAAGAAAATAGAGAAAGATCTAAAGATAGAGAAAAAGCTAAAGAGTGAAAAGGAGAGAGGAACAGAGAAGGAAGGAATCAGGGAACGCAGCAAGATTGAGAAAGGAAGAAAGGAAGTTAGAAAAAGAGATACAGAGAGAAAAAGAAGGGAGGAGGGAAGAAAAAGAGAGAAAGAGGGTAAAGGGAAAGAAACGAAGGAAAGAGAAGGGTAGCGAAAAATGAAGGGGGAGAAAAAAGTGAGAAAAGCAGGAAGAGAGGAAGAGAGAGACTGTAAAAGACGCTGTGACCAGGTGCCCTGGCGAGCTCCCCCTTCCCCCCCACCCACCCTGCGCAAATCTTAAAAAAAAAAAAAAAAAAAAAAACTTATCCACCACTTTCTGATTTAAGGCCATTGCTGCCACCTCCGTTTGCGCCTTCCAGGGCCCAAGAGATCCCCACTTTGCCCCCAAAGCCTCTCAAAGTGTTGCCTAAGCCTGAGGAAGATAAAAAGTTTTTTGAACAGTGGAGATTTTAAAACAGACTGCGTGCACAATATGCAGAGCGTGCTCTTTGGAGAAAACCCCCTCAGGGGGGGTCTCACCCAGGCTAAGAAAAAAGTGGACCGGTAAGGGGATTTAGCAACAATTTTAACCCCTGACTTGCGGTTGCTCCGATTCCAATGGGAGTGGCTGGCCCCCTGCCTGAGGGCATTGTAGGACTTGTGCTAGGGTATAGCTCGCTTTCTTTTCAAGGAATTTGGGTGGTGTATGGTGTAGTAGATTCTGATTATATTGGAGAAATTAAAAGTTTTGATCTCACTGCCTACCAAAACTGTGCATACCAAAACTGTGCAAATTAATAAAGGTCAAAGAATAACACAGTTTTTGCTTTTACCTTACTATCAGACAAGAAAAACCTTGACTTCTCAAGCTAAGAGCCACAGAGCATTTAGATTTAGTGATCTAGCTTTTTGGGTGCAGGGAATTACAGCTCCAAGGCCTTTAAAAGATCTTTTAATTCAAGAAAATAAACTGTCAGGGCTATTAGACACAGGAACAGACGTCTCTTAACATTGCTGGGAAAGACTGACCCAGGTCCTGGCCAACACATACTACTGAAAATGAGTTGAGATTAGAGAAAGTGATATGCGGGTTGGGAATGCTGTAGAGAAAAAGGTGAGGGAGAGTTTAAAACCTTGAAGAGTAGTGAGTTCCCCGTTGCTGGAAGTATTCAAGCAAATATTAGATGGTTGCTTGTCATCTAAAAAGCTATAGACCAGATTTAGGTTACAAAACGATAACTGGAGAAGCTTATAAACATGTTGTGCAACACCTCTTTACTTGCTTCTCATATTTAGGTCTGCCAAAAGTTTTAAAAACTGATAATGCCCCTTTGAAGCTGCGGAGAGATTGTTTACTAACTTTAAATGATTTCCAAAAATTATTAGGGGACATTAATTGGATACGCCCTCATTTAAAACTGACTACTGCAGATTTAAAGCCTTTATTTGATTGCTTAAAAATTGATCCTAATTCCAGTTCTAAGAGAAAGTTGACTAATGAGACAGAGTTAGCTCTTGTTGAAGTGTATGAGACTTTAAATGATCAGTTAATTAGGATTAATATTACCAAAAGATGAGATTAAATTATTCTTCCAACAAAACATACACCTACAGGGTGCTTGTGACAAAAAGGCCCATTGGTTCCATCTACCAGTGATCCCAAGAAAAATAGTTTTATCTTATCCCAGCTTGGTGGCACAATTAATTATAAAAGGAGGAAAAAAGAAGTGTGGAACTTTTTAGAAAAGAAGTAGCAAATATAATAATTTCACTCAATAAGGATCAACTGCAAGTCTTTTACAAAATAGTGATGATTGTCAAGTTGCCCTGATAGATTTCAGGGGTCAAATTTTGTTTCATTTGCCCTCAAGCCCCCACAGTAGTTAAAAGTTCAAAAATGTTAGATTGGCAGTTTGAGGATACCTGTGGAACTTTCCAACTGTATGTAGTTCCTACGCTCCCCTTTACCCTATGGGGGAGGGACGTGCTGTCTCAAATAGGAGATACTCAGAGAAGGGTTTTCTCAATTTCTTAGTTATCAACAGGTGGTACAATTAACAATACTTTATATATTGTTATAAATATGTAATATAAATATATTTGCCTAACTACAGTTTGCCTAATTAGGTGTGGGTATAAATAAAACATAATAAAGGTATGCCTAATTCTATTTATAGATCTATACTTACTTAATTTGTATATAAATCAATATATGTATTATATATATACTGTATAATTAAATGTATATTGCAGTAATATAATGTGTGTGGCTGATATTAATTGGTATGGATTGATGTGCTGTGATATATGTTCTGTATGCTGTATAATTATATTATATATGTGTGACATGTATTATTACAGTACATTGGTTTGTGTTGGTTGGTATTGGCTGTGTGCGTGTTGTATTGCTGTAATATATATGAATTAATATGTTAATTATAAGATTAATTCAAGTATATTGATTTATATATATTGTATGTCAATAAGTTTATACTTGTTGCCATATATAAATACATTTTACATTTAGGTATATCTGTATACTAAAATGAGATAAGGAGGTTATACATTTATTATTTAAATTTATAGAGACCTAAACTAAACATTAGACCTAAATTAACATATCTCTAAATTTATGTTGTTAAAATGTAAATTTTAAAAAATTTTAAAAAATTAAATTGACAACTGCTTGACAATTCCTTTGCCATAAAACCTCCCCATAGGTGTAACTGGGATAACCAGACAAAAAATTGGTTTTATAACAAAACGGCCCCCTAGAGTGGGTCCATCTTCCCGCTCAAACTAAAACTGTAGTGGCTTCTTATCCGGGATTGATAGCTACTTTGATATTAAAGGAAAAAAGCGGAACATTGAATTGTTTGGTAAAGAGCCATCAGAAATTGTAATTCCATATAATAAGGAACAACTTGTTGCTCTTCTAATGTTTGATAAAAATTGGCAGATTGCTATAGGAAACTATTTTGGTCAAAATTTTGCATCATTTACCCTCACATGTTTTGCTGAATTTTATATCCAGACATCCAGTTATTTTTCCTGTCAGATGTAAACAATCTCCTAGTCCAAATGCTCAGATAGCCTTTACTGACGGGTCAGCAAATGGTAAAGCCTCCATAGTTACTAAAAATCACCAAAAAGTTTTAGAAACACAGAAAACTTCAGCTTAAAGCGCTGAAATAACAACAGTCATAAAGGCTTTTGCTATGTTTGCAGATGAGGAATTTAACCTTTATTCTGATTCTCAGTATATTGTCAGGTTGTTTCCACACATTGAAACTGCGGCTTTGCCTGAAAGTAAAACTACCATATTTCATTTGTTAAGTAAATTACAGCAACAAATTTGGAAGACAAATAAAACATTTTTCATTGGAAACATTCGGGCTCATTCCAGATTGCCCGGCCCTTAAAATGCCTTTAATGATTTGGCTAACTTATTAACCAGAAATACAGTGGCTTCTGTGATTGAGGAGGCCAGAGCCTCTCACTCACTTCATCAATACGCTACTGCTTTAAGATATCAATTCCAAATTCCCAGAGAGACTGCTCGAGAAATTGTGCGTTCTTGCTTATATTGCCCCACTGTTTATAATAGTCTACCTATGGGAGTTAATACTCGCGGTCTCAAACCTAACGTACTCTGGCAAATGGATCTAACTCATGTCTCTTCATTTGGAAAACTGTCCTTTGTTCTTTAACTGTAGACACCTTTTCTCATGTTATTATTGCAACTGCTCGTACAGGGAAAGCAGTTAAAGATGTAATACAACATCTCTTTACTTGTTTTTCATATTTGGGCCTACCAAAAGCTTTGAAAACTGACAATGCTCCTGCGTCTAAGTCTTTTCAGGAATTTTGTATAAAGTTTCAAATTAAACATAATACAGGCATCTCTTATAATCCCCAGGGACAGGCCATTGTTGAAAGAGCGCATCAAACATTAAAAATCCAAATTCAAAAACTAAAAGAAGGGGAGTTTAAGTATAGTTCTCCCCATCAAATCTTGCAACTTGCTCTTTTCGTAATAAATATTCTAAATACAGATCTGGCTGGAACTACTGCAATGCTTCGTCATTGATGCCTGGAGCAATTAAATGCAAAACCATTAGTCAAATGGAAGGACCTCCTCTCAGGACAATGGAAGGGTCCTGACCCATTATTAATTAGCTGTCGAGGATGTGCTTGTATTTTTCTACAGGATGCAGATTGTTCAATTTACATCCGGGACAGACTAATTGGCCATGTTGCAGACCCCCAGACATCCAGTTTCCCCATTGCTTCGATCACAAAAGAGAAGCCCACCAGAAGGGGAGGCAAGATAAACATCGAGATCCTGGCACGACCGATGGGGCTGCTGCAGTGCGAACTCCAACCAGAAAATAATTCTACTTATTCTGTTTTGGCTTGTCTACCCTCTCCTTATGTTTTTCTCTTTACCAATGATTCTGGAAAACTTAATGTACATGTGACTTTCACTGGTGGACCCAATGTAGTGACTTGTGAACAATGCGTGCTCTCATCTTGTTTAAACCCTCAGTATAATGTTTGCTCCTTTGTAGTGTTACAACGTCCACCTTATCTTATGATGTAACCACTTATTGATATAACTATAGTCTTGCTGTGTTACAACAACTACAAGATTTAATGTGATTGCGACGATTTGTGGGCTTTACTTATTTTAGGAATATCAGCTTTAATAGCAGCAATTACTTCTGTTACTGCTGCAGCAATATCATTGACTAAACAAGTGCATACTGCCCAATATGTTGATACCATGTCTAAAAATATTTCTTTAACTCTAGCAACACAGGAAGCTATAGATAGGAAATTAGAGATGAGAGTAGACGCCTTAAAAGAGGCAATAATGCATATTGGGACTGAGTTACAGCCTTTAAAATTGAAAATGGTTCTGTCTTGCCACGCTGATTACCGGTGGATATGCGTGACATCTTTAAAGGTAAACGAGACAGATTATGAATGGGAAAAAATCAAAAAACATATCTCAGGTGTTTGCAACAGCTCTGACACTGGCCTGGACTTAGGGAAATTTCATAATCAAATACAGACCCTGGAATACTGTCGACTGGATTTTACCACCGCTGGAGCAGCTAATGACTTATTTCACACCTTCTCTAACTTTACTTCTGGAAAAAACATTCTGTTTAATATCTTTAGTTCTAATTTTGCTTCTCATAATCATTCTTCCTTGTATTGTCAGGATTCTTCAGCAGAACATTCAAAAGCTCGCGACTGAGCTGCCTCTGGCTGTTTTAAGAAATAAAAAAGGGGAAGATGTGGGGAGCGAGCTCCGCCCGTGGCAAAGGTCATGAGGAAGGAGGCTTGACATACGCAAAGGCGGGATCAAGCCTCAGGAGTCTCCCTGGAAATTCTCGAGCAATCTACCCCCAAAACCAGAGTCTGCCTACTTTCTGCTTTGTGCTTTCACCTACACCTCTGACTTTACCGGGGGCTGTCCCCCACTACCTCTCTGAAAAAAGAGTTAGCTTACAGCTCCAGTTAATAATTCCTGGGTGTGACAGTGTTTCAACCTACAAACTCCCTTGGAAGTCCTCTAGCCTGCCTGAATAGGTTTTTCCGGCCACATGTGCTTGCTCAGAGCCTCCAAACTGTGAGAGGCATGAGATGTTCTAAACTGTCTAAATACAGATTCCTTTGAGCAGTTAAAAGATTGATTAGAAATTGTATTGGTGAAGGGATTCTCACTTGTTGGGCCAATGTTTGCTGCTAAGTCTCCATATCCCTTACCTGCTGTGTCCCTGGCAGTGTATTGATTAATATAATTGGTGTAAATAGTAGCTTTAATGTTTGTAACCTGGGACCCTTGAATTAATTCTTTTTCTTCTTATAGCCCACCACACCTTTGCTCTGTAGGAATGCAACTTTATCTAATGCTTTTTGGAGGCTGGCGCCTGACTTTAGAATAATCACCTTTAGAGGAAAAGGCCTCCGGGCCAGAAGATGATGCAAATCACCTAAACTTTTGCATATGATAAGTTTGCAGGAAGAAAGCCTGGCTTGCTGCATGACTCTACCCCTTCCCCCATTATCCTCTATGCATAACTTAAGGTATAAAAACTACTTTGGAAAATAAAGTGCGGGCCTTGTTCACCGAAACTTGGTCTCACCATGTTGTTCTTTCTCTTACCTTCTGGCTGAATTATTTAGCCTCTTTTCTGCACTAAATTTCCTCACTGAGCTATCCTTATTTCAGCCTCTTTTCTCCACTGAATTTCCTCACTGAGCTATCCTTATTTCAGCCTCTTCACTGAATTTTACTGAGCTATCCTCATTCTATTACTCTTTATATCCTTAATTAACATTTAATTAAGCAATTGTTTCCTGATCTTCGCCTACGCCGTCTCTCCTTCGAATACCCTGGATCAGCCGGGGCTGGTCCCCGGCACTTATTGATGAAAGTGAAAGAGGAGAGTGAAAAAGTTGGCTTAAAGCTCAGCATTCAGGAAAAAATAAGATCATGGCATCTGGTCCCATCACTTCATGGCAAATAGATGGGGAAAAATCGGAAACAGTGGCTGACTTTATATTTTGGGGCTCCAAAGTCACTGCAGATGGTGACTGCAGCCATGAAATTAAACGATTGCTTACTCCTTAGGAGGAAAGTTATGACCAACAGCATATTAAAAAGCAGAGACATTATTTTGCCAATAAAGGTCCATCTAGTCAAGGCTATGGTTTTTCCAGTAGTCATGTATGGATGTGAGAGTTAGACTATAAAGAAAGCTGAGTGCTGAAGAATTGATGCTTTTGAACTGTGGTGTTGGAGAAGACTTTTGAAAGTCTCTTGGGCTACAAAGAGATCCAACCAGCCCATTCTAAAGGAAATGAGTCCTGAATATTCTCTGGAAGGACTGATGTTGAAGGTGAAACTCCAATACTTTGGTCACCTGATATGAAGAACTGACTCATTTGAAAAAAAACAAAAAACAAAAAACTGATTCTGGGAAAGATTGAAGGTAGGAGGAGAAGGGGACAACAGAGGATGAGATGATTGGATCCCATCACCGACTCAATGGACATGAGTTTGGATAAACTCCAGGAGCTGGTAATGGACAGGGAGGCCTGTTGTGCTGCATTCCATGGGGTCACAAAGAGTTGGACACGACTGAGTGACTGAACTGAACTAAACTGAAGTAGTTAAGGGGTGTTGTTTTTCAGTTGCTAAGTCAGGTCCAACTTTGTTACCCCATGAACTGCAGCACGCCAGGCTTCTCTGTCCTTCACTTTATCCCAGAATTGAGCTCAGACTCATTTCCATTGAGTCAATGATGCCATCCAGCCATCTCATCCTCTGTCATCCCCTTCTCCTCCTGCCCTCAATCTTTCCCAGCATCAGGGTCTTTTCCAATGAGTCAGCTCTTCACATCAGGTGGCCAAAGTATTGGAGCTTCAGTTTCAGCATCAGTATTTCCAATGAGTATTCAGGGTTGACTTCCTTTAGGAGGGACTGTTTTGGTCTCACTGCTGTCCAAGGGACTCTCAAGAGTCTTCTCCACCACCACAGTTCAAAAGCATCAATTTTTTGGCACTCATCCCTCTTTAAGGCCCAACTCTCACATCCATACGTGACTTTTGGGGAAAAAAAAACAAACATAGCTTTGATTCTTAAGAACCTTTGTTAGTATCATGCATCGAACCTGGACTGGATGGGGAACACGTGTATACCTGTGGTGGATTCATGTTGATGTACGGAAAACCAATACAATATTCTAAAGTTAAGAAATAAAATAAATAATAAAAAAAGAACCTTTGTTAGAAAAGTGATGGCTCTGCTTTTTCATACACTTTCTAGGTTTGTCACAGCCTTCCTTCCAAGGAGCAAGCTTCTTCTAGTTTCATGGCTGCAGTCACCATCTGCAGTGATTTTGGAGTCCAGGAATGAATGAAATGAAATTATCTGTCATGCTTTCCCATTTTCCCTTTCTGTTTGCCATGAAGTGATGGGACTAGATGCCATGATCTTAGTTTTTTGTTTGTTTGTTTGTTTTTTATGTTGAATTTAAAGCAAGGCTTTTCACTCTCTTCTCTTACCCTTATCAAAAGGCTCCTTAGTTGAAGGAAATGCAAAATAAAAGATACAAATATGAAGTCAAAAGGAAAAGTAAACATGGAGAAGGAGGATGAAAAATTTAGGCTTATTAAAATGTGTTTCAACTTAAGAGATCAGCAATTTAAAGTAATCAGGTGTATATATGGTACCACATATAAACTTCATGGTAACCACACCAAAAAAATCTCAATAGGTATATACACTCATAAAAGGAAAGACAAAGTCACCCAAAAAGATTGTCATCAGGGACTTCCCTGGTGGTCCAGTGGTTAAGAATCTGCCTTATAATGTAGGAGACATGGTTTTGACCCCTGGTCTGGAAACTAAATCCCACATGCCATGGAGCAAGTGAGCCACAACTAAGAGAGCTATGCACCTCACAATAAAAGATGTTGCATGAGGTGAAGGAGATCCCATGTGCCACAACTAAGACCCAACACAAATAAATCAATAATTTCTTTTTTAAAAAGACAGCTATCAAATCATAAGGGAAGAAAGTAAACAAAGAATAAAGGAACAAGATGAGCTACATAGATTAAATAATATCTACAAGTTTCTCATTCAGTGTGCTCCTATTTAAAATCCAAAACTTCCTCAGAGATAGCAGAGCACAGTGTCAAATAATGGTTGCTCCAGAGCTGTACTGTCTGTGTTGGAATCCCAACATCACCACTTGCTTTCTAGGGGACCTTGGGCAACTAAATAAATTTTCTCAGTTTCTTCATTATTAAAATGGGGAAATGAATAGTGCTTGCTTCTTGGAGTTTTTTTCAGTATTGCAAGTACATTACCTAAAATTCTCATTGGCATCTCTTAAAGGTCAATAAATAATGTTGATAATTAACGTTTTGGGATGCTTCACATGAACACTGCAATAAATTTTGTCATTTTGATAATTGTTATACATCTAGTCAAGGATAGAAAAGAATATTATGCCTATAACTCATGGATCCCTATTTGGGCATAGGATAAGATTGTCTGCCTTAGGAATTATTTTATTATACATGAGTATAATATTTATCTGTGATAGAATGTATTTTGACCTATAGCAAGCAGAATGAAAGATTTAAAAAGTACAAAATGAAAGAAAAGAAGGAAAACAGAGTACATTCTAATAAAGCAAAGAAAACAGAATTCAGAAAGAAAAAAAAATAGCAATTGTTTCCTCAGAGATCCTTTGTCTGATGGTAAGAATGATGATAAACAAAAGAAAATAATCATATTGTGATAGATATAGACCCAAACTTTCTAACCATTCATTGCTGTGGAATTAAAGAATCATTAAACCTCACATGTAGCCAAGATGATTCCATCCACATAATTTTGGTGAGAGATGGGGGTTGGAAAGACAGGTACCAGAAAATTTGCACTTGTTTAGAAGTCAGATGTAATGAACATTCTGTATACTGTATTCACATTATTGCTACTGTTTGATTAAAGATCCAATCACTGTTGAAGCTATAGATTGATAAGGCCCATCTGTCAAAGACCATGAGGGCACTAGGTAGTCTGTATCCAGCTACTGGAGATGGCAAGAGTAAACATCTCAGAAGGAGAGGAGGATGACAGAGTTTGAGATAGTTCGATGGTATCACCAATTCAATGGACATGAACTTGAGTAAACTCCAGGAGATGGTGAGCAGGGAGTCCTGGTGTGCTGGAGTCCATGTGGTTGCAGAGAGTTGGACATTGTTTGGCAACTGAACAACAGCAAAATCCAACTATTTTATTCACATCTTATTTTCTGCAAGATCCACTCAATAATTATCAATGTCAGATTATACCAGAATAAATTACCTACTAGTTGAATATTTTATATTTTTAATTTAAATTTATTTATTTTAATTAGAGGCTAATTACTTTACAATATTGTATTGGTTTTGCCATAGGTACGTAATCTAGTCTCTATCTTTTAAGGCATCACAATTTTGATACTATAAAAGTTGAAAGATCGTACAGCTAGATTTTCAACTTAATCCAGTCAGCTAACATTTCCCTATTATAAATATATATGTATAATTTAAGTATTACTTACTGTGCATGTGCTCAGTCCCTTCAGTCATATCTGACTATGTGCGACCCTATGAAACTGTGGCCCTCCAGGCTCCTCTGTTCATGGATTCCCCAGGAAAGAATACCAGAGTGGGTTGCCATGCCCTCCTCCAGTGCATCTTCCCAACTCAGGGATTGAATCCATCTCCTGCATTTCAGGTGGACTATTTACTTGTGTGAGCCACCAGGGAAGCCCCACTTAAGAAAATGAGATGTTCCAGACAAGAATACTGGAAGGGGTTGCCATTTCTTTCTCCAAGGGATCTTCCTAACCCAGGGATTGAACCCAGATCTCCTGCATTGCAGGTAGACTCTTTACCATCTGAACCACCAGGGTTGCAATTATACTTTTATGGTAAGCAAGGTACATTCTTGAACATGGGTGTCTTAACACATAGGTACAAACAAGGTTGTTGTCATAATTTTAAAAGAGCCACAGATAAAGATTCATATCAAGTTATCAGAACAGAATAGGTATGTTTCTTTCTACTTTAAACAACTTGGTATGATGCATAAATTTAAATTATCTAATTTAAAGATCCAAAAGTGATTGTAAAAATTAACATATCCATTAAAATATAATAGCCCATTAACCAAGATTATCAGTCCACTAGTTTACTTGTGATATATTACATGTTTTTCCTTTTTATTTGGCAAACTGGGCAATGAACATCTTTCAAGTTTTAATCATAAGCCAAATACATTTTGTATATTTTAGTAATTTTTGTGTTCTGTTAATTTAATTTTATCAATTCAGACTTCCTTCAATGAAAGTGTATGCTATTTTAGACCTTAACTATGTTTAAATATACCACATGAATTTTAAATGAGTATCCCTTGTCAAATGTCTCAAGAACTTACCTGTTGGGGTTTTTCCTTTGTCTTTAAAAGGCATTGGTTCTTTCACTGAGGGTAAATGAGGATTACCTTCACAGTGGAAACAGTAATATACTTCATTTTCTTAGGCTCAAAATCACTGTGGACAATGACAGAAGCCATGAAATTAAAGACGCTTGTTCCTTGGAAGGAAAGCTATGACAAAACTGTACAGATGTGAGAGCTGGTCCATAAAGAAAACTGAGCACCAAAGAATTGATGCTTTCGAATTGTGGTGCTAAAGAAGACTCATGAGAGTCACCTGGACAGAAAGAGATCAAATCAGTCAATCTTAATGGAAATCAATCCCAAATATTCATTGGAAAGACTAATGCTGAAACTGAAGCTCCAGTACTTTGGCTACCTTATGCAAAGAGCCAACTCATTGGAAAACACCCTGAAGCTGGGAAAGATGAAGGCAAAAGATCAGGGCAGCAGAGGATGAAATCTTTAGATATCATCACTGACTCAATGGGCATGAAGTTGAGCAAACTCCTCTGGGATATAATGAGGGATAGGGAAGCATGGTGGGCTGCAGTCCATGGGTTCACAAAGAGTAGGACATGACTTTGTGAGAGAACAACAATAACAACTGTGGATACTTCAAGAGTCTATGTGTGACCACAGAATACATAATAAAACATGGCTCAGCTATAAATCTAGAAATAGTTTCAAGTGGCCAAACTTTCTGTATTTCCTCACAGACTATCCATCACCTCAGTCTTTTATATAAATGTGTAAGTTCTAGCCACATGGATGGCTAGAACTTGAAGACTTAAATGCAACATAAATATTTCCTTGCAAAGACAGCTGAATATTATCATCCACTATAAAAATCCTACCTGTAAACCTAATTTTGAGCTGTACTTATGCTCTTCCATTTCACATGGGGAGAGAAATGCCCTAAGTTATGGGTTTACACTGACTCATGGACAGTGAAAACAGGTTTGATAAACTATTGAAGGAAAGGGGAAAGTGGAAGAACAGATGAAAGAGCAATCTAGAGAAGTGGTATGTGGATGGGTCACACAGAATGGACCAAAAGCAAATGTGTCTGTTTATCATACACAGTTTCTATCAGAGAGAATCCACCCAAGAGAAAACCTTCAAAAATCTGGTTGACAAGATGACCTGTCTTATATATGTGTTGGTCCTTTTATCCACTTCTGTGGTCCTTGTAGGAAAGATGAATGTTCTACATAGGCCCAGTGTGTAATAAGATTTACCTTTCACCAATCTAGATCTGGCACTATATCTGTGCTGAATGTCCAAAATTCCATTAGTAAAGTCCATCACTGACTCCTTCATAGGGCACAGTTCTCTAGAGAAATCAGTCAAAATCCTGTAGAAGCTTACTCCTTTGAAACTCCTCAACTTGAAAAGAAGCATCTTGTCATCATATACTTGCAGTAAATGTACATCTTTTCTACCTGTAATGCATCAGTTGACTTTGTTATTCATGGAATAGGATCTGTGGTCCTTTATCATGGTACTTGACTAATCATCATCTCTAAGGCAATGGCATCCCACTCCAGTATTCTTGCCTGGAAAATTCCATGGATAGAGGAGCCTGGTAGGCTGCAGTCCATGGGGTCGCTAAGAGTCGAACACGACTGAGCGACTTCACTTTCACTTTTCACTTCCACGCATTGGAGAAGGAAATGGCAACCCACTCCATTGTTCTTGCCTGGAGAATCCCAGGGGCGGGAGAGCCTGGTGGGCTGCCGTCTATGGGGTCACACAAATCGGACACGACTAAAGCGACTTGGCAGAAGCAACCAGGACACAGATTTTTATGGTAAATAAATAAAGCAAATCACTCACCCCCATAGAATTCACTGATGTGATCATGTTATCCATCACCTAAAAGCATTAGCTGAATAGAATAGTGGTGTTGCCTACTGAAGACTAAGTTCCAGTGCACCTGGGAGACTCTACTGGGAAAGTTTGGAAGGTTGTCGTTTTTTTTGTTTGTTTGTTTGTTTTTCTTTTTTTTTATGTTTAGCATATATTATGTGCTCAGTAAACTTTACTTATCATATATGTTATGCCAAGCATATTCATGGGAAAATATGCAATATATGTCTTATTCAGAATAGAAAAACAAGATCTTGAAACGTCATTTTCATCAAGATAAATATGTGGAATCACAACATTCTAAATATATTTTTATGAGAAGCATTAAAATTTGACAAAGGATGCTAAAATTTATAATTAAATGGAAATATCTAGGAACTGCAAAAGTTTCTGAAGAAGATAAATAATTAGGAGACACTAACCTTGCCAGGAATAAATATACCTTAAAAGTCTTTGACCACTGAAATATGTCAGTGCTAGGGGAATACAACACAAAAGGAGGAGAGAGAGGAGGAGGAAAAAAGGAGAAAGATAAAGAGAAACGACACCAAAACTGAACCTTTTGGCTGGTGTGAGACCTGACATACTAAATACATATTTTTCAAATTACTATTGAATTAAATAATAATGGTGTGTGCATGTGTGCTCATTTGCTTCGGTCATGTCTAACACTTTGCAACCCTATAAGCTGTAGCTTGCTAGGCTCCTTTGTTCATGGTATTCTCAGGGCAAGAATACTGAAGTGGGTTGCCATTTCTTTCTCCAATAATGTTGGTGGATGATTTTATCTGTTTAAGGAAAATAGGCTTAGATATTTCCTCATTACAAGCAAGAATAAATTCTAGATGGATTAAAAAATAAAGTATTTTGACAACATATTTTTTTAGAAAATAGGTTAAAATTTAGAAAGTCAGTGAAAGGAAATAAAAATACACAAGTAATCAAAGGGTAAAAGAATATTAAATTATGACATATTTATTTGAAGAACAAGAAATTGTAATAACAAAATGAATCTTTGTAGCCCATGTCAAAAAAGAGTTAATATTTGTAGCAAATATATATAAATATATATCAATTAAATTTTATCGATAAAAATTCTCACCCTGGTAGGTCATAAATTCAAGGGTACTTATAACTGGTAAAGTTTAGGTGTGGACACTACATCCCATACATATTTCAAAAAACAGAAAACACAAACACAAGTAATGTTTCCTCAGTTCACAGAGCTTATTGATCAGTGAACATGGATAATCAACAAAGACTCTGATCTTATCATTTGAAATAAATACACAAATTTGAAAATTAACTGCTGCTTTTACAGAATAACATGAAATGGGTAGTTTAAACAACAAATATTTATTTTTCACAGTTTCAGAGGCCCAGATCCAAGATTAAGCTGCAGCAGACTTCATACCTGGTTAAGTCCCCTTCCTGGTTCATAGACAGTCATCTTTTTGCTCTGCCCTCACGTGGCAGAAAGGTCTCATGAGCTCACTGGGGTTGGTCTCTTTTCAACAACTTTAATCTCATGCATGATAGCTTCACCTTCATGATCTACTCATTTCCCACAGGGCCTATTTCTAAATAACCACTACATTTTAGAAAACTGTAAAACACTGGTGAAAGAAATCAAAGAGGACACTAATAGATGGAGAAATATACCATGTTCATGGACTGGAAGAATCAATGTAGTGAAAATGAGTATACTACCCAAAGCAATTTATAGATTCAATGCAATCCCTATCAAGCTACCAACGGTATTCTTCACAGAGCTAGAACAAATAATTTCACAATTTGTATGGAAATACAAAAAACCTCAAATAGCCAAAACGATCTTGAGAAAGAAGAATGGAACTGGAGGAATCAATCTGCCTGACTTCAGGCTGTACTACAAAGCCACAGTCATCAAGACAGTATGGTACTGACACAAAGACAGAAATATAGATCAATGGAACAAAATAGAAAGCCCAGAGATAAATCCACGCACATATGGACACCTTATCTTTGACAAAGGAGGCAAGAATATACAATGGATTAAAGGCAATCTCTTTAACAAGTGGTGCTGGGAAATCTGGTCAACCACTTGTAAAAGAATGAAACTAGAACACTATCTAACACCATACACAAAAATAAATTCAAAATGGATTAAAGATCTAAACATAAGACCAGAAACTATAAAACTCCTAGAGGAGAACATATGCAAAACACTCTCCAACATACATCACAACAGGATCCTCTATGACCCACCTCCCAGAATATTGGAAATACAAGCAAAAATAAACAAATGGGACCTAATTAAACTTAAAAGCTTCTGCACAACAAAAGAAACTATAAGCAAG